>NC_064881.1:45108836-45428586 GCF_929443795.1 Astur gentilis | reverse complement strand
GTAAGCAGAGCTGCTTGTGCGCAGCCTCGTGAAGCAGAAAGGTCGCAACTTGCCTATTCATTCCTACACAGGTTCAAGCCAGTTCCTAATGGTACATTGGTCCTACTTCATGCTGAATTTAATTCTTAGAACGACTTACCGTTGTGAAATTCCACCTGATCCTGCACAACAATATGTTGTCATGGAAACTCAAATCAAGCTAGTCATTAATAACTTTCTTCACATGCAATCTTGAGTGCAATATTTTTCCAGATTGAATAAAGTTACCAGTTACCCATCTGACAATAACATCAAAGACATTTGTGAAGATATGCTTCATTAATGGTCTGCTAATGAGTCATGTGAATATCATTTAATAACCATAACATATGAAAGTATTATATAACTAACACCTAAATATATCTTTAATAATTACAAATAAATAATATACATCTATAGTATATGTTTTATAATATATAATTATAGTATAATATGTATGCTTTTTACATTTAAAACAAATATGTAATTTTATATAATAACATAAGGACTTGGCAATAAAAAGATTGCTCATATTGACACCTTGATTTGAAATATCTCAGTCAATTTACATAACACAAGAAGTATCCTCCATTCTTAAACTAAATTATGCTGAAAATTTTCATGCAAGTTTCTTTTAATTACCTATTTCTGTTCATACTGATCTTGACTATATGGTGGTGAGTAAAAATACTAGGAAAAGAAACAATTTTTTCAAAGCAAGGAGGAAGCTAGTAGTGTTCAAAGTTGAAAATACAATTTGTTATGAGTCTTTGTGTAATGAAAATATACCCATAAAAAATATTCGGACACCTGTCAGGTAAACATCTGGGGGTTTGAATGATAACACACTGAAGTTCTGATTCTTTATTACTACTGACTGTCATTATAATAGCTGATCGACTTCCTTTCTCTTGAAACTGAAGAAAGGAAGGTTTTTGTCACTTTCATACATTTTTAAATATCTACTCTGCATGGAATATTTTTGTTTGTTTGTTTTAAAATGACAATTAAAAAATTAACTTATTCAGAAGAAATCAGAATATTGGTGGGTGGAAGTCACAATTTTGATTAAAACCTTGCCAAGTTGCTCCCTGCTGTCATAGTTTATTCCCTTCCTTTATTGTCCTTCTATATTCTGGCTCACTGACCTGCACACATCTTCCATATGGTACCTCTGGCTGTAGGACTCTCCTGACATACTGAAGTAGCTCAGTAAGTATAGCAGAACAAAAGCACAGTGGGCAAAGTGGGCATCCTGATCAGGAAAAGAAATAAAATATTAAAAAAATTGTTAAGAACATAGTGACTGCAAACTGCAAATCCTATGATATCAGAACTTTTGAGTTTCAGCCAGAGCTTTTGAAATAGTCTTCAGGTGTTTGCTTGCTATTTCTAAAAAATCAATGGTTTTAAAAAAATAAAAACACTTTTCTGACAAGACCTAGTTACTTTAATAGTAACTTCTGTAGCCAAACAAATATAGAAACACACTGAGAATCAGGAAGACTGGTTTTATTTTTGATTTTGCCACCCACGGTTTGACATGGGGTACATCACTTCACTCTCCTCTCCATTTCCACTTCCATATTTGGCCTATGTCTCCTGAGTTGGTGTTCTCTTTTCCTCTGGGTGTACACAAAAGGATCTAAGCCTCATTTCAGAGCGCTGTGAATTTTAAGGACAAAACACTGATTGAACTGAGCTCCTGGCCAACACAAGCAATAGCTTTTCACTGTGGAATTCCCGAATCTGGGCCATCATTTTCCAAACAAAGAATGAGTCTAGAGGCTTAACAGAATAGAAAAAGTATTTTTTTTTAATTTTTTTTTTTTAATCATTCCCTGCTCAGGGCTAACAGTTAAGGCCTGTATCTAAAATTATATTGTCTGTATTAGCTTCTAACCACTGATTCTTATTAACTTTTCTCCCCTAGATTAAGGAGAACTGTGGCATCACAAATATCCACCCCCATTGGTATTTCTGGGCTTTGATTAAACCTGCTGCTAACTTCCTTCCTTTAAACAAATTAAATTCAGCTTTCTAAATCTTTCACTGCAAAAAAAAAAAAAAAAAAAAATTCAGACCTCTAATCATCCTTGCATCCCCTTTCTGAGTTTTGCAGTCTAGCATCATTTTTATTGCAAGCTGGCAGGCAGTGCCGTACACTGTATCCAAAATATGTCAGGTAACAGTTCCACTCATGGGGAACAAGAAGAACTGGATGTCCATTTGTTACAGACAATTTACAATTAAATAAGTCACAAGACACTGAAGTTAGTCAAATACGGATATGGTTCAAGAAGGTGTATCACAATGAGCTCCAATCTCAGTTGCACAGAATGGAAGGAATAAGAATTATGGAAAGACATGATGCCAGAGCTGTGTGTACCTGGAATCTAAGCAGGCAGTAGGGGAGGAAAATGAAGCTGCAAGATCATTCCCTATCATTTTCCCACCTAAACCTTCCCTCCTAATAGGAGGCTCATGGCCTAGTGATTACAGGAAGAAACCAAGAGTTAGACCCATTTCTTGCTCTGTTACTGACAGATGCCTCACATACCTTACTTGTAAGTTATGTATAGCCACTACAGGGTGGTCATGCATAATTAATAGAAAAAATGTGGTTCTACCTCATACAGAAAGGAACATGTATAAATGTATATAAAATGTGTGAAGTTGACTTTTTCATTGGGCTGACAGTACTTCCGTTAAATACTGATCTAGGAAACCTCAAGAATAACATATCTGAAGGGTCCATGACAGCAAATCTGAAGTCTCTTCTGGTTGAGGCAGTTAATTTCTGTGTTATTACCTGGGAAATAGGTTGCACCAGTCAGGAAGGGACAGAGGGAAATAGGTTTCACCAGTCAGGAAGGGACAGAACTGTGGATTCCTAAAGCTTAGGAGAAATATTAGAATCCTAATGTTAGGAGTATCAATTAGTAGCCAAGCTATAACTGTAACCATGGCCTTTGTCTACTGAAGACTGCTTCTCCTTTAATTCTTCTTTATCATTCTTGAGAATGTTTTAACTCCATTGAATGTCTTTAGGAAACTATTGGTGCCATGTCATATTCTTCCTATTGTATTTAGATAAAGAAAAAGACAGGTTTCATTTTTAAAAAGTCCCTGTAAGTCACAAGCATGAAACCTTCCTCACATCCTGTCACCCTTATGCAGAAGGCTGGCACAACAAATAACTGCTTTCATGCAATCAGTGCACAGATTTCACTGGTATTTATGGATCCTGCGGAAAAGTAGATTTTGCCCCCTTCAACAGCTATCATTACTGCACTTGATCTATCTATTTATTTATTAATTTATTACTGTAATCTGTTTATTTAACTATATATCTATGCATTTATTTAGTGGATGTGTTATACATACCAGGTGTATAAAAATTATTTTGCCATATATCATATCTTAACTCAGTACTTCAATATGCCAGTAGAAAGTGGTATTTGATTCTCCTTTAAGCTCTTTCTCTGAATATGCCTAACGTTCTAGGTGAGAACTATGGTCGTCTTGATCTGCTTTGGGATTCACAGAATACAAGTATGGCTCAGAGGAGCCTTGTACCTGAGCTACAGCTCATTTACTGGCCAGAAAATACTGCTGTCCCTCTGAACTCAGAGGCCATGGAGTTTGTAAGCTCTCCTGGGGACACCAAGTCCCTCCAAAGGAAAGAGGAGATAGTAAGGACAGAGGTCCCTGGAGAGTGATTTCAAGGGGGACTTTTGGACTCTAATATCTCTAACTACATGTGTCAGAGCAGCATCAACATCCACCAAGGAACAGTGATGGTTATCCTGAAAATTGCAATGCTTTCCCAGGCTACAGTGAGGAAGTAGACTTCTTTATTAACCTTTCCTCTGAGCTGTGTTGAAAAGGCATGTTCTGATTCTTCCCACTAAAGTAAATTTGAAATCAGTAAGAGATTCTTGGTGACTAGTTCATTGTAAATAAATAACAGCTATAACTGCCTGACTGTAAGTAGCAGTGGTTTCCCCACTCAGATGCTCCGAGTTCCTGTAATTTTTTGTTCAGGAGAGGTATTAGGGCCTTCAGTACTAAGTGTAGATCTCCTTCATGATTGTCAAAAGGACTATCAACAACTGGTGGAGAACTATAAAGTGACTGGAAATTATCAAATGCTTTTGCTGCAGACAATGCAATAGCTTCTAAGGACGGTCAATACTCAGCTTTGCAGTATCAAAGATTTTATCTCCTGTATGACCTACCCTTTTAAAAATGGAAAAGGCTTGAAATGATGTAACCAGACGGAAGAAATCCTTTTTCTTCAAGCCACACAACATTAATGGTTAGAATAATGAGTTTTGACCAGACCACATTGTCTACCTCAGAGATTAAAACAGAGGAAATCTCCAGGCTTTTTGAAGAGTAATAAAGATGCAAACAGATCAGCCAACAGCAGGAAGAACCTACGAGTTTATCCAGTTCCCAAGTACTTTAGTGGCCTGAGCAGAACTGTACAGTACAGCAGCAAAGTTCTCCTGGTTTGTACACAGCTCTGCTAGCAATGTCGTGGTTTAGTCCAATAGCACAAAGCATCTCCATTAGCAAGGCAAGCTATACCAGTAATTGCCCTTTTTAGCGCATGGATGATATTTCTTCATAATCCTGACTTCAGCAGATTTCAACTGATGAACATTGATAGGGTTGGCTTAGCCTTAGGTGAAAGCAATGTAATATCTAAATTATAACATACTCCAGTATTTACCTTGCAATTGTACAAATCAGAAGTGCTTGCTTGCCTTTTCTCAGTCTCTCTATATCAACTCATTTCCATTCAATCAGCTCTAGCAAACCCAGCTTCTGATCAGCCACGCAGGCAAGATAGGATGGTCATGATCCCACAACACCTGCTGTCTTGGAAGAATATCTGGCACTCTGTCACAGTAATTTTTCGGTCCATTTCTGAAGCTCAGGTGATGTGTTAAATTTAGTACACTTATTAAGCCTTTGTAGTTTGTTTATTCCTGGCTAGGCTAAGTGGGCTAAATTAGCCATGAAGAGGGTAAATTAAAGATTTTGAGACTTATGTAAAAAGTTTTGGCTGAAATAGTTATTCTGGTCTGGATCTGAGGGATGTGATTACTCACAGAAAGAGCTGTGCCAATGGAAGGTCCTATGTGTATCTATAAATTAATCCTAATTCTTAGGCTTAAATAACAGTATTATGTGTAAAATAATATGGGAAACAGTAGTTCACAACTGTTGCAGACAAAATGGGTAGGAGTATGAGATTAGCATACATGAATGACACATACGGCAGTACAGGCCAACTAGTTAGACTAAGAGGAATTTCTAGGATCAGACAGTATCAAATGCATGAAACAGAGCTGAGTCAAGGTTTTAGATGGACAAAAACTTAAAAGAAACCACTTAATTCCAAACAGACGTAAACATAATCTTTGCTTTATTTAGATTGCAAGAAAACAGTGTAATCACATCCAATTACATTTTTATAAATTAAAATGTTTCATAATATTGATTGAAATAATAAAAGATGGTCCTGGCACCTCAGATACGTTCTTCTGTCCTTGAAGAGTGAGTCTGTAAAGCTTCCCATTTGACATATTCAAATACTTCTTGAAACTCTTTTGTTGAACTTAGGTAAATCAGGTAAGATTTCTGCACTAAAATAACTAATTTCCCTCTCAGGAATTTTCCTCTTCATTTTGTATTCATGCTCCTTTACACACATTTCTTATAGGTCACAGCAGCACATGCATTTGCTATGTCATATCTGCATAGCATGATTTTTATTTTTTTATATTTCATTATCATTTTGTTAAGTAAAATTATTTTCATCTTCTTTTCACAGAAATCCAATTTCTATGTGGATTTTTTTCAACTTGTGCATTTTCTCAAGTAATACCAGGAGGTCAACAAATCTAAATACAGTAATACAGGAAAAAAAAAAAACCCCAGATTTGTGCCTTCCTTGTGGCTTATTTTCTTTTACTGATAACAAACAGAATATTTCCAGTACAGCTGCATCCATACCACAGATGCTTTGCTGCAATTGTATTACCAGTAAAGTGCTTCTACTGTCCGTATCTCCCTAGTGTCAAAAGCATACATTTCACTGTCCTGCTTTAATTCCTTATATGTCCTGACTTTATTTAAAGGGGGAAAAAAAAAAAAAAGAAAAAGAAAAAGAAAAAAACAGAAAAATCATTCTTTGCTTCTTGTTGAGCAAAATAGAGAACAGGACATCCCCCTGAGGAAAGCAAAAAAATAACTAAAGAATTCATTTTAAGGACGGAACAAGCAAGGGAACATTGCTGAGAAGGTATAAAGCACAACTTACTCCATCTCAGAGGTTACTAAAATTCAGCAGAAGAATGTGGAACAACAAAAAAAAGAAACCAGAAACAAAAGGCAGTGCCTGAAAGAAAAAGCCTGACTTATCGAAGCGCAGCACAAGAATAGCATAGTCTTGTGGTCTGAGAAACAGTAACGAGCAGGGAACTCCTACGATCTCATGCTGTGTCTAAGTGCAACATCCTTCACTTCTCTATTCCTCAAGTGGAGATGATAACTAGCTGGGTCCAAAGCATGAGAACTTTCTCCACTCTCTTCTTTGTAGTGCTCAGGTACACAGATAATGGAGTCACCAAGGAACTGGTCCCTCTAATTGACAGGGAGACACCTGCGAACTGGATGCAAACAATTTCTTTGTAGGAATAGAGAAATTCTTATCCAGACAGTTCTTATGACAAGGTTCACAAGCTCTGCTTCACAAGTTCTTCTCTGGCCTGTCTTATGCAAGTACAATTTTTTTATGTTCTAAAATTACTGATGACACATTATCCCTTTCTAAATCATTGAAAGCCAGGTCACACAGTCTCACGTGCTCACATGTGGACTCCGTGTGATTCAGGAATGTCATCCCAGCCTAACCACACTACAGCTAAGTAGCTGTGAAAGTGCCCCAGCAACAATCTCGACTGACATGACTTCAGGCTGTCCTGGTAATTCAGAGCTCTTCCACTGAGGTCACTACAGCTGTGTATCCTTTCGGTAATGCACAAATGCCAGAGATCTCCTTGAGACTAACGTAAACCAGATGCAGTGGAAGGAGGTAGATTTTCAGAGTCATTAAGCTCTTTTTTCAGTACTGCGATGGGGCAGAAGTCCTTAAAATCAATGCAAATATAAAATATTAAGTCCCCTTTAGAGAGCCAAGGAAACGTAAAGGGGCTCTACTGCAAAAAGGATCAGGTTTGAAGACTGCATGAAGGTACACAAATGAACTTGCACAAACCCAAACTACTTAAGCAATAGGGTGGAGAGGAATTTCAGTAGATCAGGTACCTCACCAGCAGAAAGGGACCTGTCAAACATCTCCTGATGTCTTTGTTGCTCCTGTTACAAACTAGAACAACTGAAAGTCAACTCAGAAGAGCAGATTTCCTGGTCCCTTGATTTTTTTCCCCAAGCCCAATCTCCTCCTCTGCTTTGTATCTTCTGTCTTCTGCTGCAATAAAATGTGATACTATTATGAAACGGTGCTTCTGTTTGCTGTTCTTGAGCAGGAGCGGATGAAACAGAAGTGATAGGGCTGGGGAGAGGGCAGGGACCAGGGCCTATTTTGCAGGTTACATTTTTGGTGCAGGAAAAGCTGAATACCCACAAAGCTCTGTTTTGCTGTACAGGCTGGCCAACTCTGATTTCTACTGCTTCCTCCTCCTCATGTTTGCCTTTTTCAAAGGCTCTTTTTTCTCTTCTATGTATAAGACACCAAGTTCATATTGCGTAAGGTCGGAATAGGCTCCTCTACATGCCCATTTTTTGATTTTTTCTCTGTTAGATTTTGTTTTCCATTTCAACGGTGTTTAATGGTCTCTAGCTCTTTCAAAAGAATGGAAGGCTTCTGTCACTCTGAAAAAGCGAAGAAGAAAAAAAGTTTCTCATGTAAATGGAAGAATATACCAAAGCTTGCAAAGAATGGAGGGCAAGATTTCTTTGTGTCTACCTAATTGAGAAAAACTAAACTGAAGGCTGATTTATCTATTCAGTAACAAGCGTGCTCTGTATCTAATCCTGTCTACGGCCAAATTCTTGGTTTTACTTCTGTAAATCTAATAAAACTCTGAAGAAGCAAATGGCATTGCTCCTGGGTTACATCAGCATGAATGAGACAGAATAGGTGAACAGGTGAACTAAAATGGCTTTATTTCTACAGCTAGAAATACATTTGGAAGGAGTGAACAGTGAACAGGTATCTTCCTAAATTATGCCCTGGGGAAGCTAAGGACAGATATATACAGACAGCCAACACTGCATCACCATCTATAATGCTGTTTGGGTCATGTTCTAGTAATATATACAACAGATGAACTTCATGCCTATCATCCACTAAACATTTATTTATCCTTAACAGGTAGAACCATACTATAACCTCCACTGATATCAATACAGACATATGCACTAGCTATGCAACAGCTGTAAAAATAAAAGCCATTTTCCATTTCTTCACATAACAAAGCAAGCCCTGTTTCAATGAATGTTTCAGCTCCGGAAAGATTCTGAGATGGACTTTTCATGGTTAAAGAAGCAAAAAATTTCCCTGCCTCCCTCTAGAGAGTTATTCTCAACTATGTTACACAAGAAACAAAAGAAAAGAAATTCCAGTTATATGAAAATGCTGAAAAGTTAGAGATTAAAAAGGTGCTACCCACGTTTAGCTGATTTTCAAAATAATCAATGCAATCATTCAAGGTAAAGGGAGCATTTGCATTCATTATTGGGGATTTATTTTGCCATTATGAGTTCAGTAGTTGTTATGTATCCCAATGGAACAGAAGCACCTCTGAATTGTGTTGCAGCATAGATTAAGATATTAGAGCAAGCTACCACTGCAAATAGCCCATCCTATAGGGAAAGCAAAGAAATAGATTGATGGTATGAGCAGAGATGTGCTGTCTTCAGAGAGGAGCTCCAAATGAAATCTCAAGTCTGAGCTCATTTGAAATTTGAGAAACTAGGATCAGATCTGAGTGTGCCCTTGTGCTGTTTTTTGCTGCATTGTGCTGTTTGCCATACTGGGAACACTTACAAAACTTTTGAAATAATAAATGATCATCATAAAAGTATACAGTACTGCAAGAGCAGTCTGGCACAAGAAAAGCAAACAGATCTTTGACTTCTGGTCACAAGCACATTTTCTGCTACTTTTATAGTGTCCATAATTTTTTCTTCATTACTGGTAGCCTGTCAGAATGTTTAAAATAAACCTGCTATCCTTTTTGTCCTTTTATTTTGTTTTGGCTAAGGTTGTCACCTTTCCATTCGTGCTTTCTGCACACAGCATAACTCATCATAGCTAGGCTGTTCGTTTGCTTTTTCATAAGCACTGACATTACAGTCAACTTCAAGCTGGGACAGAATTTGCTTGAAAGAGAACTGTGCTTTTTGGCACAAGGAAGACAACAGCATACTGATCAAATCTTGACCCACCAAATTCATGATCTATGTTTGGAAATGTCAGTGTTTGAAAGACCATTGCAGGAAATACAACATGACCGTCAGAGTTGGGAATTTATGGACCTCTACTGTCACATTTCTTTAGTGAGACAAAGGTACTAGAAATTACAATATCATAACCTATCACTGGTGGGACCAAACTCTGTGTTTAACAAAGGTTATGAATATTTGCATGAAGGTTCCAGATATGACAATTCATGTGTTTTCTTCTGTTATTTCCACCATAAAAAAAGATGGATTCAAATCAGAATCAGGATGCAAATATTTGTTTTTATCTTATACTCCTTCTCTTGCTTGACTGAGATTCACTGTATTATTGCTTTTACCTGTTAATTTTCTCAGTCATGTATAAGACAGAATAAATAGCAGTTTTGCCCAGAGGATCTCACAATCAAATCAGTTCAGCCATGTCTGTATGCAAAGAAGAAGAATATTGTAATGTCAAGCATAAACTGTGGTTAATTATTTAAGCTGGAAGTAACTTTTAAGAAACAAAAGAGTGTATTAAGCACAGACAGTAAAACTACTGCAAGACATTGCCTATTAGAATGAGGCTGCTTTATAGTAGATTAAATTGTAGCCTCAAACTACTTGATAATTCACCTTTAAAGTTTCCAGTTTGTAAAATTTTAATATTAAATGAGTGTGAAATTTCAGCCAGAGGTAAAGCAAAGTTTCAGGACTAGAAAGTTGGTGCTAGCTAAGAAAAAAAAAAAAAAAAAAGATTTATGGAAACTAAAATAGGTTCTAGATGTATTGGCTGTTTGTATTTTAACCAAGAGATGAAAGAAAAAGAAGAAAGAACAAAGAAGAAAGAAAATATGTATGACTAGTGATAATCAAGGAATTCATAAGTCAATTATTTGCCCTGTTTCGGGTCAGGAGCAGAGAAATGCACAATGGTCAGTTATGTGCTATATGCAGGATTTCTAACTTAAGAGTTCAGTAGTGTATGATGAAATTCTAGCTTCACTGAATCCACAGTAAAACTCCCATCCACAGCATCTATATCACACTGCAATAATATCTCTCCTCCTCAGAATAGCTTATGACCTTGCCCTCCCACCAGTCCAGTGTGAGTGTTTACAATAGGAATTTACTATCTCTGAACAGGTAACTCTACATTTTTCTGGTCAAGGTCTTCCAAGATATTCTTGTAAGTCAGGGAGATGCTAACACTTTAAAGTTGTCTGCAAGTGTCAGCCAAAGGCATAATGCCAAAATATACACCCAAACAATTACTGTCATTTAAAAAGCTCCAGGAAGGTGGAATCATTTCAAAATCCAACCAGACAAGGGAGGGTGGAAACAGGCTAGGTATTTGCTCTATGAAGCAATGAACCAGTGTTTAGAGCATTTATACCAGACATCCTCTACCTGAGAGGGCTTGTATTCATGCCCCAGCCTCTGAGATAACACCATAAACTTTATAGGAAAGTTGGAGTTAATGACCTCTTAACCTCTCACTTCTTCCTTTGATATCTGACCTAGTTTATATATAATATTTAAATATTCACTAGTACAAGGAGAGGAACCCCAGTAACCCCTTTTCTAGCAGCGCATCCTGACCTCATGCTGTTGTCCTATGCAGACTGCACTCTATGCCTAGGCACCAGGGAGTGGAAACTCACAGAGGTCTACTGGGATTTTGTAGTGTTGATGCTTCCCAAATATTAACATTAAATATTTTCAAGCATCTGTGTGACTCTACACTACCAGCACATTATGGTAGATGGGTATATATGGCATCTGGATACAGATGGTGTATTTAGAAATGGTGTGGAGTGACAAATCTGAGATCACAAAGGAAATCTTTGCCCACTGAATAATTAAAACTGTGATTTGTCAGCCCAAGAGTTGAAACGTGAATGCTACATAGTCCCTTCACTCCTAATACTGACAAACATTAAAATCACTAAACAGAGCAAGCTGCTTTATCTGTTAAATCCCTCTGTTGGGCCTTCTGGAAGTTTTAACAGGCCAGCTCCTGATGTTTGTTTTTATATGGATGTGAAAATCAAACTCTCACTGTCTACTTAATGCTCTCTGTCTACTTATGGACAGGAACAAGGTATCCATCCTTATTTGAATAAATTTATTATTAACCTCTGAAACTGTTGATCACACAGATGTGCTAAGTAGTCTTCAAACTCTTTGGGGTTGAAAATGTTGATGTTTTCTTGTAGCAAACAACGCAAAGCAGCTGACTATCACAAACCCACTCTTGTTCAGGAGTTTCCCTCTTGCTTGGTACCTAGATGAAGTCACAGAGGAGACCGAATAACAACCGGGACTTTGTTGCCCTCCATATGCTGCAGATAGAACTCGCCATGACACCCAAGGCCACATTTTGGCTGTGCTTTATTCCTAGTGCCTGGCAGGCACCGGGCTGTGGATGGAAGTGAACATAGCATGAGTCATCTTGGAGGAGAGGGAAGTGCTGTGTTGTGAGTGGGAGGAAGCATTTGGATGAGCTGGCAGAAGCTGTGACTGCCGCAGGACGCGATGATCAGTCATTACTCCCGAACTCAATAGCACCAGTGGCCGGAAATAATTCTTGACTTCCCTTGCCTGGTGACTGTACCCTCCTTGGTAAATGTGGATGGTCTTGATGGTCTTCTCTGAGATAGTTAACTCCTGACTGTGACTTTGAATTGTGAACAGGTTAGGGCCACCTCTGATGTTAGGGGTTCCACCTACGTCCTGTGACCAGGCAAGGACTCTTCGAATGGCTAAGCGGACTTCTGTTAAGATCCACTGCATGGACTTCAGGTCTTTTCTTTAGCTCTGTTTAAGGGTGGGCTGTATTTGAGGGTATTTGTGAGGTCAGGGAAAGGACTGACAATCTCTGATGATGTCTATCAGAAATGCTTTCTCTGCAGGTGCAGAATCGGATCGGCACGGTGTGATAACCACATTTCCTGCCATATTAGGTGAGACCTTGCAACACAGCATGACGGGGACAAGAGTGCCTTTAAATCACCCTAGCTGCAAGTCTGTCCCAGTAATTATATGCCCACCACACCTATCTTATGGAATGGAGAAGTGCATCTTCAACATTTACATGGCAATTCTGACACTGAAGAGAGGCAAGTGGAGCTGCCATTGAGGTATCTTGGCTCAATGAATAGGGCAGAAGGCGAGGACCCAGGCCTGCACCTACTTCCCTGCTGTGCAGCATGTTTCCTTCTTTTGGCTGCACCTTCCCATCCCAAGGGGTCTGCAACATCTCCCTCAGACATCGTGAAAGCGGGAGCCAGGGAAGCACCAGAAATAAGCACTTCTCTCAGATCAAGCTCTTTACTTTAGAGAAGCTGCTTTCATCCCTTGTGGCAGCTTGTCAGAATTAGAATCAAGTGACCTTAAATGTGTTTATCTTTTTATTATGCAATTAGCCACATTGCAGGGTTCTGTGATTTCTTTTTGTGACTTAATCCTTGTAACAGAATTGCAGAGCTAGCCTAGAAATAGACTCAATAGAAACTTGGGAATAGTAATAATTACAAACCTCCTGAGCTTTCCAGTCTCCCAAATTAATGTATGTTTTAATTAGCTATTGGTACTTAATTCACTCCTAGAGGCAGTTCTTTTAAACCATTGCAAAATCATTTTAAAGTTATTTCCATTTTTGCATCAGAATATGAAATCAATGCTTAAAATATCTAGAAAGTTCATGCTCTTCGCTCACATTTTTACAATGAGTTTCAGAGGGAAAAGGAAGAGAAAGACGGCTTTCATTTTGCCTAGTTTTTCAGTGCAGCACAGAATAAATTCAGTGCTTAACAGCCCCACCTCCTGGTGAAAAAGCAATGAAAAAACAGAAATTTGTTTTTTTCTGGGGACATACATTCCCCAGAAATTTTTTCTAGCTTTAGCTTACATAATGGAAACACTTTTCTTTTTTACTTTTGCATGACAGCTCTGGAGCATGTTTAGAGCTGCTTCTTTTTACTTTAACCCTGTACTCCCTCTTTTTTTTTTTTCTCACTTCATGGGGATAATATATCTTAATCATTGCTTCTCTCCTTAATGTCTCCTTTTAAATAGCTGAGAAATCCATTCTCGCTCTTTTTTATGCTTCCCTATGCACAAATTCCAAGCTAGAAATCAGGAAAAACCTAGCAGGATCTGGGAACTTCTGAAGCTGTTCTTGTATAAAGCATCTCCAGGAGTTAAAGCATTAGACAATGAGGAATTCCAAGATGGCGTAAATCTTGGAGAATAAACCATCAGGTGTCAGAAACCCGTTATCCAGCAGCATGGATCAGGCGGCACCTGCCCTTAGGAAGGACATTTCCTTTGTGGCTCTCTTTCCTGTGCAGCAATCTAGGTTTTCAGTTCATTTTCTTTTATAGTAACCTCCTAATAGCAACTCCTGATACCTTTCATCCTCTTCCACTGATTCCCTGCCTCCAGAAGTGGACTTATAAAATTGATATAAACCCAGACTGGTTAATAATGAGAAGAGAACTGCCAGCATTTGGGGACATGAACACGACCTACATTCAATCCTTGGAAGCATCATGAGGACGATGAAAAGGTCAGTGACTTCATTGCTAAGCAGAGCATGCAAGGAAGGAGCATGGCATGCACATGAAGAGGGGCTGGATGCTTCACAATGAGAGACACCTTCAGTATAAATCATGGGCAAGCTTGCTTAAGATCTGCCACTTTTACTTTTCTGATTCAGTCTCTGCTTCAACCTCTGTGCCATCTTCAGGCTTGCCAGCACCTCTCTCCCCCAGTTACCTGTCAGCCCACATCCTCAGGATTCCCATCATTGCAGCTGGCCCTGCAGCATCTTGCAGAGGGGAGACCGTGTTTTGCAGTGAGCTGCCTTTTGAGGAAGGCTTCTGAAGAGCAGGAGAGAAACCTCAATCTACCTCATACAGCCTGCTGGGCAGTTGGGGTCTGGTTGGGGTGGGCAGCTGCAACAAGGTAATTCTTTTCTAGAATTAAATGCAAATTAGACTATATTAAGGAATGCATTTTCAAGCACCACAGAGACCAGGAATGATGTGCTTTTACAGGTATTAGCTAGTGCATTCATTTCTAATGGAATCTGTCCAGCAAATACAGGTTTTAATTTCCTCACTTGTCTGTAGGGTTAAAATGCCTCAGCTAATACTTTCCAACAATATGCCTTTAAATACTTACCAAGATCAAGCCTGAAGCTATTGACCCCTGTTGCAACACAACATATTTGCATGTGAAGGAAAACTCCTCCACCCACGTCTGAAAGTGGCAAACCAGCCCTGGGCCCAGCATTTGGTCCCACATAATCGTTATTCCATTTGCAAGCTTAACAAAGAAGTGCTGCATTAAATTTCAGAAACTATTGATTGCTCTTGAGATAGTTATACGAAATCACTTGTGGGGTTTTGTTTTAGAAAAAGGTATAAGGGAGGAAAAAGGAGTACATGCCGGGATTTAAGAGAAACCACACATGGTTGAGAGGCATAGGAATGTCACGAGGTCATGACTTCAAAGATCGAAGTCCCATCTACCCAAGTCCTTGCTGTTGCTCAGATATCTCATCACAGGTTGCTTGAGGCTGCCTCACAGAGTCTCCTAGCTTTGTTCACCACCTTTTTATTGTATAGACGGCTCTCTATGGTTTCCAGTTTATTCTAGTTTAACAAATAAATTAAATCACTGGGGAGGATAAGGGAAGGGGAGAGAGAATATCTGTGCACATGCCTTAAGGTTGAATTGAACCTTTTATCTTGTTTAAAAGGTTGCCTACAGAAGGGAATAAAGAATGTTATTGGGATGTCGGCTTCAGTTCTGCCAGCTTCTAAACAGATAAACATACTAAACATTTTGGTGCCTAAATAATTTGCCAAAATGGGCTAAATGATTCACCTCTCACAGAAGCAAACCACAAGAGTATCCCACCTCAACTACTTTAGGTACAGCATTTACAACCAGTGCAAGAGTAAAACTGTGGTCCATGGATCCAATTCAGCCCATACTGGTGGAGAATAAAAGCCATTTAGGACTGAAATAACTGGTAATGTTGACTTACTTCCCATTGATGATGACACAAATCACTCTCATCTCAAGTATTGGACTCCCTGGAAGTGTCATCAAAGATATTTAGGAAAAGACAGTGAAAATGAAGGATCTATCTTCTCATCTTTTGCTGGACTATTCAGGCAGCTTGTAGAATTGCTTCCATGCTGCACTTAGCCATATGTATAAAGAGGAGTTTGTTTTTCCAGGCTGTTAGGGAAAAGCCTCTCAGGGAGTGCTAAATTCACACGAAACCACTCTGTCAGTGCCTGGGACTGGTATAGGGGTAATAGTGGCATGGCTCAAGAATTTAAGGACTGAAGTTGAAGGCTTCATATAACTGAAGCAAAAGAAAATGTGAAAGTAAAAATGCAATTAAAAATATGGCTTGTGTTTTAGACCTTCTAGAACACAGCCAGGAGAACAATTTATAACTAATAAACTAAGAAACAGCTTGCTTTTTTTTTTTTTTTTTTTTATTGAAAGAATGTGTATAATCTTGGAAAGTAACCATTTAATAAATTGTTCAGAAGCAACTCATTGCAGTATTGGAAACTTTGAGCTGTGTTGGATTACTTCAGGAAAAGCACTGGGATTGCTATGTGGACCCAACCAAAGTAAAACTTAGTGAAAGGAATTGCTGTGTGAGTGGATTCTGTAACAAATAAACAATTCAAGGAGATTGTGATTCCATGCTAAATACCTTTTTAATATTTGCTTCCTAATAGTCACTTCTTTGGGCTTACTATTCCATTCACAAATGTTTTTTGTCATGTTTTCAAGTTGAATGTTGATCTACTGTCATTTTTCACTGAGAAAATACAATTAGTAAATTAATAATTATCATTAATTAATATATATCAATAATAGATAAATGTTAATAAATTAATAATAAAGCCAGTAGGCAAGAATTGAAAGCAAATACAAAGTCGATTCATTCAAAGTGGAGAAAGTATTACGAAGGATTAGGAGACCAGTGCTGCCAGCAATGTTTTCTGTGACTGTGAGAAAGCCGTGTCAGTTTGGGATGTCTTTATTTCCCCTTTTGATTCTTCAGTTCCTCTGGCATGGAGCACACCGCTGCCAGCGGAGAGCCTGGTTTGATGGCACTCTTATCCCTGCAATGTCCTCTGGTTGCAGCTGACATCTGAGTAATCAGTTATATAATTACAGTTCGTCATAGAGGAATGTTACTCGGTGTGTAACTATCTTAATGGTCAGGTTTTTTCAGCGGTCACTCACTTCTAACCTTGAAATGTTACAGGTTTCTTTAGAGGATTCCCCCAAATGCGCATTTCCCTGTAAATCTAATGAGAAAGACAGTGCTATTGGTAGAAAAACTAATCAGCTTTCATCATGGGGAAAAGACCTGGGGTTTTGCTATGAAGTTCCACAGATGCAGGATCAAGGCCCGAGTTCTGCTGACTTTCTTTTTAAGAAAGATTTTGTCATTTTTAAGATTCCTTAATAATCCCTCCAGAGTTTCACAAGGTGAAAGACAGCACCAGGCTAAATGAAGCAATGTTTTGATGGCTTTAAGGAATCCGGATACACTGGGTGAAAATTTCACCCTCCTTTCCAAACTGGAAAGGTCTTTTTGCTTGGGTTTAAGGAGCAAATAATTTAGATAGAGCAACCTTTCTTCAAACTGCTGTGTATCAGATAAAATGGTCTCTCTTCAAGCTGCTCTGTGTCAGACCGGGTAACTATGAAGTTGTAAGAACTGACTGTCCCATTACACTGTTCCTTTCCTCACGGGCTGCGACAGAAAGAAACTTTTCACGCAGGAATTCCATAACCATTTTTCTATCACATTACTTCACATTAGTTCAGCCTATTAACTAAATATTTTGGCTGTCTATCAGTACCAAAAAGAAGAATTGTTCTCAATATGACCCTCCTCCAGAACAAAATATATAAAGAGAGTCTGGCTTCAGACTAAGCGGACAGATGACAAGGGCGGCACATTGCGGAGAGAGAAGTAGCTTTGGGAAAGGCTGTTTGGAGCCCCACCTCCAGTACACGTGTAAGGAACTGTGTTATTCAAGCACCACATGTCCCCTGCCAGTACAGCCAGCCCCAAAGCTTCTGCTGTTGCACTTGCACCCATGTCTGTGGTGGGTGAACTCGTTGCAGCAGTTACCACCTGCTTCTCATCCCAGCCCTGAGAGAATTAACTATGGCCAAGGCAGGGTTAACAAGCTCAGCTCTCCGCGTCTCTCCTTCAACCCAGGTCATAGTCCAAGAGCTGTTTTTCATTTCATCTACCTGTGAGGACTCAAAAATGCAGTGGAGTTCCAGGCTGAGAAGCGTGGAGGTAACCCTGTGCATCCTCTGACACGCAGCCAGTGACTGAAGCAAAGGGAGTGCAGGCAATGAATACAAACCAGCATGCATGTGCCTTCAGGAGTGCTGCATTTCTATGCCCTGTTGTGCATGTGGATGGAAAAAGCAATGAAAGTGTTCAACTAATGCTCTGCTGCACAGCTTTTCCATAGCTAGCTACTCTGAGACTCGGTTAACTTGCTAAGCTGAACTGTCTGGGTCTAAAGCGATGGAAGTACTAAATTCCACCGCAAAAAAGAGTTGTTTCAGGTTCTGAAGTCAATCAGCAACTTTTGAAAGTTGATCTGTGGAAGCTTGCACTAGAAAATGAGAGTAGCTGACTTAAGCGTATCTAATTGCTTTTTGAATAGCGCAACAAACTTGTGAAAAAGGGTAAACTGAATTTGACTTAAGTTCAAATGAAATTAAAAGGACTCAGGTTGAAAATAAACAAAGGGAAGTTCTTCAGCTTACAGGTAATATATTTATGGAACTGTTTGCCAAAGATGAGTGACTGGAGACATCTGGAAGAGATGTCCGTAAGGTATTCCTAAATGGAAAAGCATGTCAGCCTCAGGAAATCCCCTCAGCTGAAAATAGGTTCAGGCTGGAAGAGTCATAACTAATAGGTCTGTTCTTATGCTTTTCTGGTCTGAAAGAGGGAGATGACAGTAGGAGGTAAAAGAAATTGCCGTGTAGGAACATGGAAAGATGGAGAAAAGACTGTTTTCAGGAGAATCACACCTGTGTAAATGCAGTCATGCCCTCTGTCAGCTCTCTCCTTCGCCCTTGAACATTTTGAAGGCTCTAGGTCATTTTTTTTCTTCCAAGTCTTGTATTTGCTTTGATGGGATGGGTAGTGTGTTCGTTGTAGGCTGAATGAGTGAACACATTAAATCTTGCAGGTTGTTTTATGCAAAGCATCTGTTGCATATTTGCCTGTGATTGCCATGGATGGGACTCACAGGTGTGGGCGGCCAGTGCTGCACCAGCTCAGGCTGTAACCAGCACAGAAGGGATCTAGTCTATCCAGTTACCGATGAGGGTCTGTGGGAGAACTGTAGGAGGATTTCGCCCCAGATGAGAGGATTCCCCAGATTATATTTTTCCCTTGATGCATGTGTGTTTTAAAGCTTGGCTCTCACCCTCAGTTTTTACAGCTTACTCAAGTTAATTTCAAGCCTTTCTTCTTTTTTGTTAAGCTCTGAAGAAACTTTCCTTTCACAAACACAGTGTATTAGAGAAAGTCGTGCTCCATTGATTTGGCTACAGTTTTCTGAGGCAGCTGCTGCCATAGTCACTAAAGGGGCTTGCCAACTTCCCTACCTCTTGCTTGCGTTTTGATTCATTATTCATATGGAGAGAAAAGTATCTAATCTAATCAAAATATTAAGCTTCTGCCTGTGCTTTTCACGGTCTTTTTTTTTTTCTTTTCAACTTTGCAGAAAAGCTATTACTGTCTTATAACAAACCTTTCACTGTTGGCTATGCCACTCAAAAATTAGAGAAGGCGACATGTGTTCCTGCTCTGTTCTTAAGGGAATTCTCTTGCACGCTTTTTCCTTTCTACTGAATGAAAAGACTAAACATGAAGGTAGATGCTAGGCAGGAAATAGTCAAGCGCACAAGCATTTCAGAAGAGACAGCTAGATGACTTCCACTGAGCTTTTTTTTTACCTGACTCAATCCTTCCTTCAGACTCCCTGGGAATCAGTACTTGATGCAGGTGCTCTTTTATTTGGAACAAATTCCACAAAGTTTATGAGGAAATGGTGGCAAAATGCCCCAAAATAATTCCCTTCGAATCTTACCAGAATTTTTGTATGGGTGAATTAAACTTAAATAGACTTTCTGGATGATGAACAGAAAGGGCACATGTTCTGTGCAGCAGAACATGTTCTCTCATGAACAGAAAACAAAAGCTTTTTGAAATGTCAGAGGCTATCCACAAACTCTTACACATTTCCAGACACGAATACCTCTCCATAACAGGTCCTATTATTTTTGTTTCATTTATTGATACTGTCCAAATAGTATAATACAAGGACGACATAATACGTAATACATAATACAAGGACAACACATGTCTTCAATTTGAAAGATACTTATGTTGGTACAATCATTATGGCCCAAGTAAAAAATCAGAATGATCTTGAATCAGCTCTCCAATCTTCTGCTGACATCATGCTCAAACACTATAATACAGTACTTAGGAAAGAAGTAGGCAGATTAGCAAAGTGGCATCAGGAGATTTTGGAGCATGATGATACAAGTAGTGTCCAACATGGTGAGAACTCAGTCTAGAAGTGAGAGTATTGGTATTATCATTAGCAATACTGTAGAAAGTAGTATTCATGGTACATCATCTGACTAGCCACTTTTAAGTGTTTCAAGGACCTTACAGCACTCGACAGCTGTAGGTATGTAAATTTATTTCTGGGTATTTATTCTGCAGTGTTAGTTGTTATCTGCTGGAGGGTGATGTTTTTTCTGGACAGCTTGTGCCATGAACATGGTCTGACTGATCTATCACCAAAAAAGCATCCTGTGTTTCATTCACACAGAAAGTGAGCAATACTTCTTAATAGCATTGAGTAGATATTCCTAATTTCATTCTCCTGATCTGGGAAATGAATTTTCTTTAGCTACAGACTATTTTTCTTTATGGCTCCTTTACAAGATCACAATCATTCACCCAATAAGCTCTGCAGAGGTCAAGGACCTCAGCTGAGTTCCCCTGTGGCAGTCTCTCCAGGAAGATGGAGGTCAGCCTCTCTGATACTGATGCGAGTCAAGTCTGTCATTACCCATTCACCTCCTGCATCCTACAGCAGTTTTCCAGGGTCACACAGGAGGTGTGGATCAAAACCGAGGATTTAATGCAAAACTAATTTTTAGCTCTGTTTCAAGCTCTGAACTAGAAAACAAGCATTTCTTTTCTCTACCTGCTTTGAAACTGCAAGTCAATAGCTTGAGTTATTTCACAAATGCAACAAGAAACAAGAATTAGAAATAGGAATTAGCATTCTTTCTGCTTCTTTTAATTTCCTTTCTCTGTCTTCTAGATGAAAAGAAACAAAATCCAACTTTTGCTTTATAATAACAGCAAAACATTCACCGTGAGTACAAAATTTTGGGGGAAATTAAAGACAATCCTATCAGACACCAGTAAACCTAACTAGACATGCTTTCATGGAGATTGTTGACCAGTTTATGAAATTCTGCACAGGTTCTTTTGTCCACACAAAACACGTCTTGTAAGCAACTTTTGGACCAGTATTATTATAAAATTCGTTCAGCTACACCTTTCAAAAGCATCCTGTAGCATTTGTGGAATGAGTTACCAAAGAGCAGTTCTCTCATACGAAACATGGATGAAAACCTGGCAACAGAGGTGTTCAAATGATGGAGCAAATTCACTAGAGAGTAATTATTGATCATGATGTTCTTTCATCTAAAGGTGGACGTGAGAGCCAACGTCTGCAGGAAGACATGGTATCTTTTGTCATGCCAGCTAGTACAGGTGGAAAAAACCCTAAACTCTTAAGCCCACAGCCTTTCGCGTGTCAGCTCTTCATGTTATGTCAGTAACTTCCACATCATCGTGGCAGTGTTGTCACAGCCAAACGGCCTAAGGATATTACATAGCCAAGGTCAATTATTGGCATTGTACTGCCTGCTTTAGCCTGGCAAGGGTTGGAGGTCTTATAGGCAGAATTATTCTGCTTTAGGTACTCTGGGACCAGCTGGAGTTGACGTCAGTGACACAAGTAACTATCGGCATAAAGCAAAGAAAAGATTTGGAAGTGCATGCAGAGAGGAAACAGGAGTGCTAAAGAGATTTCATTTCTCTATTTCCTTCCTCTCTCTTGAAAGCAAAGAGCCCTAGAGAAACATTTAAGATCTACCATAAATCTATGTAAGCAAACTTTGGTCTACATAAAAAACAATTTGTATTTGTGAATGCACTCGTGTAAGCCCACCGTCTGTCTATAAAGCTTATTGCATACTCTTTTGCAGCTGAACTGGCTTAACAATTCCATTATTCAATTGTACCACTTAAATATGTGGGTTGGTTTGTTCTAGAAAATCTTTCAAATTTGTTTTCCTCAAAATGGGGGCACTGGAGCATTATGCTCTCCAAGTGATGTGAGAAAATTAGATTCAGTCTTCTGAGCTTGCTTGCTTTGAATGAAATTCTGCTGTAAATACAAGAGTCAAATGTTGTTGGGAGACTGTTTTTGCTGTGGGTCGGGCCTGTTTTGTATTTGTTGCTGAACACACGTAGGCAGGAGAATTCATGCTGCACTGCAGTAAAAGCTAAAATGCCATTAGAATGTATTTGTGACAATATGAGAAGAAAGTATCAAACTCCAGGATTTTTCCCTGAAAAATTAAGAACATGAAAATGAAATAAATGACCTTTGCTTTTTATTTATTCATTTGGTTTTGGATTTTGCATGGAATCAAAGAAAACCGTTGTTTTAACTTACATATTCTCATAAAGATGCATCCCAGTGGTGCCTTATAACCTTTCTAATGAATACCTTTTCCTGTCATGACAAGACCTGAATCTGTCAAAGATTTTCTATTCCTATTGTACATTAAAAAAATCCTAATTTTATCCATGGATTTTTTCCTTTTCCTGTGAACCACACTGATTCAGAGACTGTGGCTAACACAGTGCCTTATTTCCTTGCTAATCATTGGACTTTTGCAAGACCTAGTAAAAGTCTGGAGAAGGGGAGAGAGGCAGAAGAACCCTTCCCAAAGGGAGGTCGGTGTTAATATGGGGACACCTTTGGAGAAACCTGAGGTGACCACTATGCTTCAGTCTTTCACAGCTCTCAGTCATGCATAGATGTACAAACTCTAATGAAGCAGAAAGGGGGAAAGATATGTTTCCTTGCCCTTCCCCTCAGTTCTGCATAATTCTTCTTACTGTTGTTAGCTGTCTTTTTTAAAATGACAGTATAGTTTGAAGGTGCCCTAAAGCTTGCCTGACCGATATATAACAGTGAGGCTAAGGCTGTCATATGGAGCAATTTATATCCCTGGCTTACCTGCACCCATCCAAACAGACAAAAAGAAATCTCACTACATCCACATGCCAATCTAGGAAGAGGAATGAAAGCCAGAGCATAGGAGGGTAGAATTATATCTTGACAAGTATTTAGGCATTGTCATGCAGAAGTCACTCAGTGGGAACTTCAAATTGGATGCCATAGATAATATACATTAGTAGGATTTTGAACCAGCTATTGATGGAGGAGGAACAAAAAGAATATTTTTTTATTTGTTTGTTTGATTGCTACTTCTGTATACATCGCAGGAAAAAACAAGAGAGGAACACTGTATCCAGATGTGGTTGCTAGACTGGGGAAAACTGGAACAGATACAAACAGTTGTTACAAAAATAATTAGAGGGCTGGAGTACATGCCTTCCTGTGGGAGGCCTGAAGAACTGAATCTGTTCTGCTTATCAAAAGATGACTGAGAGATGAATTGATTACAAAATGTTTGCATTAATGAGGAGAAAATAGAGCTCTTTCATCTAGAGGAAAAAAGCGTAACAAGAATTAATGACTACAAGCTTCAGCCACACAAATTGAAATTGGAAATTTGGCACATATTTTTAAAAAATGAGGTTGATTAGCCAATAGTTTAAAACTCCTAAAAGAGATGCTGCATGCTTTGGTTATAGTTGGCTGATATGCTAAAACTGTCTGTAGGGCTACTAGTTGCAGATCATAGCATCATAGTATCATAACACCTGTGCCATGATGTGTGAGCACTGAGCCAGGACATGATTGTTCTGCTTTTTTTGTACCTATTCTAGTGTCCATCTACACCACTGCTTTCTAAATCTCTCTCTGCTCATTGTCCCTAACAGTCCCTGTCCTCAGATGACATTAGCATTGTTTAAAATACAGATTTGGAAGTCCATACTTGAGATTTCTCTTCAAAAAAAGACTTTAGTCAAGATTTTTTAAACTTTGGCCCTTTACCTTGCAGCTTATGCAGCATAAGACAACATATTATGGGATTTTCCTTTTCCACTAGACTTTTCAAAGTTCAGACTTGGTTTTTGATGTGACAACAAGGCCGTTGCTTGAGATAATCACCCCCATCCAAGCTGCAGGCCAGTGCCGTGGATGCTTCGTCTTTCTCCCCAATTCCATTAATTTCCATTGACATCCAAGCCAGGCAAGGAAGGAAATACTTGACCTCAGGCAGTTGAGGGAAGCTGCTGTGCAAGTTCTCCATTGGCAATGCGCTCAGTGATGGCATCCATTATGCCAGGGATTTTGAAGCCCACTGTCAAATAACCTATCATCAGGTTCAATCTCAAGTCCTGTTTCCTTGACTGTCAACACTTAATAACTGGCGGTAGGCTCTCCTTTAGACTGAATCAACAAAATCCCTTTGAAACAAAACGACACGCTTGCGTGTTCTGGAGATCTTCTCCAGAAAAATCTCTCTTAAAGGATAGTAAGGATGAAATTAGGATTTGCGTCACCAAACGTTAGTCCTCTAACACTATCCCAGCAGGTTTTCCATCCTCCAGCATCACTACATGTTCTCATGCCACACTCTGGGGCAAAAAAAAAAAGAGACTAGTTTTGGTTTTATCCTATAAATACACCATTCTCAGAGAATACAGCACAGATCTGGCATTATTTTTGACACTTTGAATTGAAAAAATACATAACAAGTGAAAATTGTGTCTTAGGACCATGGAGACCTATGGAGTTGTTCCAAGAATTATGGAATGAAGATATGGCAAGTTCACTGTAGAGGGGCCAGCCCCAAACTGTGAGCTGCAACCACTCTAAAGTACTTGACCTGGCAGCCAGGGATTATTGCCCAGAGTGGACACATTCAATAGCATATGTATAACCATCTGTGCTGTGTTCTAAACATCAAAAGGACTAGAAACAGACCATACCTATGACTGTTGCTGCAAAGAGTCTGCAAGAAAGAAAAGGTTGTTAAGGGGCACTATGCTGCTGCAGGGACTTGCTACAGTGAGTGCCTCCTAAATAGAAAAAAAGAATATTGAAGCTGAACATACCAATACTTTTTCTGAGGCCAGTTTGTTTCTTACAAGAAAGGAATATCACCTAGATCTCCATGGAAAAGATGACTACCAAAAAGATTACAAAATTTATCACCAGTGAGGACCACAGTGACATGATTAGGATGGATGACACCTGTGCTTTTTTGTACTTTTTTTTTTCCAACATCTTGTCAGCTCTTGCACATTTCTGGTCACTCAGACAGATCCTATGTGCTTTGCCATCCTTGCCTGGTATGTCAGGGTTAATAAAATTGAATAAGGTATGAGATAGTAATGCTGCATTGCCAGGCAGGTCCCAAAATGCTAAGCTTTTATGCTGATTCTCCTTCAGATGCTTTATGTCCAAGAATTCATCATTTCTCACGGATTCATGGATTTGTTTTAACTGTGACAGTACAAACTTACTAAGTTTCTCTTGAGATAATAAAATCCTGGACAGAAAATGGTTGACAGTGTTGTGAAGTCAGCAAGAGGTAGATTGTCTATGAATTGATAAAGGTGCCACTAGAAGTGTCACAATTTCTGCAGATGGAATTTCAAGGAGCTGGGATGCCAGGACCTGCAGGTCCAGGCCAAAGGTACTACGGAGGAAAACACTGAATTATATCATGAAAATATAAGCTTTATTTCTTGAATCCTGCATATGTACAGTTTCAAGTTAAAGACAACAGCTATGAAGATTTCCCAGAAAAGAATGGCTAGAGATTCCTTCACTAGTAGCCACACAGTTCCTGTGGGTAAGTAAATGAACTGCAGCTGGAGAGAAGGTGCAGACATTTTCACTGGGTTTTCCATGAGCCATCCTGTTGCCATCTGCTCCCCTTTCATCTTGCAATTATTGTGCAGAAAAAAGTATGCAAATGCGAGGGCAGTAAGGAAGCTGGAGTCAGGTTTGACTCTGGCATTAAGGACTCCACCTCTACCTCAAAGCCACAGCTTCTAAGGCAATAACTTGAGAGGGTCTAATGAGGCATGAGGTTGCCTCTGAACAAGCCACGGCAGCACAAGCCAAGACAACAGGCCTGCGGCAGGAAGAACTGCCAAGTATTCAGGGTGGCATTGCGACTCCACTGATCTCAAAACATCAGGTGCATACAGGCTCCTTGGCATGGCATGAGCTGAGAAGCAGCTGTGGAAGATGCTGCTGCCATGAACTTATCCAGATCAGCTGGTGTCAGCTGCAGATCACTCTCCAGTGACCTATGATACTTGCAGTGCAATGGAATAAAGCCTTTCTTCCTGGTGAGAAGGACCTCAGCTTGGATGGATGGGCAGAGAATATGCATCCTGCCAACTACATGGTGGGTAACCACATGAAAACAAATCCTGTTTTGACCTTCTGTGTGCTCACCATCCAGAGAAATTATAGGCTAAGACTAATATCTGTGAAATTCTGCAGTCAATTATCATCCCAGAGCCTCTAGCTGGCACAACATAGGGATTTAAAGGTTACCAGATTCCAAATAATAAGAGCAATCTTCCTTATATTCTCATCTATATTTTCATGTTGGTCATCTAACACATCACATAAGAGGTAAGCCAGAGCAAATGTCCGTGAATGTTACCTTTATCTTTCTTTACCATCAGACCTTCCTCATTTGTAGTACAAATCCAACCATGATATCATGTTCTGATATCTTCAAATTAAGTTTGGATGCCTTTTTGAAAGAAATTTTTTTGCCAGATACAGGTTACTTGGCTGGGTGCAGAGATGGCTAGATGAAGCACTATGACTGAAATAAAAAGGATTACCCTACTCATACCTTTTTGCCTTATATTAGGTGCACTTTTAGCTTTTATTGTAGACTATGCAATGTTTGTTGTGTGCCTCTAAAACTGCAAAGAAAAAATTAGAACCATGATTTGACTGCACACAATAGCGTGACCCCCCAATGTACTAGTATACCCCAAATATCAGTATTTTTAAGAAAAAGTCATATTCAGTTTTAAATGACTGGCCTGGCAAAACAGCTCTGCCCAGGAATACACCCTGACAGAGCTGAGAATTGACAAGATAATGGTGCAGAGAAAATACTTGTTCAATGAAAAAAAAAAACAACAAACAAGTGAGATCTTTTTAAAACCCACTCTATTAAGTTCATCAAACAGAAAGCTGAAGAGAGGAAACCAGGGAAGGAGCAGTAAGAATTTTTACTGGAAATACAAATTAGGGAGCAACGTTGCATACACCTGAATTCCTCCTACTGGCACCTCACCTTTTGACCAATATTACCTAGACAGACACTTTCCTGGGAGAGGTGCATGTCCCCTCATCCACACACTGAACCTCCTGTCAGGGCAGGTAATGGGCACTGGAATTAGATATAGTCCTCATCCAACCAGAGTATCCACTTGCTTCAATACGTACACTGACTGCCCATGGCTTCAGCCCTATACTTGTAATGTCCATCTTTCTTGGAAATCTTTCCATGGTTTCAGAGCCACAGGCATGACCTTGCAGAGCTGGTACTATTAATGAAATCATTAGTCTCGTCATAGCAGCTGTTCCTTAACTTTACAGACATTTCAGTTTCCTAAGTTCAGTCATTCATGCAAATGACAACATGACACAGAAACACAGTGGCTGTTCATTCAAAAAAGAAAAAAAACACTCTTAATTTCAAAGAGGAAGAAAGCTCTCATTTTGACACTGCTCCAAATGTAAAGCCTTTTGGTTTCTTCTTTTCTTTATTAAAGCAATAGATTATGGCATTTAAATGACTGGTGAAAGAATATATTTTACTTTTATTTTTCTATTATTGTGGATTAATATGACTGACGAACTTAGAGCCACACGTAGTGAACTCTCCTAGTCCTGTGAGTAGCAGAGACAGTCTCTGTGCAAGCAGGCAACGCTTCCTGTGCATTGTTTAAAGAAGATTTTATTTATTATTTTGGTAAATTAGCATGATTTGTAGGAAGAGCAAAAAGTGCTGAGAAATGGGGATGAAACAGACACAATAGGGTGGTGGGGGGGAAATTTGGTGGACACTGAATGAGCACATGATTTGTGCCCTGACTTGACTAGCTCTGGGAGGTGGACGTTATCAGAGGGGCTCCTGATCAGATCTGTGTCTGTGATTTGTTCCCTCACTTTAAAGACTCTGGTTCGCCTGGATGGACAGGCTCTTTTGATATCTAAAATTATTAGGTATACAAAACAAGCATTCAAAAGGTTTTACATAACTGCCTGGCTCCTCCTGACTTCTGAAAAAATAATCAACCAACCTGGCTATGTTGAAATGAATTTTAGAGTCCCAGCCTCTTCTGTAAAACATACACATTTAGAGACTTAAATAAAACTGAATTTGCAAATTCACTGTCTCAAGATTAGGGCTTACGCACAGACAAGGCAGCTGGATCCCTCTATCCACAGAGATTCAGTGGTAAGCCCCGCTGCCTCCAGATTTTGCAATGCATTTCTGTGGGCCTATCTTTCTTATTAGGGCTGTGTGGTTATTTATAGAGCAGCGGCTGAGACTGGAGATCTAGTCACTGTGAAAAGGCATAGGAAGGAGTGCTGGCTGAAAGTGTTGCATTTAAACTGTTTGGTCGGAAGGGCTGATGGAAAATTGGATTTTCAAAAAGCCTTTTTTTGGTGGAAGTGTTACCTATTTCCCAATGCAACTTTAACATTGAAGCACAAAAATTGCCCAAAGTTGCAATAATTGAAAGTTCTGTATTTCAAAATTTTGCCAGAGAATCTCGTGATAACTATAATCCAGTTGAATCATTCCACCTTTCTCTGACAAACCACATCTCCTATGATTCACTGAAGCTGAGAACACCCAGAATACACTGTGTCTTTTTCTGATAAAAAACATATGACCCATCAGTCAAGACATAAAATAGCCTGTTAATGTACAGAAAGGAGATACACATATATCAAAGCTATACTACCTGTGAAATACCCTGAAAGTGTTTCCAAACTGGTGGACTTGTCAGCTCTAGGTTAATGGTTGGACTTGATCTTAAAGATCTTTTCCAACATAAATGGTTCTATGATACTGTGATTTCAGGGCTCTGCAATTTTTTTCAATATTTTAATTTTTACAGTTTAAACAAACAAACAAACAAACACATTAACTGCCGATGTTGTAACAGGCAAAGGGCCAGAAAGAAAACAGAGGTACAGAAAGGTGAAGGGATCTGCCCCAGAGATTGAATTTATTTTTGGGAACTCTTCATTGCTTAGCACACTGTTGTGCTTCACAAGCTCTAAGACTGGAAGCAAAGTCGAGGGAGGCACTAGAGCAGGCTGTCAGGATGTAACATTAGTCATATCATCAGTCTATGCTTAAATAATTCCCATGTGTGCTGTTACACCAAGTTAAATATACTGGGTCTTATTTTCAGCTCTGTTACACTTGCATGAAACCACTGAAATTAAGGAATTGCATTAATGTGTTTTAGAAGAGAAATAAGCCTATTTGCTTCATTTAAAAAATTACTTGTAATTGGTAACTCTGTACCTTTAAACACAGGGATCAACCTTTGTCTTTTCCTTGGGGGGGGGGAAAATGGTGTTTTCTTCTATGAGCCTGCAGTCTTTTGGGAGAGAGAATCTGAGATCAGCTGTCATTGCAGAGAACGTCAGAGGAGTTTGTGGCAGCAAGCCATAGCTAGGAGATTAAAAAAACCCACAAACCTCCATCATGCAACTATCTTGTTCACATTGTTGGAGAGAGATTAATGTTAAAATTAGCAGGTCATTATAATCCTTGGGGAAAATGTGTAAAGTTTACACTGATAAAAGTACCTCCTGCGGCATCACATACTCAACAGAGCTAGCAGAGAAGAGTAATTGGACTACAGAGGGGAAAGAGGAATTGTGACCCAGCCAGGGTTATTTCCTCCCCTCTCTCTTTGTATGTGCCCCCACTTGCTTCCAGGATGAGAAAAACGAGAATTTGTGAGGAAGAGTAAGATCTCTTACTGCCCCAGCCGAGTAAACCAGGGAACGTAGAGGTCAATGGGATAAGCCAGGAGCAACAGGAGAGTGAAGGACTGCAGTGTCTCACCAGTGCCACCCTCACCTCAGCTGTGGACATTGCTTTCTATCTGCCATCTGACTTTCTTCCCACTTAACAGTAGTATTAAACTGCTTAACCCATACCCTTTTCCTTTGCTCAGCCTTTAACACCCATATTCACATCTTTGGTTTTTTGTCCACTTACTCCCGCTCCAACAAAATCCTGCCCTAAAATGTTAAAAATGACAGCCAAATGATAAAATAAAAGGTCAGCCGTGATGCAAACAAGGTGTTTTGCCAAACTTCTTTCAGATCATAGTGTTGATCTGTTGCATTACCTCTCCCAGCTCTGCTTCCATCTTGACCAGTCGGACAGTAAACCTCCTGTAAAACAGGCTCTCGCTTCTGTTTGTATAGAAAACTAGATTTGGCTTGGAGCCTCAGATGCAGGCTTTTACATGAACGGAGTTGCTAAGCTACACAGTTTAGCTGGTACCTTAAATTTCAGTAGTCTTTAAGAAAAATAGCTGCTTAGGATAGATACAACATAGAGTCATGCTCCCACTCACCTTTATCAGGGGCCAGCCATGGCCACAGGATACCCCATGTAACAGCAAACCACAGCAGCTTCTTTTACATTGTGAGAAAAGGTGATATTTTGGAGGTCAACAGAAGACTCTTAAATGTCTCCTTTTAAAGGCGAAGGGGCAAAAGCCAATACAATTATTTCCCTTCCCCCTCCTACAATACACCATTTCAACATGCAACACGTTTCCACTGGAAGTGTTCAAGACCAAGAATGCAGCCAGAGGTAAGGAGAGAGCGTATATACTTATAAATAATAAGACACAGAATAGCTAAGGTAAAGAAAGCAGCTAAGATGAAGAAAGGCAGATGAATACTCACGATACAAAGTTCAAGACAAACAGTAACTATTAAGATTTAGGATAAGAGCAGTACTCAGGCAGATTATCATATAGCTGTCTCCTGTGAGAGCTATTTCATCTTATTCTGAAGTATTTGATGCTGGCCTTAGTCCATGAGTGGATAAATAAGTTGACAAACGTTATTTCTGACATTGTGGTAAATCTTATGTTTCACAAGCAGGGAAACTGGCAGGTTTTGAGACAGTCTGCTGGATTAGACTTTATTCACACAAATCACTGCAAAGAGGCTGTACTATAAAGTATTGCTATATCACACCTCTACTGTTACGCCAAGCTTCTTGAACTGGTTGTTTTGGTTTTTTTTTTCCCAAAGGACAGAATGTTGAACTCCAATGAATCTTGATTAAATTGAGTGTGGGCATGGTCCAGGCTATAAGGCAGATTTCTTGACTGAAAACACAGTGGAATATTTCGCTCAAATCTTTAATCTCAGCATCCCATTCCTGCTGGGGCAGACTTTCAAAGACACAAGTGAGATGCATGATAAAGAATAGTGCCTGCACTGAGTAATCTTGCAATAAATTATGAGCAGTTTTCTGGCCAATAAAAAGTGTCTTTTATTGTAAAAACTTAATTTAATTCAGCTACTTTCTATACCTGAGCTTCTGCATGTAATTTTTTATAACTAAGGCTCCTTCTCCTCTTTATTTTGTTTTCCAAATTTTAATTTTTCTTGTTAAAACTTCTTTTGTGTGTGTGTGTGTGTCTCTTTACCATTTTTCTATTCTTCCCACACTGGATTTTCTCCTGAAGTCTACTTTATAGTATGCCAGCTTTCTTTGCTGTTACATAATTTTAGATTTTCCTCATCATCGCAGAGTCCTTTGCTAGTTTCCTATTCTTTGCTTGAAAAGACATTTGAGGATTCTTCTTTTCTTCTCCACGCTTCATATAAAAGCTAAAAAGCACAGGGTCTGATCAGGAAGAAAGGTCAGTTGCTAATAGGAAAGGCTGCATTACAAATATACCTCTACACAGTACTGTCGCACCAATCACAGCAAAGGACACACCAGCGTGTTGAGCACCTCTTTTGTTCTGAAGGAATGTTCCCTCCTGCTATCAAATCTTCCAATGCAAATAAGACTTCTCAGATGGTACAAAATAATTTCACACATACCCAGCGGCTGACAAGCATTTTAAAAAAAAAATAATTAAAAAAACTTTGGAAAATAACTGGAGGAGAATTAAAGTTTATATGTCCTTCGCTGTAGAGTGCAGACATGTGAGAGGAAATTTAGGGTGTGGGATCATTTTCTAGTGGCTACAGCAGGAGAAGGGGAGATGAGATCTGGACTTCTTTTTTGTTTGTTTGTTTTCTTTATTCTTTTACGCAGTCCCATGTGGCTTTGGGCTAGTTGGGTAACTTGCTGTGCCTTTGTTTCCCCATCCTAATTACTGTTTTCTAATAAATTACATAAATCTGTGACATTTCCAAAGCAAAATGGAAGAATGGGAAATGGCATTTTGAATTCAGTATGTGTTCTTAAAGCCCTGTTTGTTACTCTTAGTATCTCGCTTTCAGTTTGGAGTTGGAAGGAGTTTAGAACAATTAAAGCAAAACTCAGTTGAATATTTTTCTTGAGACTTCCAACCAAAACTACAGCCCCCTTTAACCAAAGTTCAGGCTAGCTGAATTTTTGTCACAGAATAACTTGGCAAAGAAATCTCTGAGTTCAATATAAAAAGTTTTAGTATTTACAATGTTTCCAGTAGTGGGAATAGGAAGGGGAGAGCTAGAGTGGTTGTAGTCCCAGTTCACCTTCCATTGCTATGGTGTAATGTTCTCAGAGACATGATTTATGAGCAGCTAAGTTACTCTGCAGCCCTGCTACAATTTCATGCTTCAAGGTTCTCTCCGTTTTTTTCTTAGACTACAAGATGTTCTCATTACTGATATATCAGCAACCTCCTCATAAATTTTGTGGTACTTGATATTTACTGGGTATTCTTCAAGAATATACAGTGATGGATGGATGGTGGATGGAAGGAAGGAAGGGAGGGAGAGAGGGACAGAAAAAAGCAAGGAAGGGAGGAAAGAAAGAAAAAAGAAAGAAAGAAAGATCGAAAGAAAGAAAGAAAGAAAGAAAGAAAGAAAGAAAGAAAGCAGGCAGACAAGAGAGAAGGAAGGCAGGCAGGTAAGAAGGTAGTTACCTAAAAAATACTGGCAGTCAAAACCAGCTTCCCATGCCTAGATCTGCCAAACACCTGAAGTTTATGTATAAATTTTCTTTCATTGCAGCAGCAGTAGGTACAGGCTCAAGTCCCTCATGTATGTGGCTATTCACAGGATGGCAGGGTAAGAGGTATGCAGAAATTATCCAGGAGTTACGTTCACTGTTTTACAATCTTTCTGACAAATTATATCAAAGCACAGGTGTTAACCCAAGTGTGTGAAATTATGAGACATTAGTGATCACTTTCAGATCTGGAGCATTTCTGGCCATCCACAGATGCACGTGTTTAAATTTCAGCACACATGGACTAGCTCTGACAGCTACAAGAGAGCATCAGCTCACGGCACGCTGTTGTGGTTTAACCCGGCAGGCAGCTAAACGCCACACAGCCGCTCGCTCACTCCCCCGCAGTGGGATGGGGAAAAGAATAGGAAAAAAGGTAGAACTTGTGGGTTCAGATAAAGACAGTTTAATAGGACAGAAAAGGAAGGGAAAATAATAATAATGATAAAAGAATGTAGAAAACAAGTCATGCACAATGTAATTGCTCACCACCTGCTGACAAATGCCCAGCCAGCCCCTAAGCAGCAGGCTGCCTGTCCCTGGCCAATTCCCTCCAGGTTTATCGTTCAGCATGACATCCTATGGTCTGGAATATCCCTTGGGTCAGTTGGGGTCAGCTGTCCCGGCTGTGTCCCCTCCCAGCTTCTTGTGCACCCCCAGCCTCCTCGCTGGCAGGACGGCATGAAAAGCCGAAAAGTCCTTGACTTAGTGTAAGCACTGCTCAGCAACAACTGAAACACCAGTGTGTTATCAACATTATTCTCATCGTCAATCCAAAACACAACACTATACCAGCTATTAGGAAGAAAATTAACTCTAGCCCAGCTGAAACCAGGACACACACATAAGTGACTGCTCACGTAGGGGGCACATGGAGAACGCATGCTGGTTTGGCTAAGTGAATGACTGGCTGATGCATATTTACTTCATTTGGCTTTAGATCACTTTCCTCCATTTCTTTCCTTAAATACTGAAAAATTACAATGGAAAAGGCATTCTGCAGGGGCATTTGCAGTTATAGGAAAACACTGGGAGAAGTAAACATCTTTGCTAATTGGTAAGCAGTATTAAGACAGTCCTGTCAAATAGTAAGTGAAATATTATCTTTATGGAAATTAGGCATTGTTATTGAGCTTATTACTGAAGGGTTGGAAAGAAAAACTGCAACTGTCCTGGACTTCTTAGATGTACAGGTATTTAATGTTTTGTCATTTTCGTATTTTATTTATGTTGGAATAATACTGCGCTATTTCTCTTTTAAAATGCATTTTTAAACGAGAATGTGAATTTCCCAAAGGTTAGATAAACAGACCATGAAAAACTAGCCTATTTGTAAATGTAATGTTTATTTTTTGTTTTGTTTTTTTTTTCATTTTGAAATAAAACTTAATTCTCACTGCAGTGTGTGCATGACACTGATTCTATCACTTATCAAAAATCCTGGCACAAGTGGAGTACCAGCAAAAGTGGAATACCCTTCCCTGATTAATGATTTATCTTTTTTTCTATTCAACTCAGAGTATAAAGGCTTTCCTTATGTGCTTTTTAAAATCACACAGAAATTAAACTGAGTGAAAATGAAATGTGGGAAAGACTAATGCACACTTTCAAAATACTTTTGATTTTTTTTTTTCTTTTTTTAATTAATTTCATAGCACTAATCTGAAGCTCTGGGCAAAAAGCAGTAGGGTCTTGACCCTCTCTAAAAACAGCTCCGGAAAAGACATTTGTCTCATAATGACAGATCCTAATTATGTTCCGCTTATGGGCACAAAGATAAGCTGCAGTTGTCTTTTAAGCCTGGTTGGCTATGGACAGAGGTGTGTGCAGAACCATATCTTCCAGATATTGCCTATCCTCTTCGACGATCCTACTTAGCCTACCATGGTGAACCTGCCTGTGATGGTGTCCTTGGTGCAATATGCACTGATTTCTAAAGAGCAGGCTGTGTTTTCCTATTCTCCATTATAGATGTTGGTGACTGGGAGGGCAGGATCTGTGCACCGCAGAAGGTAAAAAGGGTAAATCTTATTGGATCAGATACACAGGAAGGTCTCCCTCATTTCCATTTCTTATCTGTTCCTCTGAGTAAGATAAGGATAAATATAATTTTTAATATAGCAAGAAGCAATTCACAAGGTGTGTGAGTAATAAATTCTTAAAGGATGGATATGTCTTACTCATATGCACAAATGCCTTTTATCTGTCTACGTATCGAGGAACAGAAATGCTACCAGTCTCCTCTTTGCTCATTTGAAAGAGCATTCAATGAATTACACTGAACATCTGCATAGTACAGGCCATGGACTTTCACTTATAGGATCCTGCATTGAGCCTTAAGCTTCTGGATGAGCAAAGCAGGGGGAACCAAACCTATCCACTTCTCATTGCTTCCAGCATTGTCACTGGGTTTTGTGGGCCACAGCACACAGGAGCCGCACAAAGCACACTGTGGCGTGCTCAGAACTCCACAGATGGAGACTCGATGTCCTTGTGGCCTTGGAACCACTGTTCAGAATGACTGAGGCATCACAGATCTTTCAAAGTATGCTACCTTTGCTACCTTATCGAAAAACATAAACCAAAAGAAAACAACAAGATACCCTTATTTTAGCTGATCACAGACAGGATTTAGGATCTTCCTTGTTCTGTCTAGTCTTTCCTAGGAATCATGTCTATGCCAATGTCACCTGCGGTGCTTGGTTAAGAGTCTTGAGAATGGAGGCGGTGCTGAATGGCTACTGAAATCCTAGCAAAAGTCTAAGTATATCAATAGGCTGTTATGTGGGTAGATATGAAATTATATGGGAAGGGCAGAGACTGTGAGGAAAGAGATGAATCTGAAAGTAATGATAAAAAGCCTTTGGGTTATGTTTTAATTATACTTATACTATGCATAATTTATAATAGCTTTTCTAATATGCTGAATATATTCAGTCAGAACTATTGATGCTTCCTCATGGAAAGCATACAATTAAAATCACCTTCATATTTCATTGTGAGAATTAACATGCAACAAAATTGTTTCTGGTTGGGGCTTTTTGACCATCAGAAGGATTGTAATTCAAGACTAAAAGGCTAATGATATGCAATATAAAAAATTATAACAGTCATGTCACTGAAAACATAGTGAATTCACACATTTCATAGCTCCTTCTTTTCATTGTTCCTGTTCAGAAAAAAATGGGATTTTAAGGTGTGTTAAGAAGTTACTAAGTTCATGATACATTGTCTGTATGCAGACAAAACTGTGTAAAATAAAACTGTTGTCTTTATTAAAAAAAACTTACTGTTTGCAGTATCCAAAAAATTACATTTACCACCTGCATTTGGAAATTTTCCATGTAGTCTGTGTAAAAATAATGAGAAACTGAGGACTGAAAATTAACAACTTTCTAGACACATGTTGGGTTTATAATAATAAAGTTCCACGCATGACTAACTTTTGTCTTCTGTTTTACATATGACATAATCAACTAAGAATATTTTCCACTTATGGTAATGAAACATACCTTTGGAGAAAAATGATGTGAGACTAAAAAATAAAATTAAACTGAAAGGGAGGAGTGGATGAGTCAGGAAATCTGTAATAGTGAAATGAACTGATCTTCTGCACACACCAGGCAAAATTAGTGCCTGAGGCAAATACACAGTGATGGAGGTGAGTCTAAATATGTGCTCCTTCTACGCCTGAGTGGAAGGGGATTGCTCCATTAGCTTAAGGTTAGCCTTCTCTGCAGCAATTCACATTAGCTTTCTGAGGGCACAGGCAGATACACAGTTACTACACTCCAAAGCCTTCACCTTGTGTGACGCTGGTTCACAACTGATTGACTACCTGTAAGTACTTAACAGATAAGTTTGCAGGCAGCCTGCAGCACGGTTCCAAGAAATGTGAACTGTCCATTTATTTCAGCTGTCCAGGGAAATGTGTCAACACTGGGAATAATTTCATTTCCCAGGAGAAAAGTGAATTTCCAATTTGCACAAATTACTGTAAGCAAATATGTAATTCTGAATGACTGTTAGGAGAATCTGTCACCACATATTTTCCCTTTTCAAAATAGAAGGGAAAAAGACCATTAACTTTTCAAGCCTGAGAAAGGAGAAGCATAGTCTTAAGAATTCAGTGATGGGAATATCAATGTCATCATATTTAAACTATCTATAAAGTCCTTGGTGAGCAGTGTTTTGCTTAAGTGACCCATGAGGTCAGAGCTTATTTTTTGAATTTGTCTTGGGAAATGGCATCTTCTAGTTTCCACCAAACCTAACTGTGGCTCAAAATGGAGAGATGGACTCGCTCAGTGAAATGCCCAAACTGTGTCAGCACAGTCTTGGTGTGTATTATGTCCGCATTACAGTTGCAAACTCTTGCGGCAGTAGGTAGAGAGTCTATTGGAAATGTGGACTGACAGAATGGGATGTGGAATATGCAGACCTGCAAGTGGCATCCTCGCTCCTAGGTTTTTGTCTTCATTTGAGGTAGTATATAGAAAATAATTCAAGAAGTGCCAGTATGAGAGGACTTTGAGAGATAACCTCCAGTAATCTATTTAAGATATCATCTCTTACCTAGCTGCCTCATCTCTATAGAAGGATAATGCTTACTAAATCATTCCAGTTCATAGACCAGTAGCCAAAAGTTGTGGTTTAAATCACCGAAGAAGGTGAATTTTTACTGAGACTTCAGACAATGAACTTCAGTGGCTGGAACATAGGCACTCTCTCAACTCCTCCAAATTTGGGGTTGGATGGTGTCCTTCCCTCAGAAAGGCAGGCTATGCATCTGAGGGGAGTCACTTATGGGGGACACTATCTTAGACAGCATGACTCAAAGTCCTGAGTCTCCAAATTAACTGCCAACACAGTCTAGTTCCTTTCCACTCAAGGACATGAGAGGAGTCCCAGAAGCAGCAATATGGCACAAAACTTTGCAAGGAAGATTAAAAAAAACCCTGGAAAATGAGACAAAATATTCCACAGTTAAAAACAAAACAACTGGCAAAGTCAGTTATGAAAAAAAACATTCTACAAATCAAGCCTGGAATGGAATTAGAAGGCACAAACAAAAGAGGAAAGGAGGAACAGAAGGGAGGCCAGAAGTTATCTGACATGATTAAATGGCAACTTCCAAATAGCAAAATGAGTCAAACAAAAATCCTTTATTATCTGACCCTAATGAAGCCAATAAACAGGGAGATAAATTAAGTAAACAGCTATTAAGTAAGAAGAAAATTAGGAAGGCCAAGATGGATTTCAAAGAATAAATAGCTAATGGTGTGAAAACAAATTAAAATCAGGAAGTCTGCAAGAGATCAATAATTCCACTGATTCATCAGGGGCTAAAGGGATCTATGAAAGAATATAAGCACATTGATGAGAGGCTTAGCAGCTTTTTTGTACAAGTTTCATGAAGGAGACTGCTGGGTAAATACTTACCTTGAACTTGTTCTTTCCTGGCATGGAAAAGCAAATATTTTTGGATATTGAAATGTCAGGAAAAGAAATAATAACTTATAGAGTGATAAAATTCATCAGACCCAAATGACACACCTGGGAGTTCTAAGGGAGTGTAAGTACGGAAGAAAAAAATCTACAAAAATATGCAGTCTGTCTTCAAAATACCCACTCTTCCAAAGCAGAAGAAGTTAGTAAATGTCATATGTAAACAAGTGTAGCCAGAATAACAAATGTCTGGAGGGTATCTCAAGAGAGGGACCAGCCAGCTTGACCCTTGCAGAAGAAAATTACATCACCCTACTCCCTTGGACTTTTCTATATGTCATTAGTCTAGTGGATAAAGGAAATATCACTATGGCAACACATATATTAAGACTTAACACAGCATTTTGAAAGGTCTTTGATAAATATTTTGAGAGCAGGAACAGGCTAAACACCAGGATCCACGGGGAAGAATGCGACTGGGTGCTGCTTAGTGCCATGGTTGTGACTGACTCATGTCAGAGTAAGTATTTAGGGTTCCCTCATTTCTGTTGGTGAAATCTGCTGTAGAGTTCATGACTAGTGGGTCTGACACACTGAGGACAGGCTAGACCACACATGAATGTCACATCCGCACTAGGACTACTATAGGGGCATTAAGTCAAGTGCGTCCAGAACACGTTGCGATCTCTGGGCTTATTCAGCATTTCTCTTCAAGAAGCCAAATACCTCTGGGAACTAGCAAAGCCACTGCTCTGACTGGCAGATATTGAGACCTGCAGGGTCTAGGTACTTTACTAAATGTTGCTAATGGAAAGGTTACAGCATTGTTAATCATGCCAGGTATATTCATCCTTCTAAGTGATGTTCATCAGATGAAGGAAGCATCATTGCTGAGAGTTGTGAGTGATCAAGAAATGGGTGACAAACAGAAACAAAAGGAATAGCGCAAATGAAAAATTGAAAACTAAATGTTTGTTTTCTGAAAATGAGTGGTATTGGGGAGATAGTAGTATCACATAACTGTTTAGGTTTAACAGGCTCAAGAAGAACTAATTCTGAGAATTTTTTTAAAGATTTGCCTAAGCTAGGATCAGGTAAAATAATAGCAGATTTCTGCAAACGCCAGTTCTGAGACCTGCAAAAAACCTAATTACCCAATATTCTTAGAACTGGGCAGGGCTGAGTATCCTAAATGTGACCTTGACTCTTGAAAATCTTGGCTTATATCTTATACAGTTTGAATGGTATTCAGAGATGTTTCATCTAAAGAGCAATATAAATACAGACTTAATCTTAGACTAAACAACATAAGTGGCTGTCTTAGCTGTAGGAAACCAAGACTTTTCAAAGTCTTCCAAAGCCTGTAGAAATGATCACAGAATGGGGGAGTGAGAACTGTTTGAACAAGCACAAAAAGGTGCCAAAGGAAACTTCATGGTCTCCAGTGGCCAGGCATGAGTTTGTTATCTGGCTCGTTTGGGCAGGTTAATCATTAGTGACTAGGAGTCTGATATTATCAAGTTCGGTCTTCTTTCTTTTTCTGCTTTGACACAGTTTGCAGTCAAGTTTTGAGGTTTTTTGAAGCTAACAGGGCTCTGCTTGTATTTCCAGCTGGGGCTGGGGAGAAGCACAAGTGTTTGGGATGGTTTGCTGAACATTATCCCCTACCTTCTGTTAAAATTGAATGGGAAACAAGTAAGCAAACAAAACAAGATAAAACAAAAAACAGTTGAATTATAAGCAAGGACTGCAACTGGACTGTACTTCTGAGGAGCTAGCACAAGGACGCCAACCGACTTCTATGCAGAGGCTTCCAAAGGTCACTGAAATCCATCCTTTAGCAGCAAAGCCATGATACCTCCAGCTAAGCCATATGGAAGAAACTCAGCCGGAGAACACAGAAGACTTCCTTGGAGTTTATCACCTCAGAGTACAATGTTCAGCTTGTATTAGACTTTCTCCAGTTTCACTGTATAATGAAGGACTTTTGTAGGGGGGCACTGATCTGACTGTTCTTTAGAATGTAGAATTACTTCTGTACTATTCAATTAAAAGGACCAGGGCTATTATTTGGTGCTGATGCATCAGACACATTTTAGTTTGCATCCATACAGCTAAACTTATTGACCCTGAAGAAGGTTTTCCCTCCAAATTGCTCACTGGGAATGGTCCCTGGCCTACACAAGCCACCCAGACATTGTCTGAGAAAATGCAGGTTAGCATGGGACAACACTTCACTGCAGACAATACTAACAGTTTATCAATACAGGAGACTAATAGCACTTTTGTAAATCTCTTCTTAAATGCAAACAAGAATGTATGAAGTCCTCTCACTCCTACAAAGGAAATATTCATCTACTACCAATCTCTTTCATGAATAACTGTTTTATAGAGTAGCACTGCTGAAGAGGCTGCTAGCAAAAGAGTCAAACTGAAGCTAAAGGAGAGAAATGTGGGTAGTGACACTGAAAAAACTGTTTGTTCACAGGAATAGTGAAAGAAAAGGGACTATCCACTGGGACTGAGGGATGATGCTATGTAGCAACATGATGTACTTGCTGAAGACAAGAACTAGGGGAGAAAGATGAAGAAAGAGAAACCTGAAGGTGTAAGAAGTCACACAGTGGGAGAAGTAGACTGAGGGGAAAGGATGAAGTATCTGAGTAACCTCAGAAATGAGGGAGATTTTACTTCTATTTTGCCTGTAAATTGGATTACTAACTTTAATGCATTGTGCAAATCCCCATCTGGCTTAAATCAAGTGACATGAAAAGTGATACAGAGCTCCAGTGATATAAAAAGTGGTTACTGATAGATGGCTAACCAACAGTCCAGCTCTTTATCATCTATGGTTATTTATAATTCTCGTCACTAGCTAGCAACTAGTAACCACACAAGTGACTGCAAAGATAGTGTTTTCTTTGTAATTCCCAAGTCTAAACTACCTCATGATATCATTGTGTGCTGCGAAATAATTACTGCTCTGTACTATAGTAATGGCAGTAGCACTTTTTCCATATGAAATTCTCCCTTTTGGCAAAGTGTCTCAAGACCCTCCCTGTGTGGTGAGAGATAACACAGGTAAGTGAGATATTCCTGGTAGCAAAGTGCAGTGCACTGCTCTACCTGAAGCCTTTTTTTTTCCATTACCTCTAACAAACTTAAGTTGATCTCACTTGCCTGCAGTGTGTGCTGTTTGTTCATTCTCTAGCCTCTTTATGCATAATTGCAATCCCACAGAGACTGGGTGTTTTGCTAAAGATATTAAATGTTACCAGCAATCTCCATTAGTATAAGAAACCACACAGAGCTCCAAAGTGCCTTACATTAAGGCATTAAGTACATTACTCCAGTAGCTGAGTTAAAGTTTTCTGACTTGGTTGCTTACAACATGGAATCTGGAAAGATAGATGTGTTTTCCAGGTCCTAGCTGAAAATCCTTCCCTGTTCTGTGTTGCCTCCATGGGCCAGGGTCTGTTCCCCATCCTGGGACTGGGGAGATTGGTTTCCAGCACCCAGCTGGGAGAGCAGGGTTTCTCATAGACCTTGTGGCATATGAGCTGAGATCACGCTGATGTCTTAATAGCACGTCTCAAATGGCACTACATGTCTGTGTTTAGGCAGCTGGATCATGTTTCATTCAAACTTAAAAAGCTGAATTTGCTAAGCACTTGAATAAATCATTTAGGTATCTGAATATGGATGTTAGGCCTCCATTTAGGTGTCCAAATTTGAAAATTTTACATTAACAGAGTCCATAGATTACTTCCATCATTATTTAGCTTTCTGTTGCAGCAGATCAATGAAGCTCTCACGCAGTTATTTTAGAAATTACCCTGGAATGTTTTCAGATTATATATAATTATCTAAAACAAGGCTAGTATATATTGATCACTGAGCTAACAGATTTGCAATTTCTAAATTTTGTTCTCACAGAGGAAGTAAAAAAGTTTAACCCATGTTGTTTAGCAAAGATTTTCTTCAATATTTAAAAGATCACAGTTGAAAAATAACTGGGGAACTATGTTTCCGATTATATCAGAGCCTGTCTGTAAACCAGTTAGCAAAGGTTTGGTAAGATTAGGTGGGGAGTTTAATGCCAGATATGTAGGATGGACTTCACCTCATTTAATTTCTGCTGTGCACACCATAAAAAAGATATCTCTGGTTTTAAAACAACTTAAATTCCTGATTTAGTCAGTGGAGAAACAGAGCACTTTTGGAGAAAAATTTCTGTGTTCACTTTCAGACTCCTCCTTTTTGGGCGAGGTATGTGGTACCATGTTTCTCTCACTGACTGTGCAAGCAGTAGAGATGACCAGGCCATGTGTAGATATGTGCAGCAGGTCAGATAAGCCCCATCCATACAAATAAGTCTATTCACACCACCTCACATTAGACATCAAATTCAGTGGTCCACACCAGGAAGCAAATCCCACTGCTTTTAGTCTCTATACACAAAGAAAGAAAAGTCACCTATTCCAATAGGTGATGCAGAACTAAAGTCTAAGCATATCTATTGACTAGCACCAAAGACTCAGTTCATCTCCATAGAGCTATTCAGATCCAAGGAAAGATGTTCTGACTTAGGCAACCAGGTACAGATGCTTACAGTTGGATGGTAGGACTATTTCCAGAGGTGGAAATTTAAAAGCAAGGATCGCATCTTCCTTATTTTTACCCCATAGCTGTCACCTCATTTTTTGTAAGTACTAGCTGGAGTTTTCCTTGGATATTTGATTCAGATGTTTACAAAATTTTTCAACTTATTTGGTTTTAGGTATTATGAAATCTTAAAGTAGAACTTAAAATAATATATGCATGGAGGTTTATTTTAGTGGTGTTATCTCTGTGGTTGCACCGTTATTATTTTTTTCTTTTTCTCTCTCTTTTCTAATGTGTGATCTGAAGGAACATGAAACTAACACTGGAAACAGATCAAAACTTAGATTGGAAAAGAAATCTGCAGTACATGCGCATTGAACTGATATTTTCTTGCCTGCAGCAGTAATTGTTTTCCAAAGTACATTTTGTGTCTTGCAATTTTCTTACCTGCAGTAGAAAATAAATAGTCATTTAGAAAAAACCCAAAACCACTACAGATCTCATTTGTTTGGTTCGACAATCTCATCTGCTTAGGTCCCACACTGCCACTGGCCGTTATTGTTCACGTCCTTGTTAAATCACTGGAACACAAGTCTGAATGTTGTATAGTATTGCCTCTGCTGGAAAAATTCGTTTAAAACATTGAAGTGGTGAGTTCCTTTCTGCAGTAAAGGTGTAAGGAGCAGGTATAGATGTGAGAAGGTTCAGGGAATAAATGTGTATGGCTTCAGTCCAAGATGTCATTTGATATAAAATAAGAAGTTTTGAATAAAGTAAAATAAACTGTCTCTTGACGGTGTTACTTTCTGAGGACTCTGCCACAGGTCAATGATCTACTGAATTCACTGTCTCCCCAAAGACAGAGTTTCTGTCTGCAATAAGCCACTACATACACTGATTTACAATTTTTTTATTGCTGTGTTTATCATTGCTTAAATCCTTACTCTGCAAGTAGTGTTTTGTTAGAAAAAAAATAGATGCGCTTTGGCCAAAAGATTTGCAAAGAACACTGCCAACTTCATGTGCCTTTCACTGGAGAAGTATGACAAAAAGTAGTTAGAGATATTATATGGAACCTAGGTCTGTTGTGTACATATATAATCACATTTTCCTATTTTCTGCTTTTGTATTTAATTTTATTTTTAATATTTGCTCTCAGGATTAAAATGAGGCCACTTTCTGCCAAATTGGAAATTTCATCCTTTCTGTACACTGCTATTAGATTTCACAGATTTTATTACGTTTTCATCAAAGAATATGTAATAATGAAAATGTGAAGGATTCAGATGACCAGCTCACCGGAGTCTCCAGGGGGTGATTGGGACTTTGGAAATTTCACTTTGGGAAGTGCAATTTGTTCCCCTGAAGAGGGAACTTGGATAATCAGTGATGCCAGACAGAGCGTCAACAAGGGGAACTAACTGGGGGATGCTCACCTCAGTAAAACTTGCAAGGTTTCTGCAAACCTCTGGTCACAAGTAGTGCTCCTCAGGGTTTGATATTGCTGCCAGTACTGCTTTGCCTCTTAAAGAACCGAGCTGGGGAGATAGATAGAATGCATTCCCTGCAAGCTGGTAGATGACACTAAACCAGATGGAGCTGAGTTTGGGTTCCCCAGACACTGATGAAGAGCAGCAAGTTGAACAGAAGGCCATCAAGATGGTCAGGAGACTGGAGCACCTGACATATGGGGAGGGACGCAAAGTCTTTTCCAACCTAAATTATTCTGTTCTATGATTCTAAATAAACTGAAAATGGCATTTCTCTTGCTGTTGCCATAAATAACTGCCTGAGAAAGCTTTGCTTTCACCATTTCTCTTCCTCGATGATGAAAAAAAAGGAAGTGGGAATGAATGAAGACCATGTGAGAAGAAGAAACCTAAATTGCATGTAAGGAGATTGTTCTCATGAAGGAGGTATGTAGTTCAACATGGTAAATCTATCTGCCACGACCTGTTAATTTCTCATTCATATTGGTAGTCATGAGTGTAGCAGAGCTGTGAATGTTTGAGCTCTCCCTCCTTCAAGATATTCAGGAATTTGGGCAGGAGCAGTCTCCTAATGCTGACCTGAGAATTTGCACTGTGCCATGGCACTGAGAGGCTAGACCTGAGACAGCCTAACCAATACTATTGACATATGACGCGTTAGCTACTCAGTGTCTTCTTTGGCATTGTGTCCATTAGATCAGGAAGACATCACTTAATTGTGCCTATCTTCAAGCCAGGATGAAGAGTCGCTTTCACAGAACTGTTGCACTATTTATAGGTACTTTCTGTAGAAAGTAGTGCGGTTAAATCACTTCTCTTAAACTTCCTGAAATCTAGCCCTGCAGAAAGGTGAAGCTGTGCTATTTTTACTCTTTCCTATATTGAGTTGCATTCCTATGTACATTTTTTTATAGATCCATTTTTATATAGTAGCATCCTCTTAAAAGTACATAACGTTGTGTATTAACAGAAACTCGTGATTATGGTACAAGCAGACAGAAAAAGTAAAACTGGAAACCAAGCCCAAAGGCCTTTAGTAATTCATGTTTCTAAATTAAGAGTGAAAACATAATAATTTCTTATGTATCTCAATGCAACCTTCTGCACAGCTTATATCCATTTTGCTTGGGCATTAATATCTATACATGATGTGGAGCATTGGAGGACTAAGTCCAAGAAGTCTATGCCCTGACCTACCTATAGACTTTTTCTGGTAGACATAAATTTTCCCTTGATATAGTCTATACTTATCTACCTTAAGGCAGAAGCAATTAAAGTAGGATAACTTACTCCCTTCCTTGTCTGTACAGAAATAACTCCAATGTAGACTGATGAGTGCTTGAGGGTACAAAGTAAAGCACTCAGAAATGAGGAAACATCACAGTCAGTATGGTCCTGGGAATGCTGATTTGTATATAAGCATTACAATACCATATATAAATACCTGATCATGTATTATTTTGCTTCTTTGTCCTGAGATTGAGCCAAATTCACACAGGAGAAGAATTTGTTGGGCTTATTGAGAGATCCTCATTTGCTTGTTGCAACAGAACGGCAGTTTTAATAGGACAGCAGGTTGAAATGAAGAACTGGATCTCCCCATTCCTTCTGCTATAGATTTCATGTGTTGCTGGACATGAACACCTCAGAATTCATTGTTCCCTGAGCTCCTCTTTTATTGGGAAGGTGACAAACAGCAGAGCCCAGTGCCTAATTTACTCAAATGCTGAGTACTCACAGCTGCTACCAAAATCACTTCAACCTATGATTTTAGCAGAGAAACAAAGAAAATAATCTAAAAATCTCAGACAAAGGACGTATTCAATGTTTCCATTGGGCTGATAGAAAGCAGATGAGTCAAGATTGTGCTTCTTGTTATTCCAGTCCCTTTGAACTATAATTACCTGTCTACAGCACAGCAGAGGGGTGTCTGGGATCTGGGCATCTGAGATGACCTGTGATCTGCAGAAGAGCTTCAACAGAGCCAGCAAGAAGTCTTGTTTGGGCCCCTCCTCTTTCCATAACATCTTTCTTTTGGATTATAGTAATTGAGTCCTGCCCTTTCCCTCTGCTTATATGAATGACCACATGATATCAGACAGTACCAAGCTGGCCTTCAGATGCACGGACTGACCCTCTTGCATCAGGATTAAGAAACAAATCTTCTTGAGGGCTACCACATTGCTCTGAGGTCATGTGAGCTCAGCACTCCAAAACCAGCTTAAGATTGCAGAGAGGTACTTGAATAGTCCAGAGCTGTGAACCTCTTTACTGCACTGGTCCCTATTGAGGATAGATTTAAACCAGAGTGTGAGCAAGAGAGTACTCAGGGTTAGAATAAATTCCTGAAGCAGTAAAATCTTATCTTTTTGCTGAAAAGTTATCTCTCCAGTAGGATTCTGCTTAAATCCCTGTTGGCATAAAAATAAAGGGTAATCACTATAGTTTCTCCTTTTTCTCCCCCACTTTCTGATTTTTCATCAGAATTATGCATATTCAGTTTGGAATTTAACAATCTCATCTGGGTGGTTATTTGTAAAATGACCATTAAAAGCTCAGCAAGAATTTGTGTCCTCTCTGACCTTATGGGGCTATCAGACAATAGAGTTATGAAATTTTTATTTTTATCCTTATCTTTGGTGTTTTATATTTGCTTCTTCATGGGTTTGTTTCACCTCTCTTCTTCAAATGCAAAAATCAAGTTGATCTCTCCAGAAATTAGTGAGGCCGTACTGCTATTACCTTGTTAATAGTGAAGCAATTTGCTTTTAGTTTTGCTATATGCATTGAACATTTGTGACACAATCCACTCTCTTGAGGTGCTCAGTCACATTCATATAGCTTTAGGCATCCATGAATGTATAGCAGAGTGAATGAATAAAAATAGCACTTTGCAGAAGGTTTTGATGATCACATTCATTTGATGATCAACACAGTACTGTGAAAAAGCTCAAGGATTTGTCATCTAGGTTTTGGGGAGAAATTTAACATTAGAGTTAATGTGACCCAAGTCTGTCACCAACACTGTGGCACCCCTTTCCCATGTGTCCCAGGTGTAAATTCCCATAGGCCTTGTTGCCTTCAATCTGTTGATTGTGCCATCTCATTGTTTTACAATAAAAATATTTAATTTATAAAAAAAAAAAGTTTTAATTTTCCTTCAGGTCAACAAAGGGATCAAGGTCACCCTGCAGACAAACATTAGATCTGATGCAGGGGAGGACTTGGGAGATCTGCTCTTCTGGCAGCAACTTGACTTTAGATCAGGTGAAGTACAACATGAAATTGCACATGTACATTCACATTCAGTGCAATGGCCTAAAGAGAGAAATATTTCATGGCCAATGGAAGAGAGGTTGTAAAGGCTCTTTCTGTTTCAGTGAATGAATCTTCTAGCTGTCTCTAGGTGTGGATGGAGAAACAGTTACCAGAAAACAACAGGCCAGAAAGAGGAAAACAATGTACTCATGTGGTGGGTTGACCCTGGTTGGACTCCAGGTGCCCTCCAAAGCCGTTCTATCAATGCCCCTCCTCAGCTGGACAGGGGAGAGAAAAATATAAGAAAGGGCTTGTGGGTTGAGATAAGGACAGGAGAGATCACTCAACAATTACCATCACGGGCAAAACAGACTCAGCTTGGGGAAAATTAACTCAATTTATTACCAATCAACCAGAGTAGGGTAATGAGAAATAAAACCAAATCTCAAAACACCTTCACTCCACCCCTCCCTTCTTCCCAGGCACAACTTCACTCCCGGATTCTCTACCTACCCCCCCACCCCAGAAGCACAGGGGGACGGGGAATGGGGTTTACAGTCAGTTCATCACACGTTATTTTCTGCTGCTTCATCCTCCTCAGGGGCAGGACTCATCACACTCTTCCCCTGCTCCAGTGTGAGGTCCCTCCCATGGGAGACAGTCCTCCATAAACTTCTCCAGCATGGGTCCTTCCCACAGGGTGCAGTTCTTCACGAACTGCTCCAGCACGGGTCCTTTCCACGTCATGCAGTCCTTCAGGACCACACTGCTCCAGCGTGGGTCCCCCACAGGGTCACAAGTCCTGCCAGAAAACCTGCTCCGTGGGCTCCTCTCTCCACAGATCTGCAGGTCCTGCCAGGAGCCTGCTCCAGTGCGGGGTTCCCATGGGGTCACAGCCTCCTTCGGGCACCCACCTGCTCCGGCGTGGGGTCCTCCCTGGGCTGCAGGTGGAGATCTGCTCCACCGTGGACCTCCCTGAGCTGCAGGGGGACAGCCTGCCTCACCAGGGTCTTCATCACAGGCCACAGGGGAATCTCTGCTCTGGTGCCTGGAGCATCTCCTCCCCTCCTTCTTCACTGACCTGGGGGTCTGCAGGGTTGTTTCTCTTACACGTTCTCAATCCTCTCTCCGGCTGCCGTTTCCATCCATCCCAACTTTTTTCCTTCTTAAAAATGTTATCACAGAGGCATTACCACTATCGCTGATTGGCTCGGCCTTGGCCAGCGGTGGGTCCATCTTGGAGCCGGCTGGCAATGGCTCTGTCGAACACAGGGGAAGCTTCCAGCAGCTTCTTACAGAAGCCACCTTTGTAACTCCCCCCCGCTACCAAAACCTTGCCACACAAAGCCAATACAACTCAGAACACTTTTGTATGAAAGTTTGTGATGGAACGACAGGCTCTGGACACTTAGGAATCTTTTGTTGAATTTGCAAGAGCTGATGAACTCACAGCACCAAAAATCTGCTGAATCTGTACAAGGACATGAGCATACACTACAATCAATCACAGGTTGTGTAATTCAGACCACATCCAAGAGGGGGTGGCAGCCATATGCACACGAAGACTACAGCAGTATATGTATACTTGGTGAAGCAATGGACCTTCTGAGGGACTTGAACACTTACCCAGAAGCTAACTCTACTTCTGAGTAAGCAGCTGGGGTTGTTTTCCTAGCTACAGCTCCAACTGGGTAACTGTATGTGAGTGAGCTGACTGACTGACTAACTGAACAAGTTGTATGAATAGCTATCTGCTACGAGTAATAACAGCTTAATGAAGAGCGGGTATTGTAAAAAATATTGATTGCAATCAGTGCTTTGCCCACACACACGTACAAACATACACTTGATTCCCTATAAGGCAAAAAGAAATTTACAGGAGAGGTAGGCAATGACTCCATTTTGCATTACCTTACCTACAGACTAGATTTTGTAAGGAAAAAGTATATCATACCAACACCTACCCTCAAAAAAGTTTCATGGGAAAGTTCTGCAGTTTCTAATATCCCTGCATCCCTGAATTACTAATGTATCAAACAGTTGTTGCTCACATGGGGCATAGGAATTACAATTTCATTTTGCTATCTTCTCTTTCTAGTTCAAGGGTGGCAATTCTTCCAGAAGAGTTTGACAAAGTATTCAGTGGCCATGACTCCTAGAAAGAGCATTCAAATGTATAGATGCATAGAATTAATGGATTTTCTAGACTATGAGCTACAAATTAAGGAAATTTCTGAATTTATGAACAAAGAGAATCCTCTTAGGACAAAACAGTTTTTAGTAATTGGGAAATGCAGCTGGGACCCCAACAACAAGCATTAATAAAGAGCAGGCAAGGAACCTTAGCCTATCATTGTGGGGAGATCCATATCTGTTGCTACACATGGGATTAAAGAGTATGTCTGTGAACCCATCTGTGCAGTCTTCTCCTGTGTTATATTCAGGAAAGAGCCTCTCTTGTACATGCCCCCCCTCCAGCCACTTCATCGCTCCCCAGCCTCCCCACCAGGATGTAATGAGAAGAGCAGCTGGTACCTCCCTGGCATTTATCTAGGACCATTTACCAAACTCCAACATGAATAACCTGTCTTCCTTACAGCTGAGGATAATTCCTTTCCCTCCCCCCACCCCCCACGCCTTTTTTTCATATTTACTTTCCCAGGATCTTAAACACAATAGCACTTCCTTCAATTACTCACAGCTGCCTAATCAGCCTTGACATTAAAAGTTCTTCTTTTCTTTTCGACCAGAGGAAAATGAACAACTAGCCTCTCCCTGCAACATAGGTCAAGCATCAGGGACTACAGATTTAGCTGATTTTCAGATAATACTTCTCCACTTACCTGGTTCCCCACACCTCCGAACAGCAGCAGAGCTCTCTAGGCCTGAGGATACAAGTATTTACAGTAAAACCAGTCATAATATCTGTTTCTGACTAGTTCCTAATTAGTTCCAAAGTCAGGTCAGGGAAAAGCCCAGCTGAAGTGCAGAAGCACAGTGATTCTGAAAAACACTGTAACAGTCAATGTCTTTTAACTTCTCACTTCTTCTCTACTAAACCCAAAAACTTTGGCTGCTTTAATATAAAACTGAAATAGAAAACTGAATGGGACAAAGCAACATTATCCTAGTGAGCACTCACAGAAGTTCACTCAGCTTGGCCTTCAGCCACTTTGTTTATCAATTAACTGAACTGATTTCAGCTGCTTTCTGCCAGCTGGGGGCAGGACATAGTGCCCATCTGCTCTGTTCTCTGATTCATAAATAAGAGAATAAATGTACAAATAAATGAAACTCATGGCTCTGGATCTGAAGAAATTCACCCAGGATCAGTAATTGGGTGCTAGGAAGGTACCAACTCAGGAATTAAAAATTAATTAGGTATTGGTATTTATTGACATTTTTTAAAGAACAAATGTAGGTGAACTTCATAAAACAATGGTCAGATACATTTATATGTGAGCAAAGGCCTACCTACAGGTCCTGCTTTCCTACAGTGATAGACTGTGGTGGCACAAACAGAAGCTGTGAACTCCATGCTGGCACACAGAGGAGAAACACTGAAGGCAAAAGATCAAATCCAAGCTATTTAAACTGAGGAGAAACAAGGACTAAGAAAATTACTGTTAGAAAGATATGCGCAAGCAGTGCACTGAGCACTTACCTTTTAAAAGTAACTGCAGGTATCAAAGTACAGCCCTCATGGTCAGCAGACCTTGCTAATCCTTTCCTATCCTTTAGCTCAGTACTGGGTTAAAGGTGCAATGGAGCTGGAAGGGGAACAGCTGGAGCATGTGGCCAAAAATAGAAAATATCCACAAGCTGTCAAGGGTGAGGTGGCAGCACACACAGCCACATGCCTTCAGCCAGTGCAGCTGGGATGTGCTTTTGGCAGTGCAGGCAGAGGACAAGCTCCTCTCGGTGTTTCCCTTGTGCTGCACTGAGCTGCAGTCTGCAGCGTGGTGGTTTCCTTCTTGTTTGGGGTTTGTGTGGTGGGCTTTCGGTAGCAGGGAGGGGGCTGCAGGGGTAGCTCCTCTGAGAAGGAGGAGGGGAAGAGTGAGCAAGCAGCTTCGTGGTGCTTTGTTACCAGCTGGGCTTAAACCACAGCATTCATGGAGGAGCAATCTGGAGGCAGGAACCTATGAGAAAGTACAAATCTGTGTGTGTGAGGGAAAAAGTGGAGGTTTCAACTTCTGTCTGCCACAAAGGACCTGAACAATCTTGCCCAGATGAAGAGGTCATTCTCCCCACGTTAGCGATTCAGAAATGGAGACCAAGCTAAAACTGGTGACTCCTAGGATGTATGTCTCCCTCCTTTGCATCACAGGGTGGTTGCAAAGACTGCATGTGCTCTTCCTGGAGGTGACCATGTCTTTCCTTGTGCTTCTGCTCCACACCCCTGCTTCTGCCTTTGCAAAATGGACTGTTGCTTAGCTTGGTGGGTTGTCATGAAACTATATTCATCAAAGTCTACCAAAACACCTTCTGATTCTGAGCAGGCAGGTGCTAAAATGATGCCCATGCCAAAAAAAACCCCAAACAAAACATAGGAAGGCCTAGGGAAACCATACTGCATTCGCAGGAGCTGAGCGCTCTCTGAACCAGGAGCTTTCGCTAAAACCATGCCTGCTGAGACCTTCTATCTTAGGGGTCTCACTCTTTGCACAGCACAGGCTTTACCTTTGGTGAGAAATAAACAGGTTTCAGGGGAGTGGAGGTTGCCTCAACATCTGTTATCTGTAGCCATGAATTAACTTCTCGACGGTGCTGTTGATAGGCTTGGCACATTCACGTACTAGGAACAAAGCAATGGCTGTTGGCAACAGCATGTATGCCCATTTATCCTGGATTTTCTCAGCTGTAAATGGGCACCTGCTCATTCAGCCTGGGAGTCTGGTATCCCTGTTACTTTCCTCTGTGCCACTGGACGCAGGAAACAGACACATTTTCAGTCTGCTGGGACTGCCTGGCCACCAAGGCTCAGGCTGCCTTTTACTATGGAGGCATCAACTTTCAGGGACTGTTTTTGTGCTAAACCAGTATAAGGACAAGGCAAATGGCAGTTTTCTCTTCAAATTCAAATGAATGAGATAAATAGCAACTCAGAGAAGGCTGAGAAAATAAAGATGAACTCTATTTTTAGCTGCTGGTGAAGCTCTATCACACCTAGTTCCCGGTATGGCTGTAAGCCTATCAGACAAGATTTACAGTGGTATCTAGACCTCTAAAGATAAAGAGGTGTCAAGGGAGAGTTATTATAGCATTCAAATGAGTTTCCCCTTTACCTTCCGTGAGATTTAACAGCTTACCTGGATGGATATTTTTTGCAAATCATCCAGACATCTTCAAGGCACTTAGAGACTCCAGAGTCCTGCAGGAAGGTCCCCTTTTAAATCCAGATGCAGTGTCAAGGCCCTGTGCACTGGAGTGGGTCACTTCTTCCAGGAGTGCTCATACCCATGGGGCATATTTCTGTGGATCACCATATGTAGCTGGCAGCAAACTTAGGGCTTTGAAAGTGCCCCTAGTAGACACCTGTGTACAGGCTATATGTAATATCTCATACTGGTCCCCTGCGTTGTATCTAAAATAGCCAGATGGTGTAAGTATTGCCCTCTATCCCAGCCAAAATGTCTACCTTGTTATCCTTATTGATTATGGCAGGAGCTAAGGGTAGGATACATCACACCTAACTTCAGCCAACTAAAAGCTAAATATCCTTTTTAAGTTTGTCTAACTTTCCTCTGAAGTGATAGAAAAAAAAAATTTAAAAACAATTACTCCCTGCTATAATACCTCACTCTTAAGATTGCCTGGATCATTCACCAGAGATAGTTAATTGTCTCCAACAAGTAAGGAGGAGGCAAGATGTTGATCTCAGACAGTGAGTCAGGCTTTTTAGAGGATCTCGATTTTCTTTTACTCGAGCGTTAGATTCTGTTAAAAAAAGAGAACTACCTTATAGACACACAGATCCTTGACCTGAAGAAAGGTTGGTATAACCACAAACTTATCAGGGTTCTTATTAGTTTGATTTTCCGGTTTTACTAATTAATCTAATAAAATATATAATTATTTCTTTTGGCCACGGTCATCCCTATACACCATAATGGCTATACTATGAATTTAGGATAGCTGGCTAAGAGCTGAACAAGAGCTTGTACTGAACAAGTCTCTTCTGTCAAATTACGGTTAACTTCATGTTACAAGACAAAGGCTGCAACTGTGATGGGTTGACCTTGGCCAGCAGCCAGATACCACCCAGCTACTTCCCCTCCTAAGGACAACAGGGGAGAAAATAGGATGAAAAAGCTCATGGGTTAAGATAAAGATGGAGATTTCCTACCAGCTACCATCATGGGCAAACCAGACTCAACTCGGGGAAAATTAATTCAATTCATTGCCATTTAAAAGATATTCAGGTAATGATAAACAAAGACAAACATTAAAATTACACCTTCCTACCACTCCCCCTTTCCCCAGTCCTGCCTTCATCCATTCACTTCCAACTCCTCTCCCCCCACAAGGGCGCAGGGGCTGGGGCCGGGGGTTGCGGTGGGTCCCCCCCAGCCCCTCTCGGCCGCTCCTCCCTCCTCACACGTCTCCCTGCTCCAGCGCGGGCCCTTCCCCGGGCTGCAGTCCTTCAGGGACAACCTGCTCCCGCCCGGGCTCTCCACGGCCGCAGCTCCTGCAGGAAATATCCCCCTGCTGCGGCCCCTGTGGGGCCCTCCCCGGGCTGCAGGGTGGGTCTCTGCTCCAGCGGGGTCTCTCCAGGGCTGCAGGGGATCCCTGCTGCCGGCCTGCAACGCCTCCCACCCTCCTCCTCCTCCTCCTCCTCCTCCTGCTCCCTCCTCGGCTCCCTCCTCCTCCTCCTCCTCTGCCTGTGCCGCTTTCGGCCCTTTCTGGAACCTGTTTTCCCCCATCTTGGCTGAGGGGCTCAGCTGTGTCCTGCGGTGGGGCCGTTGGAGCCGGCTGGGACCGGCTGGAACCGGCTGTGTCCGGCACGGGGCAGCCCCGGCCTCCCCTCACACAGGCCGTCCTGCAGACCCGCTGCCGGCACCTGGGCACGGACAGCCTGCACGGTGATACAGACCACTTAAGGCGTTGCTCACAGCTGTGTGGAGACAGGACCAAACTCCTGCTCTTTGTGGCACCTGCCTGCTGCCCCCAGCCCAGCCGTGGGGATGCAGTAGGAAGGGTGAACAGCTCACCAAGGCAGAGCTCTCTGCAAGCATCAATGCCTGCCATATCTACACAGTCCTTCATTCCAGCCTGGAGCTCTTCTGTTTACAGAGGACGAACAGTTCAAGCTGTCTCAGTGGTTGAAATGACATCTCTCCCTGTAGCGGTGTCAGTGGCAGGTTTTTTTCCCTCCTTCTTGGTAACTCAACACAGAAATCCACAAACTCCATGGGGAACAGGGGTTATTCCTTCCTTTTTATGCCTTGGACAAGGGCCACAGGCAAACATAGTGGTACAGGCAGTGTTTTATTAAAAAAGTTTGAAAGAGATGTTGCAGTTGACCACACAGACAGGATGTCACTGAAGGGTCTGTGTTGTTCCTGGAGCTGCCAGTCAGCTCATGCAGTCACATAATCAGTGGAAGGTCCCTCACCCCATCACACCTTCCTCTAGGCTGGCCCTGACCTAACTCCTGTTTACCAAGACAGCGAATTGCCTGAACGCCTAATATTACTCAGGCTTTCCAGCGTGCATCCCACCTGAAGTCATAATCCTCTCTCTGAGCCTTCCTAATCACTATTCCACAGCAATAAATTAGGAGGTGACTAACAAGCAATTAGGACTTCAGGAGAGTGGATAAACACTCCAGACACTAAGATCTGGCTTCGTGTAAGTATGCTTTGCAATCAAGAAAGAAATCAAAGAACAACAAAATGTTCCGAAACCAGAATTAGTCCTCAAATAGAGCAGTGCAAGATAGATGAGTGTGGCCTTTTGCTGGCACATAGGAAGGTGTAGTCTCTGCCCAGAGGCTCTTTCCAGGGTTGTCAATAACGTACTGAAAGAGAAAAGTTGCTCATGCAGCACCCAAGGTAGTTTTAAAACCAGGAGATCCTTAGCCCCATAGCAACAGCAAGAGGGAAGCCAGTTTAACCTGCATCCAGCACAGCGGAGGAGCTGAGTTAAAACCACAGTGGCTGGCCAGCCTCCACTGCTATTTTAAAGGTCACCCAGGTTCATCTATCTAAACAAGTTTCATTTGGTACATCCCTGAGGCCATGAGGTACAACTTTTCAGTTTTCCTGGGCTGTGGCAGGTCAACCCTTCTATCAGCCTCTTGGCTGTATGATGCAAGTGAAAGTCATGTTCCTCCTTCTCAGAGACAGGCAAAAGGGCATAGCTGGGTATGTTATTTGGCAAAAAAACCCCAAACCACCAGGACTGAGTTGAAGGAAAATATTTGCAAATTTAACCTAAATTCTTCCAACTAACATTAATTGGGGAAACCAATGAAAACAAAAATTAAAGTGTTGATGCTTCTGTGATGGCTGTTTTTTCATAGACAGGATTTGATATTTTGCATTTGGCAGTGACATCTCAAGACACAATGAAGCTACCTTTATCGGGGACGGAGGGGGAACCAAACAAAAAAACTACCCAGGCAATCTTTTTAATGATTATTATTATGTTGGCTTGATGAGCGAATCAAAGGTGGAGTTGCATGCATATTGTTAACATTTTCAGTCTTTCCCTCTCTGTTTTGTTTTGGTTTGTTTTTTTGGGGATAATGTGTACCCTTTTGGACTCCAGGGAAGGGAACGCACTTGGGGTGAAGCTCCCAGCTGCCTCAGTCCTTTGTGCAGGTTGCTTTGAGCGGGCCAAGCGGCCTCTGTAGGCGTCTGGGTAAATACAAAACAATCTAATCCTTATTTCACTGCAGTCCACAGTAAAGGATCAGGACCAGAAGAAGTGAGGACCTTAGGAATGAGAAGTTTTATCAGCTGTTTGCAGCAGACAGCTCACTAAATATCTTTTGGGGATGTTTCCTTTAGTAACCTCCTGAGGTTGTCAGGGCTGTGGAAACAGCTGTCCCTACAGGGATCCTTGTTCTCTCAGAGCGCTCTCTTCTTAAATTAACAGATGGGGACTTTGAATGAAGCTGGAATAAAAGTTCAGCTGTAATGTACAAATGTAAATTGTGATTTTGTTTTTGTTTTGTTTTCTTTTGTCTTGTTATTTTAGTGGATGGCCCAGAATCCTAGTCCTTCTGGCAGCAAATCATCTACCGAAAGCAAATGGCATGGGAAAGCTAGATGCAAAGCAAGTGTCAGGGAGGTTTAAAGCAATGTGTCAGCCAGAGGAATGGAGAGTTTGTTTCAAGCATGAGAAAAGTTCTGGCACAGAGAAGGTCCCAGGTGGAAGAGAGAGAAAGAAAGGCTGTGAGAAGAAATTATTTTTTCCGAACTCTCTAAAGAGATAAAACAGGGACAGTACTGGATTTAATATTGAAATGAAATGGAAATTATCTCTACACACAACGTGTTTGGAAAGTATGGGTAGTGCTGGATTCCCTCTAACAACAATTTCTCTTCTAGCCAGTGGTAATAGTATTAGATTAAACCTTGTGTTTGTACCAATAATTTCACAATAACCAGACTTGATACGTGGAGTTTTCATCTTGACTTATTATTAGAGGCAGAGATTTGCCAAAACCCCTAAAGAAAATTGCAAAAGGATACTGTGAATGGAGAATCTCAGTTTGGAGGGTTCAAAAGACCCAAAGCCATGTCAGCAGGGTTTTATGGAGGGATATTCTGTTTGATTGCTCACTGCAGAAAACTGAGGTCTAACATCCAAGACTTCAAATTCAGTAGGAGGATTAATGGATGCTAGAGACTTCATCCCCAGATTTCATTGCAGAAGAACCAAGGTCTTTGCCTCCACAAATCAGAAAGAGGTACAAGTTCATGGGCTTTGTATCTATCTGCCTTAGTGGATGTGACTGAACTGTGAGTGTTTTTCCTTGTACAGTATAGGTAACAAACCTGCAATGTGGATGCAAACTTAACAACTGCAGTGATTAACTTCCAGTCTCAAAATATCTTGTATATCCTGAAGCCCTAATTCCTAGAACTATTTTTTCTCTTTTCTTTTTGTAATAAAAAGGACCTTCTGAATATAGAAGGGTGCTGTATATTTCTAAGATCAGAAGACGAATTAAAATCTCAATACTACAATTATTCCTTCAGTTTCAAAATACCTTCCTGCTTAAAGCAGTCTTGTGTTTTCCCACTGTCTGCCTCCTGACTCCTGGATGCCAGACCGGTGGACAAGAAAAGGATGAACCATCATGCAGCATGTCTACAGAGCACTAAAATAGGACCAGGCTACTCCAGTGCTTGCCCCACTCCTACTCTCCACTTCTCTCCTCCAAGGCAAAGTATCAGGCATCACTTAGTTCTGCTCCTGCCTGCCCTCTTCTGTAAATCAGCATCATTTTGGGAGCAGAAGACTGAAGAAATTTAATCTTCTTCCCTCCCTGCAGCTAACAGGGGGTTCTGACAGTCCAGACACTTTTCTCATTGGAAAAGGCACTTAGCCTTGCCTTGTGTCTCTTCACCCACCTAGAAGATGAAAGCAGTGGACTCCAGAATGAGCAGTGATTGTATTGGTATTATTATTATCAGTATTTTCCTGTCAGACTATCAGACAGATGTGTCTTCTCTCCATCACTTTTTGGTCCTAAAACACACAGGCCACTTGAACTAGAACAACCAAAATGATTGCTAAAACAAGGAAAAGTAAACCAAAAGTCAAGAGGTTATTGTTAGCTTTGATTCAGCTTTGTGCTGTTACAGTCATGCTCCTTTATTTTTCATTCAGAGTACAGGACAAAACTTATTTGCCCAAATGTGAACTGTGGCATTAAGGTATTCCTGAGCTTTATGGGCTAGTGAAGTGAAGGTATACCATTTTCTATTGCTGATGACATGCAAAAAATGGCTAGGCATTTCTAATTGCACTAAACCACTGGGTTATCCACCTTAAAGTGAGTCATCCACCTTAAAGTGGGTCAGCTGGAGGTAGCCTTTAATACAAATCTGGAGACTTAGAGAGATAATGCAACTGTAGCAAGAATCATGTAAATGCAAATCTTACTTGGCTTTCAGCTTTTCCTATGTATTTCATGCAACGTTGATAGTAAACTCCAGTTAACAAGTCAGCAGTTGGTATGAACACTCAATTTTTTTTGCCTGTCTGAGGCTAGATTGATCTTGCTTCCAGTCTGGATTCATGTCTTACTTTTAGATTAAAAATGTATACTTTAAAATTGAGTCTGATAGTAGAAATGTTGAATGGTGAATACTTCTACTGAGCTCACCTGCTTGAACTATTTTTGAGCACTTAAAATATACTGGACCATGATTTCCTGAGCATCAAACTTCACTGAGTTTCTTCATATTTCCCAACTTCCATGGGAAAGAAAGGAAACACAGAGCCCCAGATTCATCCCAGCTAACTGCAGGCACTGGCCAGAGGTGCCCACATCAGGGACTTGTCATTCTAAATCTCCCATGTATTCTAGAAAGAGACAGCTATCACCAAGAAAGCAGTGTTGACTATCTATCTTGTATATGATGGACTCCACCTCTCTCCTTGGGGGAAAATGGGGTCATCTCAACTCCTGCCTTACGTTAAATCACTCAGTTAAGTGCCTACTAACTGTAATGAATCTGCACCAAGGGAAGTGGACATGGTGCTTCTTGGACACAGTGAGAAACACTCAAAGGTGTGAGAGGCTGAAAGAGTTAATGTCTCAAACATTGTGGTGGGCCTCTGCATAACAACGAACCTGCATAGCAAGGAACCACAGGTGGAAAAAGCCTATCGGCACAGACCAGCACAGATCTGCAACAGGACAGGGAGGCCCTGCCAGAGGGAGGGTGCGCAGCTCCCTGTTCTGATATGTGGTTCTGATACGCTGAGCAGGGCAGCTCACCATGCGTGGCCAAAGATCAAACAATGGTCATGTCTGCAGGGAGGGAGAAGTTACTCCCTAAATGACCCCCAAGCCCACTGACCCATTTCCCAAAGGTCCTGAAAGCACAAACCGTACCTAATTAGCCTAATGAGTTCAAATGCCCACCCAAAGCAGCGGCAAGGATGATAAAAGGACACAAACTGAAGCCACAGGGGCACGTGCCCACCAGAGCTGGACCTTTAGACTGATTGCACCAATGCTGCACCACTGAAGTATTTATCTTTTCTTTTCCCTTTTCTCTCTCTGTCTCGCTCTCTCTTTCTCTTTCCTTTTCCATTACCCCTACACCTTATCTCTTTAGACATAAAACTGTTGACCAAGTCTGGGACTAGGAGTGGATCCAGCCGCACCTAGGCTCTTCTTTGAGAAGGAGGCTAGAAAGCAAGGGGGTCTGCTCTGAACAACGTGACCCAACAGGAGGGATCTCCTTATTCCCTGAACTCATGTATATGGTTACCACAGGTTACATGGTTTACTGAGGTAGTTCCATGCCAATTCCTGTGGTGAGAAACACCACCACCCCATTTTAACACCCTCCAAGTTCAGGCTGCTTCTGCCATGAATAAAATGTTCAAGTGATCATTTGGTGTAATTTCACTTTAATTTAGCCCGAGGGAATTCTGAATCACCACGAGCCCTCCCTGGTCTGTCCAGCCCAGGCAACAAAAGGCTATAGCTACTTTCCTAATAAATTAAACAGAATGAGGGAATGTCAGTGGGTACCAGACCCAGACTGTATGTATTGCTGTATTCTTTAGACCACCATAATTTTGGTCTGGGACGTCTAGCACTTCCCTAGGACATAGCAGAGGGCAGAAACTACTCTCAGTAACTAGTCTTCACACAGTCACCCTTTAGAGAGCAAGAAAATTTAACAGTATGGACATGGGCTGTTCTATGCCAGTCAGCCAGAGTACAAAAGGATGTTTTTTGACACAGGTAGTTTACTAGGGTAGATGTATTGGAGGATTGGATTAGTCCCAGCTGCCTCCAGACATCCCCTAACCAAAGCCAGATGCAGATATTTTGAAGCCTCTCTTTTGTTAAAATATCACTGCCCATAAATCAATACTATAACAGCATCTCATTTCAAAAATGTGGGCAGCACTTTGAGATATTTCCATTGCCGTGTCACTGGGTTATGATCTGCTTGTGATTTAAATGTTCTGATTGTTTTTACTCAAACCAAACAATTTACATCTCTCTTTGTGACCTTGCCAACGTAAACATGTCAGGAACGAGGAAGGGTCACAGTTTGACAGACCTGCTTGCATGGCCATAGGAAATGGCTCTCAATCAGACAAACCTGACTTAGAGAATCATTTGCTTTTAATCAAATGGAAGCCTGCACTGGAAAACAGAGCTTGATGCTTAATAAAATGTCTAAGATAGAAAGGAAAATAATGAAGAATTCCCTGGGCTATTCTTCAGGGAATAGTATCACCAATCCATCATCATCAAAGGAACACCAGGTGTCCCAAGGACCTCTGACACCATCACAGAATGGAAAACGTAAACTAACGATGAATGAAATCAAGTGCATCTTTTTTTTTCTTTTTTTCTTTTTTTTTTTTTTGTATGTGTATGTTCAGTTTATACAGAACAAACACATTTAGAGAAAGCAATCTTATTTTCCCAAATACTATAAAAATACAAATTAAATTCTACCGTGTCTCTGTGCCACGTACAAGTCAATGTATGAATGTAAGTCAAAACAAGTATTGCCAATGAGCTCAGTGGGAGTGTGGCCATGAGCATTCTGGATGTTTAAGAACACTAAGAAAAGTCATGGGTCAAACATTAAAAAACCATTGGGGTTTTTTTATTACTTCTGATGCCACAGTGTCTGTGATCTACAGTTTAGACACACAAGATCAAATTCCAAGACTATTCAAGCACTCACATCAGGCAGATCTTTTAACTCTAAAAATTTTATCTTAATTCAGAATCATGTGAAACATATGCACCCAAAATTGCAGATTGTTTTTGAAAATAATGGGTTTACTTTGTCCAATTATCCCATGTAAAATAAGGATGAAAGTTAGCAACTTCCTGCACTATTACTCAGATATCTAGATCTTATTTCTTTCCCCACATCAAATTTAGTATCTCTATCTCATATCCAGATTGCTGGATTTGTTTGTGCTTGCTCTCAAGATTATTCAGTAATGTTCACTAGCATCATCTCTTTAAAAAAAAAAAAACAGAAAGTCTCCTCTAATTTCTGAAACTGCACAAGTTTCTGTGACATTTCAAAAAGAAAAAAAAAAAGTAATGACTTTTTGATATTGAGAAATTCAGCCAGTTTTGTAGCTTTTTCATTTATTTTTCCCCAAAACTGTCAGTTGACCTTTTCAGGTTATTACAATTAAAAATTCATTATTATTGTTTTATTATGAGTAATGTTCTTGTAGCCATAACTGTCTACAGTTCTGCAGGCTTTATTTGCCTTAGAACTTATTTTTCCAAGAGTATCTGTTGCAATAATAAAAAGATACTCTTTTTTTTTTTTTTTGTAAACCATGCTTTTTTGTTGTTTTTGTAATGAACTACCTTGTCAGCAGCTCAAATATCAGAGAATTCCAAGCAGACCTCATTTCACATGTAAATTAATTTGTCTGATCTTCATTTATTTCAAGTCATTTTTTAATAAAAATCTTGAGAAGAACTGAAGCAGAATCTTAATGTCTCATCTCTAAGCTTCATATAGCTTTTCATTTATGCCTTTCAAGCAGCCTACGGACTAAGCAAAGTATAATCATGTGTTTTAATTGCATTCTGAGTTGCATAATATTCTTACTACTCTAGTAGACTTTCCTGTATTTTACCTAACGATTGTTATTACAGAAACATAAGTAATAAAACATAGTAGTTTTGGGGAGTTAGGAGCAGAACCAAGATTTTATCCCTCCCCAGTTGTGTGCTGTAACTGCAATACCAGAAAATGCAAGCTGAATCGCCCAGGTTCTGTGCCAAATCCTCTGATCTACATAAAGGGAGACAAAGAAGACCATGATAGGCACCATTGCCGGTTCACTAGGGAACAAAAACCAAGAAACATCCTCCTCTGAGAGTCCTAGTTGGGTTGAGGCACTTACTGATTGGAAAGGTGTCCACAGAGGTCAGGAACCTACAGGCTTTTGTCCATGGACTTAGGGACTTCATAACCTTAGTTCCACCAAGTTTTACTGTCTTATAAAACATGCTTAGAGATTTCCAAAGATACTAGGGAATATGACAGCTTCTGTGCCTGGGTACCCCCACTTTAGACAGAAAAGTCCCTCTTTTTATCTTTTATCAGACAGTTTCATCTGATTCAACTGCATGACCCACTTTTGCCTCAAGGGCATGTATGCAAAACCTGACACAGCAGTGGTCATTGGTGGCTCCTGAGGAAAGGAAAAGCTCTTTCCCTTTCCCAGCAACAGGCAGTCAAATTTATGCTGTGCTGAGGCAGCACCAGCTTAGTTCATGTCCAAGAGTTGCATATATTTCTTGGTGATAGGGGTTTAAGACGTGCCCTCATCTGGTTTGGCAATATTTTCCACCCACTTTATAAAACCTTTGTATGTATGTACAGGGATGTAGGCCTCAAAAGACAACCTCTAAATGCATAAAGAGGTGTTTGAGGCCTGAATTTCTTCTTGGACTCAGTTCAGGACTTCCTGAAGTCCTGGAAGGAATTCCCGAGGGAATTCTGAATCACCATGAGCCCTCTCTGGTCTGTCCAGCCCAGGTGACAAAAGGCTATAGCTACTTTCCCAATAAATTAAACAGAATGAGGGATCATCAATGGGTACCAGACCCAGACTGTATGTATTGCTGTATTCTTCAGACAGGCTCTGGAGGGGTTCAGATTAAATGATTGCATGACCTTTTCTGCATTTCAGTACTAAATGGAAAAAACGCCCTAGGATAAGGACACAACCATAGAAAACCTTAGGTTAGAAAGGACTCCTGGAAATGTCTAGTCCCACCCCCCCTGATCAAAGCAAAGCTAGCTTCAAACTTGGGTGAGGCAGCTCAGAGCCTGATTTAGGGTTCAGTCAGGGTCTGAACATCCTCAAGGATGGAGCTTCCACCATGTCTGTGGGCCCTTCTTCCAGTGGCTAACTACATGGTAATTTTTTTTTTTTTCTTTATGTTCTCATGTTAACTTATATCCTAACTGAAGAACAAAGAGTTACCAGTGATCAGAAAAACAAGTAGAGTTCATGAGGAGAGGCTGATTAGGAAAATAAGGTAAATGGGGTGCAGAGAGGCGGCTTGAAGTGCTGCTTGCCAAGGGAAGCAGTCATTCATAACAGCACTCTGGGATCCTGAAAGGACTGTCAGAAGAAGAATGAGAGCAGTGGAAGACTCAGGGAATAATCCTGCCCATCAGTAGGCCGTAAGCCAAGTTTTTCAGATGAAAAGCTTCATCACAAGGTGAGCTTTGCAAAGCTTTTATGCTTCTCACTCTCACAATAATGCTCCAATTATCAGAAACTTAATTACCAAAACAAACTACAGGGGGAAAAAAAAATCCAACATTCCATTTTTAGCTGCAGCCAGCTGCAGCTGGGCATGAATATAATAGCAATGATTAGTTGCCCATGGAAATTACAATGATGTTTGTGAATAAACTTCTCCAAGTTTACATTGGGAGATTATTAAAAACAATATGGTCAGTTGCTTAGCAGGGCCAAGCATTTAGAGGTTCCCTACAGGTGGCTTCCCAGACTCTCAGCCATGTTTTTAAAAAGCTCTAATTTTATTGTTTCTCATCATCTGTCTGCTAACGTTGTGGGCTCACATGAGCTCTTCAGACATAGCCAAATGATCTTCACTTTTCTACTTATTCTCTTTATGGCACATGGATTTCATTTGGTATTTCAGAGAGAGTGTTTCCAACAGACATCCAAACACAGCTGAAATGTTATTGAAATCCTTCCCTCCTGCAATACAGAGAATAACTATCAACCCAGCCCGTCAGCATCATTTAGATTGCTGTTGAGACACTTCAAACTGCTAGGTCTGTGGAGAAGCTCACATTAATCTGTAATGCAGAAGACTTCAGGGAGACTATTTTAATGTGGCACGACCAATTAATTAACAACAGAATGACCTTAACAATTCACATTATACCAGGATAATTGAGTGCATGAGATCATGCCTCTGAAGTGATATAAAAGCATAGCTTGGATGTACTGAGTGATAGCAGAAACGCAGAGACATCACCACAAACTGATCTGCAGGTGAAAGTTGCATCAGTACAGCTGCTAATGTGGAGTCACACCTGGATCATTAAAGTAATCCCAAAGGCTGTGTGAGTACATATTTCAGCAGCAGAACTGCTTACTTTAGACTATCTTATGACTGGGTCTAAAAGGGCTAAGCTGTTTAGAAGAGCTATTTTTGGAATAACTCTTGCGCTAAAGCTATCCCAAAATAAAAATCGCCACCATGATACAAACCAAACTCTGCATCACACCCCTTTAGACCCTTTTAAACACTGCTGTCAGGCAATCAGCACTCTTTCTTTCACTTCTGTCAAGGTACAGCTGCTTGGGAACTCGATATCGCTCTCTCAGCCACACTTACACCTCCAAGAAACTCCTCCGGGAAGCTTTTGACCAGCTGCTGAGGAAAGCGATGTAAAAGAGCTTTGTCAAAATGAAGAATTGCTTATTTACTCAAACAGCTGCCAGAGGAGAGAGTTAGCCCAAGAGCAAAGCTTCATCGAGTCTAACTAGATTTCACAATCTCCTCACAAATTTAGGATGCTCCTGTTTAACTCAAACAGCCAGGCTCATTGCCTAGAGCTTCCTGGTCCTCCTCTGCCTCTCTTGATGTGAGTCCTGCAATGTCTTCCTCAAATAGTTTTTTTGCTGCCTCGCTTATTCCCCTATTCCAGCTCCTGCTTCCCCCCAAACTCTCTACAGAAATGGTTTATAAGGGTTCACTTATTTTTTGATCTTAGACCCCAACACTTGAAAAAACCCCATGCCTGTGTACTTGGCTGCAGCCAGATAAATATGCACTTCCCCTAAGCCTCCTCTGTTTTTTTAAGGCCTTCTGATATTTTCTTTGAAGATATTTTATCTCTGCCCTTGTTTCGTTTCTGACTGCTCTTACCAACAGCCCTTTGTCTTTAGTTCCTTGTAGCAATATAAACAATACCAAGTAGGTAAATTGAAGGATGTACACAGTAGTTAAAAATGAAACAGACACCTCCATCTTCTATGAACTCTTTTACAAGATACTATTCCGAAAGCTGGCTCTGGGCTGAAATAATTGTGGTGCTTTGAAAACAAAGTAATTATTTCCAATTAAATCACTTTTATTGTGCAATTAGAATGCCATATGGAAGAGGGTTTGTCTTCAAAACAGCTAGAAGTCATCTGAAGGATTGTAAAGAGGCTGGTCCATTCCCCCTATGGAGGCAGGAGGAAAATTCCTCGGGAACAAGCCTAACTCATCTGCTCACTGACTTTTGCAGCCTCAGGTAGCAGTTCAACTGTGATGAATTAAAATCTGGTTCAAATATATTAGCACTCCCCTTAAGCGCCTCTGAGAGAAGAGTACATTGAGCACGTGGCATCAGACATGATGAGCTGGGAGTATGGCTTCATCAACAGCAAGTCCCCAAACCTGTGATCAATTTTTATCCCTTCTTCAGTGCTGCAAACTGTTTATAACTGCTTTTTGATATTTTCCAGCCTTGCTCCGCAAAAGCCAAAAAATCATATTACATGCTTCCAATTCCTTATTGCAGATAACTTTTTTTTTTTTTTTTTCTCATACATGTTCATCTTTCAAGGTTTATCAGGAAGAGATTCTAAAATTCCAGGCTTCACTAATACAGTTGTCTCCTCAATAGAGCATCTTCTTATGGCATACATGATAGTTCTTAACAAGACTGTCCTTTTTCCCTATGTCTCAAATAAGCTTTAACAAAGAGGGACCAAACCCAGTCATTCTCTACAAAAACTTTCATCAGGGGAAAACCAAATGAAACTTTTGCATGGATTTTTTTAAAAAGTGTTTATCTTTGGCATAATTGTGGTCCCACTGGCTAGACTGGGGTTTTTAATCCCATTTTTACCTTTTCCTGATGTTAAAATTTTGAAAGAATCATGTCTTAAACAAGATTATTCCAAGTGTTAGCTGAAAAATTTACATCAAAACTACCTAGTAAAAGAAAATTTGGACTACCAAGGAAATTATTATTTTTATAGTGTCTGATTTCTGCAGAACATTCTGGCTTTTCACTGAAAATGGAGCACAAGTCAAAATACTTCCCTCTGTTCTAAAAAGCTGCTGTAGTGACTCATGATGATTATAGTTTAAGTGCACTGCTCTCCTTTCTGGACAAGTTTATCTGTCAGCATCTCAGTTTCCATAGTCAAGGAAGGATGTGCTGCCAATGTAACACAAGCTGGTTCTGAAGATGTAGATTAGGGCTATAGCATGGAGGCAAGCATGGGGCTGGAGCACATATAACTGAGGAGGAAGGAAGAGGATTAGATCAAAGAGTTTCCAAGACAAACATGGTCTTCTTCCTGACCCACTGTCCATGTTCCTATAAAGTCCGTGTCCTAGTTTGAGTTCAGTGGATGGGTTGACCAAGTGGTGAAAGGAGAGGGAAAAGGAAGAGCATGAATCATCTGCCAAAATCTTTATGAGATAGGAACTTCCAGAGCTGAGCATGACAGACAAAAAAAAGATGAAAGTATCATATCAGCCTGGAAAGTTCTCATCTCCATGCTGAGTTTGTCAGACAACTCATCCATGGTGTCTAAAATGAGCTTAGATACTGACTATAGGCATCTGAATTGAATGCTATGAACTATTCAGCTCAGTATTTCTGCAACAGCCAGTGACAACACGACTGTCTGACAGGGATGCCTGGGGCCAGCTGAGTTGCCCTGGGGAATCCCACCTGGCCTCCAGAGCTTGAGATGTGCACATGGTCTCCAGCCAGCTCCCTTTAGATGTTTCAGATATGCTTGCGTGTGGCAAATAACTTGTGGCCTACGTTTAAGCAGATTTATTGAGCCCTTGGTGCCTATCAGCTCTAATGGAGCTTGGACAACTATCACACATGCACATGGATAAGAAGATTTTGGTGCCTTAACCTTCCATCAGTTGCCACTGAGTAGATGAGAGTCAGAGCCCTGAGAGCACTAACAGGCATAAATACTACTGACCAGTCTCAGCTGGGGCCTCTGCCTGTGTCCTCTGCCCATGGGCCCAGGATCCCCATTTCAGCTCAGCCCTGGACCTTCAGTCCCTGCTTGTCCTCTGTCGTAGGGGTACCAGTCTCTAGCTTGTCTCTGGGCCTGACTCCTGGATGGACATTCAACCTACACTGTAGGTAGCTTCCCTCCTGGGTGAACCTGACCCTCAGATGTATGCTGAACTTGTCCCTAGTCCTGTCTTTAGTGCTTTCTACTGGAAGGACTCAGGAGCCCAATCTTGTTGTAGCCCAGTCTCCAGTCCTGTCCCTTGCTCCACCACGTTCTGCTCATGACTGAAACCCTTGCATGCACCCTGGCTCTGGTTCGTCATTCGCCATGTCTGGGACTGCCAATGGACCCTGTTACCAGCACCCAACTCTGTCAACCATGTCAAGACCCTGTGGGACTCTGCCTTATTAGTGATGGCACTACCCCCACAAGGATCACTCTTAGGTCCTGTCTCTCTCTCCTTTAGGGAACAGCCAGCCCTCATTGCTCCCTGACTGCGGACCACATTTGATTGGTGTTGTAGGTGCTATTTATCCCATGGACCTATGGCAGATGCAGAATCTGGCTAAATATTTATAAATTGGAGTACATGGTGCGATCACAGACACCAATGAAGACATCTTCCTCCCATAAAGTAACATAAAGAGGATGTAAATAGTGTGTGAGAAGCTTAATAAGTGTTCTCCAAAATCCTGCATTCTGAGATGTTGCACTGAAAACTTTCAAAACATCAGGCAGAAAATACTCAGTCTGTCTGAGACTACAGAAAGCCAGGAACAACATATCTGAGGGAAGAAAATGATCTAGCACCTGTGGGCCAGCATATCTGTACGACTACTCAGTGCCAACATGTGCTATTCTGCTGTTCGCATGACATGAGAGGAAAAAAACATTTTCATAACACAATAGCACCTGAAGGTTAGCTGAAGTATTCCAATATGGGAAGAAGGAAAGTCTTTAGAAGATTACCTGGCAGGAGGATACATGGAAAGTTAAGCTGTTATTAACATACAACAGAACTGTGGGGAGTCATCATCAGTTTTCCTGACATACATGAGCTGAGATTTCCAATACTAAGAAACCACTGCCCACTGGGAAGGAAAATAAACAACATGCTTTGTTCTAGCATTTGTTAACTACTAAATTAGACAATAACAGAGCATGTGGATGAAAAATTTGGCACAAAACCCACCCACAGCAGGAGCCTGAGAGAGTACTGAAGTATAGCACTGGTGATTAGCACAGTGATAGCATTCCTGTCATCCTCAGTGAGGTAAAAGTTTTAAATTACATGCAAGAAGAAATTGGCTTCTGAACCTGGACAACCTCATGGGCTAGTAAAACTTTACACTTTGGAAATGCACATTGCCTCAGCTACAGAAGTTCATGGAGTTGACCTGAAAAGGTGACCTGTCCTCCTCTGTTACTTCTGGACCTACTGTGACTTACTCTAATCAGAAAAACAAAGGAATAGAGCCACAAAAATGGGATAAAGATACAGTAAATCTTCGATAAACTACTTCCTTAAACTATTGACTTTTCCTCTTTCTAGATGCTGCCAATGTGTCTGACAGGCAACCTACATTTCAAAACATTATAGATTCTAATCAGATGTATTCAGCTTTCATCCTTATCTTTGGCAATTATATTAGAGGTATAGTGTCATGGTTTAAGCCCAGCCAGTAACAAAGCACCATGAAGCCACTTGCCTACTCCTCCCCTCTGGCCTCGGTGGGATGATGAGGAGAAAATATAAGAAATGCTCGTGGGTTGAGACAAGGACAGGGATGGATCACTCACCAGTTATGGTCACAGGTAAAAAAAAAACAGACTCAACTTGGGGAAGAAACAAAATCAATTTAATTTACTACAAATCAAATCGAGACAAGGATAATGAGAAGTAAACCCCAGATCTTAAAACACCTTCCCCCTACCCCTCCCTATTTCCTGGCTCAACTCCACTTCGGAATTCCCTCCCTCCCCTCCCACCAGTGGCACAGTGGGATGGGGGATAGGAGTTGGGGTCCCTTCTTCACACATTGTCTCTGCTGCTCCTTCCTCATCAAGGACAGGACTCCTCACTCTTCCCCTGCTCTAGTGTGGGGTCCCTCCCACGGGAGACAGTCCTCCATGAACTTCTTCAATGTGAGTCCTTCCCATGGGCTGCAGTCCTTCACGAACTGCTCCAGCGTGGGTCCCTTCCACGGGCTGCAGTCCTTCAGGCACAGACTGCTCCAGTGTGGGCTTTCCCATGGAATCGTGGCCATCTTCAGGGGCATCTCCCTGCTCCGGCATGGGGTCCTCCAGGGGCTGCAGGTGGATATCTGCTCCCCTGCTCACCTTCATGGGCTTGAGGGGCGATAGCCTGCCGTCTCACCACGGGCTGCAGGGGCATCCCCTCCTCCGGTGCACCTCCTGCCCCTCCTTCTTCACTGACCTCGGTATCTGCAGAGGTCTTCCTCTCACATTCCAATCTCCTTCCCCACTACAGCTTCCCCTTCTTAAATCCGTTCTCCCAGAGGCTCTACCACCATCACTGGTGGGCTCGGCTTTGGCCAGAGGCAGATCCAACTTGGAGCCAGGGAAGCTTCCAGGAGCTTCTCACAGGAGCCATCCCTGTAACCCCTCCCCTGCTACCAAAACCCCTCCACATAAACCCAAATTTATAGTTATCCCAAGAAACCTCTGTTTTGGAGGCAAGAGAATTATAAATATAATGTTGTGTACACACAAGCTGTTCTTTTCCCAATCTTGAAACTCCTTCCACCTGCTATGCTGCATACTGAGGAGACTGTTGAAAAGACAGAGAGTGTCCCTAAATTAGAGGGTCTTTTTGGTAGCCATGTCAGGGAAATAATTAAACCTATTCTGTGTATTCTAATGTTCAAAGGATTTTCTCTTTAATACCGTTTTAAGATCTTGAAGAACGTGTAGGGGTCAAAGCCAGGGAATATGCCTACTGAAGAGAATTTAAGAAACAGACTGGGGTTGTACTATATAAAACAAACAAACAACAAAACTGAAGAGGTCATGCATTACTTGATCAAAGATAAGTAAACATACAGGAGATAAAAATATCTGTTGTTTTGTTCTGGTGATGGAGGAACAAGAGTTATTTCACAGTGGAGGAAGAGAAATAGAAGGTATTGAATGACACAGAGCAAAAATACCTGTAGATTGACCTCTAAGAAATAGACTAATGTTAATGTCTGTTAGCAAGAGAGAAACACACCCATGATAGGCAGCGCTTCATTTTAGTCATTGAAAACTGGGAAAAATGGAACAAGACATCAATCTTGTATAAGCGGAGAGATGGAGGAGGTTACTGAATAACAAAACTTTCCCTTTAGTCTTATCTCTGACTTGAAAATATGACAGGCAGTCAGGAATGAAGCTGTAGAACAATACACACTAAGTTTCATTGTCTTCAGGAGGATGCGTGTGGCATTGATTTTGTATTTGGCAACTGGAAACAGAAACTCTTTTATTCAAAGAGAGGAAATAAAGAGCATGGATGATTTTTTGATTGCAGCTGAGTCAGAAAAGTCTCTAGATCTCAGTCAAAACAGACCTGTTAAAGGCACTGCCGTAGCTGCTGCCAAAGTTGGTAAAAGCCTGGAGACGTATTCAGCCCATCTCTCTGCCAGTCTGAGTTTCATCCTTAGATATACTTGTACGACTGTGTTTCCCAGTTTAATCATGGAAGATGATAACAGGACTTCAGGAGTTATCCCCGTAAGCTCAGACTGCACATCATTGCTGACTAAAGAAGAAGAGAAACTTTCAACAAGCAGCTGCAGAGAAATGTTTGGGTAGTTTGGGCTGAGCTAGTGTTTCTGCCACTTAAAATTCAATCATCATGGGATCCTTAATCCTTTACAGCAGTAAACTTTGTGATTGCTGAACTGCTCCTTGTTTTGTCTAAATTTCTCTGTCCCTGCCCACCAGATGGCCTGATTGGGGTAGGTTGGAGACATTGCTCCAGCTTTGCAAAGGGAGTTGGAAGCTGTGCTGAGGGAGGCCCTGACAATGTTTCCACCATGTTGGATGGCATGCCAGCACGTCACCACACATCAGCTGCTATCAGCAAGACACCCAGAAAGAGGTGGAGTCAAGTAAAGGATGTTCCAGACCAAACAGCCCATTCATAGACACAGCTCCAAGCAACTCTGACAGAACCCAGGAGAGAGAAGAGCAAAAAAACCATTCCTTAGAACGAATTTCTCCTAGCTATAGGTCATGGAGCATTCAGCCAAGATATCCCCTTGCTCCTGCCGCCTTTGTGCAGCACTTCTTCACCCAGACACTTCCCACTCTTCTTCTGTGCTCCCAGGCCTTTATAAGGGCAAGCAACCTTCCTCTTCTAATTGCTCCTTTTAACACAGAGGGCCTCTTACCCTATTGGCAATCTCATTTCTCTGAATAGTGAAACATCACCCTTTTTTTCCTTAAAAGTATGAGGCAGAAATGCAAGAAACTCACCTCATTCTCCCTGGACACTCAATGATTCCTCATAAGTGTAGCGTTCACCTCCAACTCATCAAGCTATGTAAGACCTATATAAGTTCAGATATCACTTAGCCAAACGGTCTCTTGAGTGTGTCCTCTGCCTTGGTAGTAGATCCCAGCCACCAACCCCCTTCAGATAACTGGGAGAATTTAACTGTGACATAGATAATGGTCTTTTCTTTTTCTAATCTGCTGACTTGAAACTCTGCCTGGTGTTTTTATGATCCCACAGCTCTGCCAAAACCACCTGTTTTCAGCCTAGATCATTCTGCACATTTACTGCTCATCCAGCTAAAGTGATTATTATTCTGCATTAGAAATATTCATTTGCATTTCACCCTCTTTATTGCAGTGAAATCAAAGACCTGGTACAATACAGCTCCACCTTCCAAATTGTTGTGGGGACAGTGAACACCTCTGATGTCAAAGCATATATTTTAGGGAAGACATTGCAGGTGTACATCATCCCTGTTGTTTTTACCAAGTTTAATGTCACGAACCATACAAATTGTACTATCTCCAGCCCATCCAGCATTCCTCTGGCTGCACTGTACGTTTAGGGGAAAAAAAACCATAAAGGTCATTCTGTTTTTCTGAGGCAGCTACTCTAATATAAATGGAAAACTTGTGAGGGTGCCCAGCAGGTTTTCCTACATCCAAAGGACTCGGAGAGTGAAGCGGTTTCAAGTAAGATATTACCAAAATCATCTTGGTAATCCTGCCTAAATGTATGACGTGAATCAAGTGCTTAGGTGAATGAAGCCTGCATGCCAAGGGGCAGAGCGGATGACGTTGCAGTATCCCCCTACAACTCCTGGTACTAGCTACTTCAATGTGAAACACAGTCACGGGTAGTTGGGAAAGAGTGGAGTCACTCTGCGTGGGTCACTTTCATGCTCCGGTTCAAGCAGTTCTCCTTTGTGTAAATGGTTCCACACTCAGTGGGTCAAAGATTGTCCCAGCACCTGTGTCATGAGGGGCCCACAAGACATCTGAAGATGCAGCTTCAAATCCTGCTCTGCATCAGACAGAATAGGAGTTGGAAGATTAATTTCCCTTATTTCAGATGAGTATCTGAACCACTAGATCTCGGCTAAGAATTTCTTTGAAAGCCTTTCTCTTTTTGACAAGAAATGCCAACAAACCTTTTCTTGGTAGGGTTTTTGGGGGAAAAAATCTTTGGTCAAACATGCCTGACTATTCTATGACTAGCACTGAGTAAAACACCAGCACTGCTCATCGCTGCTATCTCAGGCTCCTGCCTTGGGCCATACTTGTCATATACTTCTCTGATATTTCCACACTTATGATTTACTTCTCCTTTCAGTGTTTTGAACCATACCTTCCTCAAATTCCTCTCCTAGAAAAAGAACAGTAGAGTCTGGAGTTTTTCCTTTGGGCTTTTTTCTTTAGTTCACGTAATGTGGCACAAGTGCATACCACTGACATCCTTCTCTCATGAATCTCTTAACAGTGGCCCCTCCCAAGGGACAAAGACCTTCCCAAGCTGGCAGCACCTCTGTCTTCCCAGATGCTATCACTGCTGTTCTCTTTCTCTCCTTTTGTGGACTCACACTATAATCATTGTATGACTCAGAAGACCATTGGAGTGAGAATTTCCCTGTGTGCTTTGGTCTCATCACACCATCAGCCTCTGAAAAGCCATGACAAAGGAAAGTAACATCTACCACATGATCCTCAGGTGAGCTAAGAGAAGTTTATTGGAAATGCACCTCCTCAGTATACCTCCTTTGTGGGAAATGTCATTCTATATTAAAAAGGAGGAGGCAAAATAGAAGTTCTATCCTAGATTAAGATTTACCCCAGTGGGTCATTCCCTGAGTGTCCTCAGCTGGTGTATAGCGAGGAGCCAGGCTGAAACACACAGATGCACAAGTCATAAGCATTTTCTGATGTCAGACTTTAGAATATGTGGAAGCATTGACTCTGCTTCCTACTTTGCAAAGAGGCAGCAAAAGCTTTGCAATGACCTATCTTTGAAGTGTCCTTCTGTTTGGTTACAGGCACTGCCTGCATGGAAGTCCCATTCCACACCACCCAAGTAAATGAGTTTCAGAGCATAGAGTGTCAGTAATGGCATCAATCGTTCAATGATATCAATGTCAGAATCTTATAGTGTCAGGCACCTGGGGTTCAGCATAGCACTGATACGCCATAGCTGTATAAAAATAAATTGGGAGACAAGCTGGCAAGGTGGAATAGATTGACTCTTTGGGTGAAAATAGTGCTTCCCTGGAGAGTGCAACAAAGCAAGATGCTTGCAAGCATTTCTGTACTGGGAAGACCAGAACAGGTGTCAGTGGAGCTGGCTTGGGAACAAATGTTCAGAACAGCTAAAGGATTTGGTGCCGCCATTCAGCAGCTTTTGTTCTGCCATTCCAGAGGAACCATTACAGCAAATGAGAGGTGGTAAAGGGAGCTCCAGCTGAATGGTCATTCATTCTGCTACACCACTGCTCTAAGATACACTAAGAAATAAAATACAGACAGACAGACACTGCACCCCGAAGGGTGAATCCTGCTTCTGGTGATTAGTCTCATTTCAGGGATGGGTGACTATGTTGGGTCTGGCCCTATGCCAAACACAGAACTGGAGAGAAGTAGTTGGACTTCTGCCAGCCTCTCTCTTTGCTGAGTCAAGAGAGTCTCAATGGAATGAGAATGTGGCCTTATATGTTCAGCTCATACAAAATACTGAGGTCTGCAAAAATACAAAGCATTATGAGAGTAAACGTACAAGCATCTATGACTCTGAGCTATTGAAATAATGAAAGATGAATAGTTACATTTCAACAGTTAATAGCCCATCAAGGATTAAAAAAGAATTCCTCCTTGTGCTGCAGAAATTGTTAAAATTTAGCTGCTAGAAGCTGATGTTGCTTTAAAAGGAAATTCTTAAATTGTCCCCTTCCCTTACTGCTGTATGTGCAATTTAAATTAACACAGAGTAAATGAAGTTTTGAAATGCAAAGGTGAATATGAGTCAAGAATACATTATGCATAAAGTTTACATATGGTGATGACAAGTGTCATCACATCTAAGTAACATCCACCGCACTCTTCAGAAAATTACTAATGCAGTTTGAATGCCTTCTTTCTTTAGTGAAATATATATCAGTCAGATAGAAGTATCTAAATAGCAATATCCTCTACAGTTATAAAACTTTAATACTTGCTTTGTGTTGCTTTACTTTTTTACTATTCTTATAATACTGTTCTTTAATTTCATTAGTGTCATGGTTTAACCCCAGCCAGCAACTAATCACCACGCAGCTGCTCACTCACTCCCCCCCACCCCCAACCCAGTGGGATGGGGGAGAAAAGTGGTAAAAAAAGTAAAACTCATGGGTTGAGATAAGAACGGTTTAATAGAACAGAAAAGAAGAAACTAATAATGATAAAGATAACACTAATAAAATGACAACAGTAGTAATAAAAGGATTGGAATGTACAAATGATGCGCAGTGCAATTGCTCACCACCCGCCGATCGACACCCCGCCAGTCCCCGAGCAGCAATCCCCCTCCCCTACTTCCCAGTTCCTATACTAGATGTGACGTCCCATGGTATGGAATACACCGTTGGCCAGTTGGGGTCAGCTGCCCTGGCTGTGTCCTGTGCCAACCTCTTGTGCCCCTCCAGCTTTCTCTCTGGCTGGGCATGAGAAACTGAAAAATCCTTGACTTTAGTCTAAACTCTACATAGCAACAACTGAGAACATCAACGTTATCAACATTCTTCGCATACTGAACTCAAAACATAGCACTGTACCAGCTACTAGGAAGACAGTTAACTCTATCCCAGCTGAAACTAAGACAATTAGGAGACAACATTTGAGGCAACACCTGAACAGAGCCAAACAAGTGTTCCTTTCAAACTTTCCTGCTAGTTACATTTCCTACATCTGGAACCATTTTTGGAAGGTCCAGTATTTTTTGATGGGTACTTTCCAAAACCGGTGTCTGGCCCCTGAGGGCAGCAGCAGCTCTTTACTGGCCCTGCTCCACCTCACCTAGGGCCTCCCCCACCCCTGCCCATGGCCTAGGACCCTACCACAGCCCGTCCCAGGCCCATCAGTCCCTGCCCCAGTGATGCCATCAGATGCCAGTTCCCAGCTCTGCAGGCCAGCGTCTCAGCCTCAGCCCATCTCTGTCCCCACAGAGGTCCCTGATGACCGGGGCTGGAGCTGCACGGCCCCGCCAGGGGAGCATCCCCTGAAGCCATCCCCTAGAGAGTCTCTGACCTGTGCTGTACTCTTACAACTGCACAGGGTCCAGCTACGACCTTACCAGTATTGAACAGAGTGTAGGAGTATTTCACAAGCCTTAAAAGACTACCTTTCTGCTTATGCATCACAATGTTTGTTTTTCCTGCAACAGCATGACATTGTTGGCTCAATTTCAAAAACCCCCAGATCATTTCTTGCAGAACTGCTATTTAAGCAGCTGTTCCCCATCATGTGCTAGTGTAACCAATTATTTCTGCCTGTATACTGTACCTTCCACTCGCCCCTAATGAATTGCATCTTCTGTTCTTTGTTTTTCTAGACCATATCTTGAATTAGCCAAAATTATTTTTAAAACTCATTGTGCCCTTCAATGACTGGTTCTCCTTCTCGCCCTGGTACTTAGTAAGAACAGCACTTATTCTATCATAAAGGCTTTTACCCCTGGTAGATATTTTAAAGCGTAAATAATGCAATGCTACTGAAGTTAAAAAAAGTCAGTGATCTATTATCACAGACAAAATCATCCACCAGGATGTTTGTTAAGAGTTCCTGATTTTAGCTGGCAAAGATACGCAAGCTGAATGATCAGGAGTACATTTATTGCTGGAGTGGTTTTGGACAACTCTCCAAATCTGGAGAAAGACTTCGATTTTCTATCGTGAATTTGTGGCACTAAAGCTTCACCACTTTGCCAGCCTTTTGCTAAAACTGTCAGCTTCTGTAAAAATGAGGAAAGCTATCATCTTGCCCTCCTAAATATTCAAATACTTCTCTACCATAGTTCCTGCAGAAATGTCAAAAGAGGTCAGCTCCTATGTAAAGGCCATTGCTTACCGCAGTGGTCACAACTGCTCCCACACATACTTCTCTTGTTATCTGTAATTCCATACGGTTCTTCACTGCGTCTAAGTGCTGTGTCCCATCTTGGGCTGCAAATCCATTGGAACCAGAAATGCTTTGTTGTTATATATTTATAGAAAGAGTTACGCAATGGGGTTGTAGTCACAAGCTGAGACTGTAATTCAAAGGAAAAAAATATATGCAAAACCTTAGAGCAATCAAAAAACACACTGGGCTTTCATTTCAGAGGCATCTCTCATATATTATGACGTGAACCGTATTGGAGTAACTCTTGGGATCAACAGGCAGTAGTACCATAGCGTTCTTTTACTGCTAAAACAAAATGTCTGAGCTGCTGCATGCTGAAAACATCCACTGGAAATGTCTTGATTAGAGAAATGCCAAAAAACTTACAGCAGAGTGTAGTGTAATGTGGAGCTTCCTCCTTACAAAGCACTGGACTTTAAGATATTTTGTCTCCCATTATGATTCCAGAACAAATAATTTTGTTTGCTTCCCCATACAGCTGAGAGCAGTCAAAACCGTCCTTTGTGTAAATTATTGATGTTGCCGTTATAAATAATATTAACCACAATAACAGTACCTGTGGTTTTATTCTCATATGAAGTTGTTTAACCTGGCTTTAGAGTCCTATAGGTGTCATAGGCATTCTCCATGCCTGTTTCCTGGAAAAGGCTTTTGGATGTTCTCTAGATCCCTGTGTTACCTGGCAGTGAGATGATACTCTCCTTGGCTCTTAGTAACCTCACAATGTTGAAAACAGAGTAGATGCAGCCTTTAAGGCTGACATGGCCTTTTCTAGTCATGTAAGAGAAAATCAAATTTATCTCATGTGTAGGGGAGACCACCTACAGACCAGGTTTAAATCTTTGTCTGGAGCACCAACAACCTGCCATTGCTATCAAAAGGAGACCAGATTTAATCTGCTACAGCAAATCCTGCAACACTAGAAAATGACAGGTTTCGGTGATTTAGAGAAATGCAATATCAAATAGATTGCTCAAACATGAATCTGTTATCCTCCCCCTATGCCAAGGAAGATGTTACCGAATGTAAAAACAAGATAATAGAATAGAGAAACAAGTACTCTGCTGATCCCATACACATTAATAGTATCATTTCAGAGAATGACTAAAGATTGCCATGAGTCAACGATTCCTTCTAAACATTTTGTCTAAGAACACCTACCATCCCCAGCTTGACTGGCAATGAGCAGATTAACATGCTTCAGTTATGATGGGAGCTCAGTTTGAAATAAATCACTCTTAATATCAGCACACCAGGCATCAGTGCTCTCTCTGTGATATGGGAAGTCACTTAAAGGTTTATTTTCATACTCTCCATTTTCTAATGCAAGAAAACTTCGTAAAGAAGATAAGGGAGTGGGGGGCAAGAGTTTTGTTGCTGGGGAAAAGTACTGCTTAGGAATCCAGCTGAATTAAACCTTATGCTTATCTGCAGGCCAACAAAACACAGTCCTACACATTCGCATATGCAAAGTATCTGATGAAGCAATGTTTCAGAAACATAAGCCAGGTTCTGTCAAAAACCTGCCTGCATTCTGTAAAGAACTGCTTGAGAACTCAGCTCAGGGGCTCTGCATCTAAGATGGCATAGTGCAAGTCTTTTTCGGCCCAGACTCCCAGTATTTCTGTAGCTTTTAGCATCCTTGCAACCCCAACATCCCTGGCAGCCCAAGCCATAGTCCCAGGGCTTCCAGGTTCCCGGGTTCATGAAAGAAACAGGGATGCAAACAAAGGAGTTCCCAGGAGCTGAAAAGTTAGCTTCATATTTTATTTAAAAATTGAATAGAATTATTTTCCCCTGGACAGAAGAAGAAGAAGAAACAAAACGGAATTTCCTTTCTCTTGGAAACATGAATATTTCTAGGTTTTGTTCCTGTTCCAAGGTTTAATACATGCACATAAGCACACAACCCTACCAGACTTTCCCCCCTTTGATCTGGTTGACAGGGGGATTTCCTCTTAGGATGTGTCTTATACTGCAATAGCTGCAGGATACTGATCTGGATGGATTTAAAATCTCATACAATATAACAGCTCCCTATTGCAGCCTAATTAGATTTATTGTATACATCCACAGGAAACATCTCCATCCTGTAACAAGAAAAACACTCTGAGATCTGCTGGTGAAAACCTTTACATAGAGCTAAGAATTACTATTGCAAGTGAAAAAGTTACACAGAATAGCCTTAGGTGTGCTTTATATGTTTTTAGTTTCTTTTGAATGTCTCAAATTCAGGTGTCCTTTCTAGTATTAATTTCAATTGTAGCTTCACGCATCAGGCTATCACTCCTGCCACTTGCTGCTTCAGATTTCAAATCAAGAATAAAATGCTTGTGAATGGTTTGTGTGCAGTAGATTATAAAGATTTCACTTGTAGGGCATTAAGAGGAGAATTTAATAGTTCTTACCCTTTTAACTTCTGCTGCAATTAACATGCAAGTCAAAGGCCTTTTGTATTAAAAGAAAAAAAAATAAATCTCTTCTTCAAAGGAATCCCATAAAGCATCAAGAACTGTCTACTGCTTTGTAAAAAGTAGTATTCATTCAGCAATGCAGGTGCTCCAGGGATTCTCAGCTCTGAACATCATTACAGGAGAGTGATGGCGTGTGTAGAGGGGAGCAATGAGCGAAGAGACCGCTACTCTCTGAAACCTGGTTGGAAAAGGGTGAGATGGGGGAGGGAAACTTCTGGGTGGCCCAGAGCAATGAGAAGGACAGCAGTTTTGCTGTGGGAAGTTTTTTTCAAATTATTAAAACTGCACTTAATTTTAAACTGGGATAAAGGCCCTCCTTTCCCAGCGAAGAAGAATGGTCTTCTCTTCTAATCAATCTTGTTTGCTTTAAGGACTCCATCACATTTCATCTCTGATTTTGAAAAATACCTATCATCCACAATGAAAAACTGAAAGAACCATTTGAAAATTAGAAACTTAAATTCACTGTTTCAATTTTCTTTTTTTTCTAAGAGTTGAAAATTTTCATCATGTTAATGCCTTTCTGAAAGTTACTTTTCAGGGGAACTGCAACAATTGCTTGAATGGACAGACCAATATTTTTCAGTACAAAACAGCTTGGCTAATATATTTCTGGTCAGCACCAGTGCCCAAAAAGTCATAAGTAAGACTTGCGATGGTCACAGCTGCTTATCCATTTTAAAAACTGGAGTAATAGCTGGGTGGATGAGTAGACCTAGAAGGTGGGGGTGGGGAGGAACACAGCTCCACCAATTGGTTAAAAGGTGAATTATTCATCTCCAGCCCCTTATCTCCCTTCATAAAATCCACATGCGTAGACCTTCTTCTGACCCTTGCATGTGGGTATGTGTATCTGTGAAGGGAGGGAGAGAGAAGAGAAGAAGAAATTCATTGGCATAGGAGGGATCTGTTGCTTCACAACATGGAGAAGCAATAGCATGCATAGAAAAAAAAAAAACAAAGAAAAACTAAAAGTAAAAAAAAAAGTACCTATCTTCTTTTAAAATATAAACATTAAAATTGACATTTATTGCTACCACTTTATACTATAACTGACCTAATTTTTTTTCTTTCTTTTTTTCATTCCTTTTTTTCTTTCCTTTTTCATTTTTTTCTTTTCCTCTACCATAGGATATCATTGAGGTATGCAATAATTTAGCTTCATTGCCTGCAAACTTTAAAATATTGCATTGATATTTTCACTGCACTAAGAGAAATCATCTGCAATCCCCAGCAAATGTTGATTGTTTCCATCATCTGTTAAACTATGTGTCCTCGTCCTCTTTCTCTCTGATCTTTCAGTCCATGAAGCCTTGCTTTTCTTTTACTGTGGCTTTCATTAATCAGTCTGAGTGCTTTTACTAGCAAGTGTTAGAATTTTTAATCCGTTCCCATATGCCCTTTGCTTTCTTTCATACAAACATCATATTAAGATATGCATTCATTTGAGAAAAATGATAGGTTTTAAAAAAAAGAGACTCCATCAATACCAGAAGGTCTTCCCCCCCCCCCCCCCCCCCCCCCCATATTATTAGTAGAATGTCTAAATTGTTGCTAAGGAGAAAAGAAAAAAAAAAAGAGAGAGAGAGTTACGGGGGGGGGGGGGGGGGGGGGGAACAGGTAAGGAGGAAATCAAAGTTAATTTGCTCATATTCTGCCATTTCCATCATTACTAAGTTTCACATTTCACGTGGGCATTAAAAGATAAATAGGTTATATGTTGATTGTTCACTTTTCCTTTTTTTAATTATTCTGTGAAATCTGTATTTAAATAAAGAAGATGTAAAGTAACACAAGTGTTCCTTCATAATACGTTAGATATTGAGGCTACCTTTATTGGAGAACCCCGGAGTGCTTTGCAAAGCTCAGTGCCAGGCTTGCAATCCTGAGGACATAAATAGTCCCACTAAAGTGAATGAGATCATTATTTGCATGATTAAATATCATAACATTAAACTCTACATAAATGTTAGTGCTGTGGGTAGAGAGGGGGAAGGAGAGGAGTGTGACATAAGCTTTCAGGTGACAGAACAGGAATGAATTCTGCCTGATTTCATCCTTCAAAAGCCTTCTAGTGACAGTGTTATTTTTAAATGGCTTTTAGTGATTTTGTGGCACTGCCAAGTCATTTAGCTGTATTTAAAAAAAAAAAAAAAGAAATTCAATAGTAACAAAGATTGAATAATGCACCCTACTAATCTGGGGCCAGCTGAGCCCTATCAGGACTTACAGGACTCAGGACGTATGTGTGAAATTACCTTGTCAGACCCCTCCCTGGCTTGTCCATCCTTCAGTGGCAACCAGGACTTTGGCAGTCTCACCCCTCTCTGGCTCCCCAGGATGGGCAGCCTTCCTCCTTACTCTGCAGAGCCCAGAGCATTGCCGCAGTGGGTCCCTATGCTCAGAAAGATCTTGTCCCCTCTTGGTAGCCCTGCACAATGGTGTCCAGTACTTCTGAGGTTGAGATTCAGAAATATATGCAAGAAATTGGCACACTGACTCTTACCTAAATGCATTGCACTACTTTGCCATCACCACTGAAGGGGGAGTAGGTTCACCAAACACAGAGATGGCACAGAGCTGGGGAGGACTGCTGGCATGGAGAAGGGCGGGTTTAGTATTCAACATGTTCTAAGCAAATTGGGCATAGAGGATGGAAAATACGTTTTAGTGAAGGGAAGTGCAAAATACTTCATGTAGGATGTTATGCACATATGGAGCCAGTAACACCTGCCTAGGACTTGAGGACAGCAAAGAAGTTTCAGTAGGTCATCAGTTGTGGATAAACCTGTGATGGGAGGAAGGCAGACATCTCACAGGATGTATAAATAGGAGTGCACATGATAAGACATAGTTCATAGACATAAGACATCTTTCCATTGTAGAACTGAGTTGATTTGTGAGCATCTCACAGAGGAGAAAAAAGAAAATAAAATCATGAAACAAATGTACAGAATCCAGAACAAACCAAAAAGAACAATCAGAGACCTAGAAAATGTGACCTGTGGGGGGGGAAAAAATGACAGAAATCAGGTTGTTTAGTTTAAGAAATGAGAAGGGGAAGAGGGAACGGATAGAAGACACATTCATTAAATATGTATAGACTACTGCCAGGATAATCTGTTCTCCCTGCCCATGGTGGATGGACAAGAAGTGACGCGCTTAGAGAATGCTACAAGGAAAATTCAGGTTAGATATGAAAATGATAAGGATGGAGAAGCATAGAAATAGACTGCCTGGGGACGTACAGAGCCTCCATCCCAGGAACAATGGTGAGGGTAGAGCTCACTCTGCTGTGGGGCCCGAGGACCCTTCCAGCACTGTGATTCAGTGATTACAGCAACATTAGCGAACTGAGAGCTCCCTGTCTTGGCTTCATCTTATCTCTTTTGAGTGGGTGTCTCCTTAAGCTGCATTACATATTTGTCTCCTTTTCCTTTGATTTAGCATGATTTGTGTTGAGCAGTCTGAATGAGCAAGATGCTTTCTTTCTGAGCTCTGGGGTAATATCACTAATAATTATAATTTCTTTTATAAAAGAAATAAGTAAGTCTTTATATAAGACTTGCCCACTTACAGTAACATTTTCATCTTCAAGAAGTGCTGTGATTTCCATGGGATTTATCTAGGAGTAAGGATGTGTATCTCTATTATTATTATGAAACGAGTATTAACCCTTTCCAGGTTAGCAGGGTCACGCTGAACCACAGGAAAGACCCATCCCTGTTCACAAAAGCACCACTCATTCCTTATCTGGGCTCTCAAGAACAAGAATTTCCTCTGCTTATATCTGTACAAAACCTGCCTTACACATGGGACACAGACTTGGCTGGAGTCCCCAAATCCATTGTAGTGCAAATACAGAAACAATCAGTGAAATCCTTCCTAAAACTCCATGCCTTCCTTACAATAATAATAAAAGGTGAATTAAATAATGACAGTCAGAGGGGTGTTCGTGGAGGCTCAGGCCCACTCAAAGTCAAGCACCACGTGCCTTGTTCAAGTATCTGGAATCCCAACAGAAGCCAGAGCTCTGAGCGGGGTAGCACAGCTCCCTTCCAGGCAGGGCCTCTGTTCACACACGTCCTCACTGTTGACAGAAGGCAGCTGCACATTTATCTCACAGAATTCAGCAGGCATCACTCTTGTCTTTTGAAAAACAAAGAAAACACCTCTCCCTTTATTTGCAGTAGTCTTATGTGTAGACTATTTCTGTTTCAGCTGCTTCTAGCGGCAGGGTTTCATCTCCAAAACTGCCTTTCCCCCAAGGACGGGGTTCAGCCACTTTAACAAACTTTATTCTGGGCAGAGGAGGGATGGGAGAGGTAAAGACGGACACCTCCTACCCCTCTTCTCCAGGCTGTGCCACCTTGCACAAAGCATCCAGGTTTGCTGCCGCAGACAGCCCGCAAGCAGAGGAGCAGGGACAATTTCATCTGCCAGCACGGGGGAGTGAGCAGCGGCTCTAACTCCAGTCTCTGTGCAGGGGACAGCTTCTGTTATTTATCCAGCGGCCTTAATGTAAATGCCGACAGGACAGGAGCCATCATACGTACAAACGCACTCACTTAGCACAGGGTGGTCACAGCCACGGTCCTGGAGGCGACAGCCCCTTTCCCGGCGGGTCTGAGCTCACCCAGGCAGAGGTGAAGTGGTTCCCAAGGCTCTCCCACCCTGGGCAAGAGCCTTAACTCCCAAGCAAGGCCCGGGCCGGCCCTCCCTTGTGCCCGGGCAGAGGGATGCCCAACTTCAGCATCAGCTCTCACTTAGCGGAAGGGATGGAGGAATCTGCTAGGCACTGCGGGACAGCCGGGGCATCTACAGAAATGCAGCTTGGAGAAACCGAAGAGCCACCCGGAGGAGCCTCCAGGGACCAGGGCACCTGCCCCGGGTCCCCTCCGAGCCGCCGCCCGCCGTCCCCCCCTCCCGGCACCGATGCTGCGGCTGCTTTAACCGGGCAGGGAGGGGGGGTTTGCGGGCAGCCCCGCCGACGTCGTGGGCATCAGCTGACCGCGCCGGGCTCTGCCTCCTCCCGGGCCGCCCGCCCGCAGCACCACTCCGGCGGCGGCGGCGGCGGCGGCGGCGGCGGCGGCTCCGCCGTGCCGGTCCCCGCGGCTCCCGGGGCAGCACCAGCCGCCGGCTCCCCGCAGGCTGCCGCGCTCCCTGAGCGCCTGCCCCTCGGCCCTTCTTCCTCCTTCTCCTCCTCCTCCTCCTCCTCCTCCTCCTCCTCCCCGCTGCCGGGGGAAGCCCCAGAGCCGGAGCCCTCCCTGCTCTGACCCGCGGAGAAGTTGGGATGCTCCCAGCGGTCTTCCCAGAGCTCTGAGTTTAGGGCGGGATTTTCGGTCCCCGCGCATTCGCTTTTTTTTTTTAGCCTTGGGTTTTGGTGTTTGGTTTGGGTTTTTTGGGTGGTTTTTTTTTTCGTTGTTTTTTTTTTCTTTCTTTCTTTCTTTCTTTCTTTCCCTCCTTTTTTACCTCGTTACCAAGCAAGCCGAGCGTCTGCGATGGATGGCAGCCCCCAGCCCCCCCCGGGCAGAGGCGCCCCGTAAACCAGGGCGGAGCGCCCGCCGGGGCATGCCCCGCCGCCGGGGGGATGCGGGCGGGCAGCCCCCGGCCGGCGACTCCGGCGCCGTGACCGAGGATGCCCGCGACCCGGCCGCCTCTCCCCTCCCGCCCGAGCTCGCAGAGCTCCCGCTGACCGCAGCCGCGGGGATTACAGCAGCTCCCGGGGACCACACCGCGGAGCCGAGCCCCGGGATCCCCGGAGAGAAGAGCTGCCCGCTCTGAACGGCTCTCTGCAAGGCGGCTCCCCCCCCCCAGCCCTCCGCGCCTCCAGCCTCCGGATGGGGCCAAGGATCGCCCGCCGGGCAGCGGGGCTGCTCCCGTAGATGCTCCGCTCCTCCCTCCTCCTCCTCCTCCTCCTCCTCTCCGGACCCGCGGCTCGGCTCCCTCCCTGCTCACCGCCCCGACGAGGGCGAGCACCCAGCCCGCCGGGGCGCCGGGGCTGCGCCGCAGCCGGGCTCCGCGGGATGCGGCTCCGCGGGGCTCCGCGGGAGCGGGCGAGGGCGCGGGGCGAGGGCCGCCTGCGCTGAGCCGGCGCAGCCGCCCCGCCGACCCCCACCCCCCCCCCCCCACCCCCGGTGGCAAACCAGCCCCGCCGCCAGCCAAACCGCCGGCCCCAGGGACCTGCCTATAAATGTGATCCCCCCCCGCCGCCGCCACCCGCCCTTTTCCATCCCCTCCCTCCGCTCCCGCGGCTCCATCCCTCCCCCTGCTCCCCTCCCCAAAGTCGGTCCGTCCCCGTCCCCCGTCCCCCGTCCCCCCCCTGTCCTCCCGTTTCCCCCCCCCCGGCCCCCCGTGCCCCCCCTCCCCCCCCGGCCGGTCCTCTACCCCCCGCCAGTCACCGCCATGGAGCTCTCGGAGGTGCGGTGCCTGAGCGACAGCGATGAACTTTACACCATCAACAGGACCCCCCCCGGCAGCGGCAGACCCCAGCGCCTGCTGTGGCAGACGGCCGTGCGCCACATCACCGAGCAGCGCTTCATCCAGGAGCACAGCAGCAGCAGCGGCGGCAGCAGCAGCGGTGGGGGCAAAGGCTTCAGCTCCGAGGAGACCTGCTGCCCCAACCACCACCCCCACCCTCCGCACCACCACCACCACCACCACCACCACCACCACCACCTCCGGCGACAGTCGGCCGGCCGGAGTTTGGGCGGTGAGCGCCACAACAACGGAGGCACCAAAGTCTTCCCGGAGCGCACGAGCAGCAGCGGGGACCTGGGCTTTCTGCCCCTGGACTGTGCCCCCAGCAACTCCGACTTCTTCCTCAACTGGGGCTATACCTATCGCGGGGTGATCTTCCCCACTCTCCGCAACTCCTTCAAGTCTCGGGACTTGGAGCGCCTTTACCAGCGCTACTTCTTGGGCCAGCGGCGCAAATCCGAGGTGGTCATGAACATCCTGGACGTGCTGACCAAGCTGACCCTGCTGTTCCTCCACTTGACCCTGGCCTCTGCTCCCATGGACCCCATTAAGGGCATCCTCTTGGGCTTCTTCACCGGCATCGAGGTGGTGATCTGTGCCTTAGTGGTGGTCAGGAAGGACACGACCTCGTACACCTACCTGCAGTACAGCGGTGTGGTCACTTGGGTGGCCATGGCCACACAGATCCTGGCGGCCGGCCTGGGCTGCGGCCTCCTTGGGGACGGCATCGGCTATGTGCTCTTCACGCTTTTTGCAACCTACAGCATGCTCCCGCTGCCACTCACCTGGGCCATCCTGGCTGGGCTGGTCACCTCTGTCCTGCAGCTCGTCATGCAGCTGGTTATCCCCAGGTTGGCCGTGACTTCCCTCAACCAGGTACTGTGGTGACAAAAGGGTGGGAACCTTCCTCTTTCTCCATCACTCTGGGTGAGAGGAGGTGTGGGGTGTCCCGAGAGGTCCTCTCCCTTTTAGTCAGGTGCTCAGAGGTTCACTACCTGGAGGGGAGACCGTAGGCAAAATGCAACCTTCTCCTCTCCCCCTTCTCAGTCCCCCACTGCCTATCCCAGGGTTTCACCTCAAGCTGGGGATGGAGACACTTCCTGACCACTCTGCCCCCCTCTCCTTGTACATTTACTTCACTGATATCCCTTGAAATAGCTTTGAGGACGGGAGCTCCTGGGGCAAGTGGGGAGGATGGGTCATTTACCATTCCCCTCCCTTACTTGCAGCAGTGGTCCATGGCATGAGATGACTCTGTCTCAGCCAAACTCTCCCACTGCTCATCTCTCATTTTACTCGCTCATGTTTTACGGTTGGACTCAATGATCTTCAAGGTCTTTTCCAACCTAAATGATCCTATGATTCTGTGACTCTATGCCTTTTAACTCTGGGTTTGCTGGGAGGACTGGTACTTTCATATGTGCAGCGCAGCTTGATCTGGGCTATGGAAAAACAGGAGCAAAGCGTGACGCTCTTTTGCAAGGAGAGCAAAGTGATGCCCCAGTGAAATCAGGGAAAACTCCCCTTGGAGGTTTGGTGTGAGATCCTAGGCTGCCTTTGGAGGGCACCAAGAAGCCTTTTCTGCTGGTGGTCTTGGGCAAACATTGTTGTGCTGCATCCTTACAAGTGATGTCTAGGACAGAGTACTGGTTACATGGGGAAGCAGTGGTGCAGTGCAAACCACTGAGAAGCACCGGGCAAGATATAGGTCTGAGGAGTTAAAACCAGGACTAATCTCACTTTAAACTCACCGGGCTTCTTCCACAAAAAAGGTGAGAATGCATCAAACTCCTGACATCCCTGCAGGGCAAGAAAACACTGCCTTTCTAGGGCAACTTCTTCCTGGAGATTCTTGCTTCTCCCTTTCCCCCTCCCTTCCCAGACTGTCACAGCTCTGTGCTACCGATATTTCACAGCAGATTATCATGTCCATTTGGCTAGCTCCAGGGAGTCAGGGAGGAGAGGGTGGAGGTACTGGCAGATAATCCCCAAAGGAGGGAAGGTGCAGAGGAATATGTTGTTGGTGGCATGTTGTTTATGTGAATGGTGGGATGTGCAGCTGGGAAGTGGATGAACTTGCACCTGGAAGTTTTGATGATGATGGTTCTTGGGACACATCTATCTCCTTCAGACCTTGGCCCTCCTGAAACACCTGCCCACCCCTGTCCATCCCCTTCCTCCTCCACGCACTTGTTAGCTGTGGGCTGCCTGACCTCACTTCCCGGCGGCCAGGCTCACCCTGTTTTAGGAAAAGCTGCCCCAGTGTGTGTGCCTGGCTGAGCCCTATGGGTGCGAGACAATTAGACTGCGCAGAGTTGTCCCTCAGCTCTCGGTAACGTGCTGATGAATGAACTGCAGCCGCGTGCCACGTCCCACTCTCATGCGCTGCTGGTGCTATTAGTGCTGGGTCAAAAGCTGTGTGAGTTGTGCCGATTTCTTAATTTACTTCCATGTCCTATGCTGGAGCTATGAGTAATGTGCTGCTATCTCATTACGCACAGGTATCACAGCTGTTTAGCCAGTCCGCGCGTGCACACACACACACACATTTCCCACAGACATTCCTAACAAAGACAATTCTCAGGAGAGATACTAATATCTTCATTTTGCAGCGCAGTACCTTGCCAGTTGTGTGAATGAACTGCCTTTGAGCGGTGCACAATGAGAGATTACCAGCCAGATGATTGCCTTCATGAACTACACATATAAATCTCCTTAACAGGATCCGCACAGCTTGCCACACGTCGGTGTTGATTCACGCCGGCTCTCGCCTTCCCAGCGCCCGATTAACGTCTCCTCATTATGCGCCGCATCGCCCCTTTGCCTCCAAGCCCCTACGGGAGAGACCGGATCCTTCCCCGTCCCGGGGTTTGCCCCCCACCCCGGTGCAAGAGGCAGCCGGGAGGGGGCCGGGGACCCGCTCCCCACCCCCACACCCCCCCCAACTTCCCCGCTCAGCCTCCCCGCCGCGGCGGAGAGATGCGCGGCCGCCCGGGCGCTGTCCGCCGGCGCGGTGCTGAAACCGCCGCGGCGCTGCGCGGCGCTGCGCGGCCCGGGGGCTCCCTCCAGCGGCCCCCGGAGGGAGCCTGCCCGCCGCCTGCCCGCCGCCTGCCCGCCGCCTGCCCGCCGCCTCCGCCCCGGCTGCGCCCCCGCGCACGGCGCTGCGCGCTTTCCGCGCCTCCCCGCCTCAGGCGCTGCCTCCTCACCGCGCCGCCCGGGGGGCTTCGGGGGAGCCGGACCTGGCACCCGGGGAGAGGCGCGGCCCCGCTTTCTTACTTCCCAGGGCTGTTGCACCACGTCTTCTTCTGTTTTTTTGGTTTTTGGTTTTTGTTTTGGATTTTTTTTTTTTTTTTTTTTTTTTTTTTTTTTTTTTTTTTTTTTTTTTTTCCCCAGAGAACTGCAGAGCGCTTTCAAGTGTTAGAGAACGAGGGCTTTTACGGCTGATGAAGGGTATGTAGCTGTTCCTTGGCAGGTGAACACAGAGAATTTAAATGGCTGTGTCATCAAGGTTATATAGGAAATCTTTCGGACAACACAGGTTTCTTGATCTTGCAGGCAAAGCAACTCTCTTTTATCACAGGGCTTGTTTTCCCAGGTAAAATACTGCATCTTCCCTTCAGAGAAGCCTTACAAGACTAAATTAACTATTTGATTATGTGGCAATACCTGTGACCATCTTGCTGTGCCTCAGCACGCAGACAGCTATTTACAAATGGACCAAACCCAAGAATTAGAGTATACAATGAAATAAAAAGCAGAGGGTAAAACTCTGATCACGGTATAGATAATGTGTTTTCCACTGATTTTGGTGACCAGGTTTTAATGCAGAGAAAACACTGAATTCAATTCTGAACAGAAAGAATTGTCTACCCCGGAGTCAGTTTATTACTGTACCCGATAGCATCCACGGGCACAATGGTTCTGATCCTCTTCTCAATCACAAAAGTATAAATGAGTTATAAGGCTGTCTAAACTCATAAAGTTGCAACAGTTTATACAAGAGGAAAATCAAGTGCTGTGATCTGTTCTCCCTTAATCTCTTAATCTTAGCTTTCATTGATAAATATGTTGAAAAGCAGTTCAAATTGTTAGTAATGCTGAACACAAGCATGCAGTACTACTGCCTGATTCAGCTATTTGTTGAAGTTAACAAAGTATTCATTATCATGAATGCAAATAATCTCCACTGTTCACCATTTTTTCTTGCAGTAACACTTAAGAGGTCATCTGAATTTTCTTCCCTTGCATCTCAAAATTAATTTGAACTGGCATGCTAGGTAAAGGTGAAGGATAAAGCCTTCCTTGAAATTAGTTGTTTGTTGGTTGGTTTTTTTTAAATCCAAACACAACGAAACAGACGTAGACTCACTAGTTTCAATCCTGCCAAGTGCTCAGTGCTTCTGGGGAAATATGACCACCCTTAAACCCAGCTGACCACAGGCTGAAATGCTGAGCAATGTGCTGCTGCTCAACCAGTGGAAAGGCATGAAAAAAGGGCCTGATACCATGATTTAGGTAAAGGCAACACTGGGAACTGACTTGACTAAAGAGTCTGTCAGGAAACAAATGCAAGATCTTACTGGTAAACAAGTGCATTGATTTGTGTGCCTGGTCAGATACCGTGCTGGGGGTGGTTTTTGCCTCTGACATTCCCCAGAATGAAAGTTTAACTTGTATTGCATTCTTTCTTACTTTTTCCTTGGTGTTAATGTAGTATACAGCACAAAATTTTTAAGACCACATATGTGTTTCAGGCATATGGGGAAGAATAAAAAACTCCGAGCTCCTTTTTGTTATGTAACATAGGCAGCTGATAATATAGATATGAATTTTGACAGGCTTGAAATTATGTAAGCTACAAACATACTCTGGATTTTAATCCTCTCCACTCTCCACTCACGTGAGTAAATTCCACCAGAGTCAGTAAGCCTACTTTTGTGAGTAAGTCACCTGCATAAGGGCTACCTTGAATGATCAAGTCCTAAATTAAACATGTTTAAAAAACCTTTAAAAATACTTTTTGAAATAACTTTGAAGTGGGTAATAGCAAGACTGGGGAAGCTCATTCTTTTTCCCTCTGTTAGCATCTGTCTTTCCAAGTCCTTGCAGTTCTTTGAATTAATATAGCGATTTTTGCTTGCTTTCTTTTTTTTCCCAAACCCTTGCTCAGGGTTATTAATAGAGGAAAAGGCAGAATACATGAAGTGACAAGGAGTCCTATAGAGATAAATCTGTATAATTATACAATGGCAACTGGCAGCTTTTACAAGCATATTTCAGATGCTTGTGAAGTATCTGTTAAATCTGTAAGGTATATTTCAAAGTTGGCTGCCATCTGAGAATCAGAATCAAAACACTCCACCTTTATCATTATGGTTGCTTTCATAGTGTTATTTACTATTTGTTTTTCTGCCCTGGTCCTTTGTGGGTGACTTATAACCTGATTGTGTGATTTTAGACTGGATTATGATCTAGTTTCCTTTTATATCCTGTAATATCACCTGACCAGTATCAGTGGGTCACAACGTAATTAGATTAGAATTGGATACACTTTTCTCTGAAGCAGCTGCATCATTGTTGTGCTAAGTAGGGCAAATGCATTAGTTATATTTACAATTTGATGATTAATTGCCTTCAGAGAGTTCCTCCAAAATGGAGGAACTTAGGCAGAAACATGAATGAAACCTGCTTTTATCAGTGAGTTTCAGCCTACCACAGTTAGTTCACTTTTTCTCAGTGAAAGTTACTTTGCTAGATTTGATGTGACATTTTTTCTGCTGTCAGTACACTTCTGGGTTGTTTTTAAGTTTTTTTTTTTATTGCTTGCTTGCTGTTTCTTATGGTCTAGAAAGAGGCATACGCTCTAAAATAGCTGCATCTAATGCAAAATAATCACATACCAGAGCAGCACACTTACAGCTGACAGTTAACAGCAGATCATGCCGGAATGATCCTTATTAGCCTGTACAGAAGACTGAAGGGGATAAACATCTCCATTCCATCCTCTTACTGCACTTCTCAACCCTGTAAATGATGTGATTTGGACAAGAAAGAGAAGAGGGCAAAACTAGAACTGTTTAATGGCTTCTTCTCTTTCCAGAGGGCGGAGAAGGTGGCGAGTGGAAGGACTCCTTCCTCCATTTTCCTTATTTCCAGAATATCTGGCTAAGCACAAGAAATACTAAAGTGTTTCATGTAAAAGGTGAAAACTAGTAAACAGAATGGAATTAAGCTTTTAAAGTGATGCTTAGGCTGATGGAAACTCCAAACGTGAAAACCCTTAATCAGCTCCTGCCTAGCACCCCATCCCTGCAGGCACCTTGTTAACATCACATTTCTTTAAGTGCAGTCTTCTTGCACTTAACTGCACTTCTGTTCCTGGGCATCCCATGAAGTGCCTCAATGACTCAAAGTTACCAAGCAGCCTAGCCAGAATCCAAACACTGTTCTAGTGAGAACACATTTTGCAGTTGCACTACACGCACAGTGCCTACCTGATGTCAAAGCCTGCTGAAAAGGGGATTGTGCTCTTCCTCTGTGTAACGAACGCAGTGATGAAGATGTTCCTGGGATGTAGCAGACCAGGGTTTAAATCCTTTTTCCCCAGAGGGGATTGAAATCCACCTCTCTTACCCCACCAGAGAGTCTCAAAGCAAACCTTCCCCCATTCCTAGCACAGCTGTTCTTCTGGGAAGATAAGAGGTTAAGATCCAGTGGGCCAAAAAAAGAAAGAAAGAATAATCCTGACTCTGTAACCAACTGATTAAGGAATTCAACTCTGGTGGTGTCCTTGCTGAACATTTTAGTGTTTTATATAATGTTATTAAATCATTCCCTCAAGCACATGTCCCAACCAGCAGACTCTACAGTCTGGTTCCCCTCTCTCTGACCCAATGAATCTTGAGTTTCTTTTTCAGAGTGGTACAGCTTCCCCAGAGAATTCCTTTCCCTCCTTATCTGCTGCCCCTCCAACTCCTCAAAAGCAAATACAGCCTATGGGGAGAGCATTTCCCAGGGAGGCAGGAGATACTGAATGAGGGGTGAGCCTCCAGTCATTGAGCTGCTATACAGAAGATATATAACTATTTTAAGAGGCAGTTCAGCTTTTGAACAAAATAATATAGGCAGTGCCCTTGGGGTGGAGGGGAAGGGGGCTTGGGGCTGAGAAGCCCAAATATAGGGGAAAATCTTCACACTGAATCTCTAAATCCTGGGGAAAAACGAGATTTAAGACATACTCCGTGCCTTTAGTAGTTCCCTCCTGCTAGCTTTCCTCCCATTCATCACGCTGGCTATTTTATATTCATTCAATCTGAGACATTGGATTCTTTTTGCATGTTGTGTAGGGATCTGTAAGTGCATGGTGGCATTCAACACAGACTTCTGGCTTAAACTCTTGTAGTCATATATCTGCAAATGCGAAGTGCAAGGACCTTGCTTTGTGGCTTCTAAGCCTTTGCTTTTTTTCATCTAGCCCTTCCTTCAGAGACAAACTCTGTTTTACTTGCTCTGTTCTTGGTGCAGTGCAGCTTGTACCCATCCCCAGCACAGAAGGGACTGTAGAATTGCAATCTGGCCCAAGGAAGGAGATGAATGCAAATTGCTGAATTAGTGATGCAGTGAATCTCGAGCATTTTGGTACCAGCCTCACTCAGTCAAACCAGGGATAAGAGAGACCTGGCTGGTCAAAAGGGATCAAGCACAAAAAAGTACTGAGTACTTAGCATTTCTTGGAACTAAGGATCTTACTAAGGGATCTTATTAGGGCCTGACTGACTCAGAGACTTCCAACAGCTTGATTTAGGGACCTGGTTTAAAGCCCACAGAGTGTAATATAAAGAATCACAAAGACATTAGGATTTTTAGGTGAACCAGGAAGATAATTTCTGAGGACCCTCTTTAGAGAAAGTGTTGCTCTGAATCCACATTTTTTCTGAAAGACAACACAAATGTGGGTATCCAGCTCCTCCAGGGATCTCTTGGAGTGAGCTCTGTCACTCTTATCTGTCCAAACACCCAGGTCTGCAGACAGAGATACCAGTGTGGTGCTTCCTAATCCAGAACAAAAAATGCCAGGAAATGTACACAGGGCAAACTGCAAAGCCAAGCAGCCATTGGCGGACAGAGTAATATTTAATCACGCGAGTTCTGTTTATTAGCTACTATTTTAAGAATTGCTGCTATTTCATTTGCCAGCTTCTTCTGCTGCAAGGTTTCATGCAGTTAGCCCTAGAGGAGAGAGGAAGGCTGCTGAGTTCATTAATTAACCATTGCTGCAGTCTGAGAAACAGCTGAAGAATATCAGTGTAAAAAAAAAAAAAAAGCAAAACTAACCCAAGCCAATTTTTTTTTCACAACCCCAACAAAAAATTAATTGTGCTTCTCCCAAACAGTCTGATGTCAGTGTTATAAATTTATATGATGCTTTTAGTCTAAATCTAGAGAACAGTAGCCCCCAGTATAGATGAAATACTATTTGAATGAGTTTAATGATTTAATTATTTTACCTCAATTTTCTTTTTTAATTTTGATTTAGTAATTATTTTACAGTTTTGGGTTTTTCCGTATCTTTACTTTCACCTGTTTTAACAGCACAGTCCCTTAAAAATACAGTGCAGAAAACCCTCTTTACTGACATCGGTGGAAGCATTCAACAGTGGCAGAATCCTAATTAGAAAAATCAGTTTGTTTCTTTGGAGGGATCTGATCTCCAGGCACTTTATTATTTATCCTTTGTTCAAACTCTGCTGCTTTGTTTACCTGAGAGCTAGTCAGGGACGGAGCTATCTGTTCTGTGCTGCTTGCTTTAGTTCTACCACAGTAGGAGCCTTACCCATCAATCCAGAGGTAACATCACAATGCAAAGAAGAAATAATAATAACCAGGAAAATCAAGCAGCACAAAAGAACTAAATGATATTATACTGTGTACCAGGTGTTTCATAACTCTGGAGTAAGGATCTTAGGTAAACAAATTGCTTGGATCTTACGGCAGTTACTCAAGTAACCGTATAAGATCTAGCTATACACATTCTTTTATCCTATGATTCTGTCACATATGAAAGTATCTCTAATGCTAATTAGTATTAATAATCTTCATAAACATAATAGATAGGGTTATAATTGACATAGAAATCACCCCACACATGCTCACTGTCGGTCTAATTTAATATGCCAGACATGCATATTCTTTTAGAAGAAGGAGTGTGATTCACCACAGATTTTAGCTAGGGACTGGGAATGAGGATCATTCCCATTTCAACACTAAATTTATCATTGGCCTGTGCTGACCCACACACATCACTTTATGTTTCTGTGCTTCATTTGATTTGAAAATTTGCCTTTCTCAGTTGCTGTAATATGTGACTAATACATTCAATTGCTTTGAGGTTTTTGTGCAAAACATGCCCATCATTTTCCATGATGCATCAAAAGAGGAATACTGTGTTGACTTCTGTCAGCCACCCATATTTTTTGTTAAATAATGAATACATGGAATGTAGTGGGAATGTTTGCATACAACTTCAGTCTTTTTTAAAAGATCTGGTTCCACAGAATTCTCTTAAGGGCTGAAAGACATGTCCTATGAGGAGTGGTTAAGGACCCTGGGTTTGTTGAGTTTGGGGAAAAGGAGGCTGAGGGATGACCTCATTGCTCTCTACAGCTTCCTGAGGAGGGGAAGGGAAGAGGGAGGTGCTGACCTCTTCTCCCTGGGATCCACTGATACCAGGACACATGGGAATGGCTCAAAGCTGCGCCAGGGAAGGTTCAGACTGGACATTAGGAAGCATTTCTTTACCGAGAGGGTGGTCAAACACTGGAACAGGTTTCCTACAGATGTGGTCGATGCCCCAAGCCTGTCAATGTTTACAAGGCATTTGGGCAATGCCCTTAATAACATGCTTTAGCTTTTGGTCAGCCCTCAAGTGGTCAGGCAGTTGGACTAGATGAAGACTGTAGGTCCCTTCCAACTGAAATATTCTATTATTCTATTCTATTCTATTCATTGTACTTTGACCCTATCATCAGTGACTCCAAGATCCCTTTACATTAGTTCATCTGTGCTGAGGGGACTTTAAAGTACCTGCCATATAGTTTATACAAGGCTGTGCTTGCAGCACTGGGCTACAGAGCCATTCACCTCCTCAGCTGGCCTCCCTGTGACCCCATGCTTCTTGCTTTCACATCCATGCAGTGGACCAGTTTCAATGAGAGGAATGAAGAAGATTCCGACCTTGATTAATTTGTTGCCTTAATAGGTCTCTTTCCTGGAATTGGGATCCATAGATTCAAACTGCCTCACCTAGAATTGAGGGAAAACCAGAAATCAAGTCCTGATCCTTCTGCAAATGCTGTAAGCTCTTGAGCAAGGAGAAATTTCCTCCTTCCTGGGCACCGAGTGAAATTGTCTAAAGATAGTAGGTCTCAGGTTGAGCTCTGTGCTGCCCAAAGAGTTAAGCAAAGCTAGAACACATATCAGTATTCAGACCATCCCTCTCCCCAAAGGCTGTAGCTGTATTGACTCATCCAAAACAGGGTGCCTGCATCCAACCTGTGTGGTGGGAAAAACAGGTCTATGATGATTGCCAAACTATGCGTGGGAACTATGGATGAAGGTGTGGCTCACCAAGGCCAGAACAGTGCCTGCAACCATTCTGGTGGTTTAGCAGCATAGATGATTGCATTCCGAAGACGTTCTTCGATGCTGTTTAGTGCACTGCAGGGATGCAGCCTTCCCCCTGCCTGTCCTCCTCTGAATTACAATGAAGCTGAGTGGGAGGTGTATATTTGGTTTGCCTGATCAAGGTGTTAAGCACACTGGGGACAGTTCTGTTTAATATCATTATCAAAAATCTGGATGAGGGGATCAAGTGCACCCTCAGTAAGTTTGCAGATGACACCAAGTTGGGAGGGAAGGTTGACCTGCTCGAGGGTAGGAAGGCTCTACAGAGGGATCTGGACAGGCTGGATTGATGGGCTGAGGCCAATTGTATGAGGTTCAACAAGGCTGAGTGCCAGGTCCTGCACTTGGGTCACAACAACCGAATGAAATGCTACAGGCTTGGGGAAATGTGGCTGGAAAATGCCCGGCAGAAAAGGACCTAGGAATGTTCGTCGACAGCCAGCTGAATATGAGCCAGCAGTGTGCCCAGGTGGCCAAAAAGGCCAACGGCATCCTGGCCTCTATCAGAAATAGTGTGGCCAGCAGGACTAGAGAAGTGATCGTCTCTCTGTACTCGGCACTGGTGAGGCCGCACCTCGAGTCCTGTGTTCAGTTTTTGGGCCCCTCACTACAGGAAAGACATGGAGGTGCTGGAGCGTGTCCAGAGAAGGGCAACCAAGCTGGTGAGGGGCCTGGAGCACAAGTCTGATGAGGAGCAGCTGAGGGAACTGGGGTTGTTTAGTCTGGAGAAAAGGAGGCTGAAGGGGGACCTTACGGCTTTCTGCAACTACCTGAAAGGGGGTTGTAGTGAGGTGGGGGTCAGTCTCTTCTACCAAGTAACAAGTGGCAGGACGAGAGGAAATGGCCTCAAGTTGTGTCAGGGGAGGTTTAGATTGGATATTAGGAAAAATTTATTTACTGAAAGGGTTATCAAGCACTGGAACAGCCTGCCCAGGGAAGTGGTACCTGGAGGTATTTAAAAAATGTGTAGATGTGGAGCTTAGGGACATGGTTTAGTGGTGGACTTGGTAAGTGTTAGGTTTACAGTTGGACTTGATGATCTTAAAGGTCTTTTCCAACCTAAATAATTCTATGATTCTATATAGTAGCTTATACTTGAAGTACTAAGGAAGCACTATATCCCCAAATGGATGGAGAGATTTATAGTAGATTCCTCCAAGATCTGAAGGTCCTTGAGAGTAGCTAGTGAAAGTTGTTCTTTGAGACTTAGGCAGAACTTAAGTCATATGAATCTTGCCCAAGGACATTACCGTAAAAATTTTTTTGACATTTCCAGAATGTAGCTAAGTGCCACTCTGACTGATGCTGTGATAGTTTCCATGTTCTCCCTAATCCCTAGAGTAATAGCAGCTTATTGACAACAAAGAGAAGAGAAGAAGAATTTATTATATGTATTTCATTTCTGCTAATGCAATTGTTTTTGTCTGCTATGTTTCATTAGCCACCTGAGAGGCTACAAGAATGGTAGAAGAACACATGAAGTGTTCCCATTTTCTATGTGATGGTAAAGGATGATAGGGCCTCCAATAATCTTCTTATAATATTAATAGCTCTTCATGCTTAGAAATTATTTTCCAACGACTTATCACTTTCTTTCCTGTAAAAATGTACTTGTGTCTACTTATTCTTAAGGCATAGTTATGTACACTATCGATGACAGCCACTCTTCTTTGCTATTCCTCTATAGTAGAATATCTAATGCAAGCATTCATTTACTCCAAATCCCATCAACAATCAAGACAATAAAATTGAAAAGCTTTAAAGAGAGGAGTCTCAGAGGTAATGTGACTTTGGAGAAGGAGTGTAAAAGAATTCATCTTAACATTATGCCAATTATGGTAAAGTCAAGAAAAGCAGTCATATGCATAAAGATGGGTATAAGTTTAAGTTGTTTGATAGCCTGAGGCCTTGAAACTTCCTCTTCAAGCAACTAACAAAGCTTTTACTGGCCAGATTACTTTCCATGACAGAAGAACATGCTAACTTCCTCATTGAATTTACAAATGGTCTATCCAAGTGTCATGTACTAAAGAACTGTTCTGATGATGTACAAGAAGGAAGAGTATTCCTCCTTGAGATCAATTCTGGTTTTCTTCTGTAACACAAGATTTCTGTAATTAAACTTGACATTATTTAAAATCCAAAAGCAACAGATATATCTAATAAAACTGAAAAATATCCCATAGTTAAATCTTTAAAGGTTCAAAACACTTCATAGATTTACATATATTTGTACTAGATAAATACAAATACTCAGCAAAGGCGATGCTGTGGAATTTCATGCTTTATTCTTTTTTTTGTAACTTGCTTTCAGGTTCAGTAATTACATTTGCAAGTCAAAATAATATTTACTATGTTCCTAAAGTTTGTGTATATCTAAAGAGAGTTTATAGGTGCAATTTAAAAATGGAAAATGCACACACCATTAATTAAGAGACATTTTTTCTAATTACTATCATCAAAACCTCAAACCGTAATCTGGATATCAAATTGTTGTCTTCTGGCTAACAGCAATATGGATTCTGCAGTTGCAGATTTGCAAAGAACCTTGCAAAGTGCTTAGTCAGAGCTTAGTGGCCTTTGCCATATAATGACAATACAAGGAATCTCAGACAAAAAAGGGAAATGCTAGAGCGTCCTACAAATAAGGAAAGGATTAAAAATCCAAATCATAAACACACAGAGAAAAATTCTCACAGACTTTGCATGAACCCTGTGGTTTACAAAACATGGACAGATAGGTAGCCATAGCAATTATTCCCAAGATAGTCATCTGGCATAGAGCCCATTTTTCAATGTGATCTAGAGACTTACAAGTACAGGGAGGTAGCAAGTGAGATTTTCAACACTCTACAGGCTAAGGGATTCCTTAAATCATTTAAGTGGTTATAAGGGTATCTCATGGGACTCCTTAAGTCCTACTATCTCCCACCAAACTCAATAGAAGCGGTCTTATATGGTGTAGACAATACAAAACTGGGAGGAGTGGCTGATACACTGGATGATTGCAGTGCCATTCAGAGGGACCTTGGTGGGCTGGAGAAATGCCCTGACAGGAACATCAAGGAGTTCAACAGAAGGGGAATGCAAAATTCTGCACCTCGGAGGGGACTAACCTCATGCACCAGTACAGACTGGCAGCAGACCAGCTGAAAAGCAGCTCTGCAGAGAAGGCCCTGGTGGTCCTGCTGGACACCAAATTGACCATGAACTGGCAGTGTGAAGGCCAACAGCCTCCTGGGATGCATTAAGCAGAACATTCCTAGCAGGTTGAGGAAGGTGATCCTTCCCCACTGCTCAGCCCTAGTGAAACACATCTGGAGTGCTGTGCCGACTGCTGGGCTACCCAGTACAGGAGAGACATGGACATACTGGAGTGAGTGCAGAGAAGGGCTATGAAGGGCCATCTGACAAATGAGGAAAGTCTGTGAGAGCTGGGACTGCTCAGCCTGGAGATGAGAAGGTTGGGGCAGGGAGGGGGGGGAGTAATCTGATTGATAAGTATAAATACGTTACTGGAGGTAGTAAAGAAGACAGAACCAAATTCTTCTCAGTGGTGCCCAGTGGCAGAATGAGAGTCAACGGACACAAACTGAAACACAATAGGTTCCACTTAAACATGAAAATACTTTTTTTTACTGTCAGAGTGATTGAACACTGTAACAGGTTGCCCAGAGATGTTGTGGAGTCTTCATCCTTGGAAATATTCAAAATCTGACTGGACAAGACCCCAGACAACTTGCTTTAGGTGATCCTGCTTTGTGGAAGGAGGTTTGACTATAGAAGTCCCTTCCAAACTCATTTATTCTGTGATTCTGTGATAGCAGTACATGTATTGTTTCAAGCAGACAGATCTGAAGATCTGCTGAGGATCTGGAGGGCAGAACTAACATCTTCGAATCCAGCCTGAAGCAAACACACAGCCAGAACAGGGCACAGCTCCTGCAGTTGCAGTGTGAGCCCTGGTTTGATATACATGCCATGCCTTCTGCACTTCCGTCAGTCCATTCCAGCCTTGAGTCCTGCTGTGGGACTTAACTGCAGGCCCGTATCATAGAAACATAGAATCATTCCGGCTGGAAAAGACCCTTAAGATCATTGAGTCCAACTGTAAACCTAACACTACCATGTCCTCCACATGTCGTCACCTGACCTGGCACATCACTTCTTTGTGAGAGTTGTTCTATGGGCTTATCACCATCACATGGTCCAAAGCTCAAAGCAGCATCCTTGCTTTCCCCATCCCCATCTGGTGACATCAGGTGGTCCCAGAGCACAAGCTTATAGCAAACATCAGGCACACACACATTCTGTGCTTCTTTTGGGGGAACAATGCTGTCTCCACCCACCAGACCTCTGTGGTATCTGGTATTACAGGTGGGAGAGTTTGAAGAACATCAATAATATATATCCATCCTTTCCACCAGCAAAAAGAGCTCCTCCATCAGTACCAACCCTTCGGTTTCAGATGGTCAGATTGCTACAGAAGTGTTAGGAGATATTGGATAAACCTGTGTGTGAACTGTGGTCTCGCTATGGCTTTCTCAGCAGTCTTAGCTGCCAAAGAAAGCTAGAGGCAGGTTTACCCTTAGGCAGTCCACCAATGCCAAGACATTTTGAGCAACTGACACTAACTTTCTTTTTAAAAGCCAGAAACTAACCTTCTCCAGACAAAGCACTGATGATCTTTAAACATACTGTTTTCACTTGCAACGGATACCGCTTATTTTCACTACTTCTGTAGGAAGAGGATTGCTCTAGAGAAAAGGAAGGAGAAGGGAGTCGGTGACAGTCTTCAAATATGGAAGGGGTTGCTACCCAAAGGAAGAAATTAATTGTTCTTTGTTTCACCTATAGCTATCGAGAGATGATGGGCTTAAGTTATTATAAGAAATATTTACATTAGCTAGTAGGAGAAACCTTGTAACGATAACCTAATAACAATAACTTAAACAACCTCATTTTGCCTGGGAGGCTTTACTCTGAAGTATGATTAAGCAGTTTAGAGAGGCATTTTTTTAGGAGTGATTTAGATAATATCCAGGACCTGGAGCATGGGTTAAATGACCTGTCAAGGTCCTCTCATGCCCTACTTTCTATAATTAAATGATACTGGCTCCTAATTCCGGCTATGATGTAAAGTCTTCTCAATCCCCAGTTTCCAAAGAAGAAAACCATTTTGTATTTCTAATAATTGCTACACTGAGGCTGATGGATTAGTCTGAACTAGCTTCATTTATGTAGCCTGAAATGCCACAAATGCAAGGATTTATATCTATGGTTTGTTAAGAACATGTTGGATCAACCATTAGCCAATAATATTGCTGATGGTGCAAGAAAATGACAGAACCATCTCTTCCAAGAGGCTAACAACTGGTGAAAAGGCTGTATTGTCAATAAAGTTTTGCTGAAGGCAAAGAAACGGAAAAGAGTGATTCTGCTGAATAAGGAGGGGCTATTTTTATACAGTGAAAAATATTTTTCAGGTCATCAACAGCTCATTTTAATTGGCCTTCTATCTTCCTCCTCTTACGTCATAAATGTGGTGGTCTGATCCGTTTTATTTTTATATAAATAAAGTAAACATATAAATATATTCAGAGGATCATAATTTTCGTAGATTCTGTTAATTATATACATTTGTAGTGCATATGCCACTTAATTACAAAGAATAAGAATTTTCCTGGTTGTTTCTGCTCTAAGCAAGTATGTAAGTACCTGTGTACATTAAAAGATATGGATATTGTCTCTGAAATCTTTGGGACTACAGCTGACTTTAGAACTATTCTTAGATATATTGTACACATCAAAGTAATGGAAACAATATAGGCATACAGTGCCATAAGTAAATATAGACATTAGTTCATGCTTGCTGAGTAGTTGGAACATTGTTAAAAGGTGGAAGAGCCCTGGCTCTTCCTTTACATCTATATCCACCCTACAACTGGGAAACCTCATGGGGTAGTTTGTCTCTTGCAAAGTTTCTCCACGTGTAACCCCCACAATGGGTCCATTAGACCTGAGGCTGTTTTCTGTTACTGGAATAGCATAGCACCTTTCTTAGGGCCGAGCATCCCACCCTGCCAGAATTCAGGCAATTGGGCTTTTATTTTTGAACAGACACAAAATGTTTCCTCCCTTCTCCAATAAAGAAACAGGCCTTAGCAGCACACAATTGTAATTCAGGGAACATGGTGGCTAATGTTCTCTTCAAGGGCAATAAACTCTGACCTTGCCAGAATATTTAAATCACGTTTTTCATGTTGTGAAGGGCAATTCAGGCTTTCAGCAAAATGTCTTTATTTCCAGATTGCAAAAATCAGTATCGGCAGTTCAGAGCAACTATACAGAAACCTTTAAAGAAAGTTTTTTAGACAACCATTTCTATGCCTTCCAGATACAGGAATCTCCTTGAAAGATGAATTCTTTGCAAATTCATGCAGGGTTTTCTGTTCAAAGTAGAGGATGGTATGAGGACAGGCTGAGAGAGTTGATGTTGCTTAACCTAGAGAAGAGATGGCTTCCTGGAGACTTTGTAGTAACCTTCCAGTATTTAAAGTGGGCCTCCGGGAAAGATGGGGAGGGACTCTATCAGGGAGTGTAGTGATAGGACAAGGGGTAATGCTTTTAAACTGAAAGAGAGTAGATTTAGTTTAGATGTAAGGAAGAAATTCTTCACCGTGAGGGTGGTGAGGCACTGGAACAGGTTGCCCAGAGAAGTTGTGGATGCCCCATCACTGGAAGTGTTCAAGGCCAGGTTGGATGGGGCTTTGAGCAACCTGGTCTAGTGGAAGGTGTCCCTGCCCATGGCAGGGGGGTTGGAACTAGGTGATCTTTAAGGTCCCTTCCAACCCAAACCATTCTATGCTACTATAAAACACATATGTGAAATACAGGTGCTCTTGTTCTTCTTAGTGAAAGCAAGGTGGTAGGTAGACGTAGGTCATCCTGGGGTTTTTTTGTCATTATAATAATTTTGAAGATATGCACATCAACAGTTAATGGATTAGGATGCGTTTTTCCAGGAATGTCTGGATGATCCCATCCAAATCCAGTGGTACTACTGTGTTCCTGCAAGGCCTGGACTGGACTGGTTCCTGAGCTATCACTTCTCCCAACTGCAAGTCCTGCAGATCAGCAATGTCCACCCTTGTGGTCCAGCAAAGATTTTTATTGAATACTGAGGTCAGCAGGAGCCCTCATCTCCCAGAGGAGAGATTGCAATTCTGAGTGTCAATGATTCTTTCATTTTAGTTCCCAGTTGAACTCAGTGGAAATGGGAATTTGAGAGCTACCATATGCTGCCCACATGCTATAGGTGTCTTCTGAATCTTAAATATCTTCCCTTCTGGGTGCCACCAGAATTGTACCAGTCTAAGAAAGGCATTTGCACACCTACAAGACTGAGCTGCCCAGAAATGCAGTAGTGGCACCTCTTTGCTACTGAATAGAGAAAGAGAAAAAAAATGTGAGGGTTGGGTTTTTATATATAATCTGCCAAGAACTGAAAATTTTAAAACACACACACACACTTTTTGGTTTTCATTAAAGAAATTTTCAAAATAGCCCTTTTCTAGTTCTCCAGATTTCTCTTGCCTGTCTCCAGACATTGTTCTCAAATTTATTTATTTTTTTTAATATCATCTTGTGAGGTATTTAGTCCAACTGGTTCTACTTTTAAAAATATTTTTCTCCTTAAAAAAATTAGTTGCCATGACTTAGAGGTTTTCTCCTTTTTATAAACTCTTTGTGGAAATAATACATAGAAACATGTCAGAATGCAAAAAAGAAGACCAGAATGCATGGCAAAAGTTATTTATGATACAACTACATTGTGGATTTATGGCATGGATATGTTAGTTTTACGCTCACATAATGATTAATCGAGCTGACTTTAACAATTGGATGTGGATATTCATGAGGAGAGCAACATGAAGAAGTCATTTGAGCTTGTTCTTACTTTTACCCAGAATTTAATATAGGTTACATATGTGGTTACTGTACAGTGTTGGCCATCAGATGTCAGCTTAATATCGACAACTAGCATGTTTGTAGTGCTGTCTATAGACATGGTTTTAATTGCTTTCAGCACTGCACTATCTAAACAAAAAAGAAAAAAACCTGAACAGTTGGGCCTGGATGGGGCCTTATTTTTCTTTAAGAACAGAAATTCTAATTTTTTTGGCAGTTTGAAACATTTGTACGTACCTTGGAAACGGTGCATCTGGCCACTGTACTGACTGGCTGGGTGACAGAAATTACACTTTAAGAACTGATTTCATCCTTCTAGGTAAAAAAAATTCAAATTGTTATCAAGAAGGAGACATAAGCCATTCCCTAGGATATCTGAAATGCTTCATTTCACATGTGTTCTGATAGTTAACAAACCAAGATTCTTGGAGAAAGCTGCTTAAAAAACCATCAGAGCCAGCAAGCATATCTCCATCAAACAGAACAGCATTTGGATTAAGCATTAAATGCTGGAAATGTCTCACCCTGTCATTAACTGTGTCCTTCTGCCTTGAGCCCTTTCATAGATTTAACTATTAGTGCTGTCTGGCTTCCAAAAAACATCAATCAATTGGGAAGATCAGTTTGTAAAACTGATTTTCTTTGGTTTTCTTTTTTAAGGCTCAGAAGTAATGTTCCCTCTAGTGCCTGACATTCCAGTAAGAAATCCACTTTGTCAGCTAATTCTTGACTTAAATTCGGGGATGGTTTTTGTGCCATGAAACACAGCGTTGTCAGCCTTTGTATTCATATCCCAGCACGTCCAAGGCCACACACAATTTCTTTTCAAGCACTCATCTGCTGAGTGCTCCTAAGAGAGCAATATTCATGTATCATGAGTGCTGCTACATTGATCTAAATAGTACATACATGAGCTAAATACTCACTAAGACCAAACTCTGCTTTGCCCAAGCAAATTCCCCTTCGAAGCCAATGAACTTCTGGGTGAGCAGGTTAAGACTGACCTTTTTCCTGAGTGGGTGCCTTTAAACAACCTGAACTGCAAAAATGTGGACAACATTTATGGCTGTGCATCGGATCAAACCCTGGATGAACTTACACGCAACTATCCTGATGTAAACCATCTGGGGGGCTTCTCTTGTTAGTTTATGTCCATCAAGATTTAATAGTCTCCAGCAGCTCCCACTGGTGTCAGCAGGATTCATTATTCATCATCAGAGACAGAGGTTGTTTTGTCTTGTATCATTTATTTAATATTCCACGAACAGTCCAGTTTCTATTTCTCATGCTTATACAAGCAGCGAAAACAAAGGCATGGCTTGTATTGTCAGGCAAGGAGAATTTGGCCTACAGTAAATATCAGGGTTTGATGTTAATCCCATCCTTGTTTTATACCAGAATAAGCCACTGCCTTCAAAGGAATTAGTCCTAGGTCACACCAGCGTCAATGCAGAATGAATCCTGCGCTATATGTCTCCTCTGCTAGCAAAGTGGCAGAAGAAACCTAATCCTTCATTATTTGTCTGTGGCGTATTCTGCCAGCCAAAGGACTGAATCAACTTTTTCCCACAGCACTCTCTGTACTTTTGATGTCAGTCTGACTTCTTCTAGCTCACCACACTGAAGCGTTCACCGTGACTAATAGCAAAACAACACCCACAGGTTTCACAAAGGAAAATGTTTGTCCTCGCCTAACTCTCTGAGATAAAGTTTTAATCCAGCTGGTCTGGAATGCTGTAACCTCTTGTGGCTTTTGTCTGGTACATTTCCATTTGCTCCCACGTGCCTTCCCTATTTTCTCTCCAGGATAGCTCCTAATTGAGAGTTAAAAAATTTGAGATAAAGCAGACTTAAAGAGAACATTGAGTAACACTAGATAGCTATCAATAAAATTCTCATTTAACCTGGAGTGATTCATGTCTTCTGCTGTGCCTAAGTTGTGTTCAGCTCAGCTCTGGAGGACAAAGGCTCCCGGGCCCTACTACCCCATGCCCAACCATCCTAGAGTTTTCCTTACAGATTCATCCATATCCTTACAGGCTCTCCATTTCTTGTGGTCTCCCAAGGTCATATCAGCACTGGTTCTCAATGTGGTTAAGGATGCCTGAAATTCTGTGTACACTGAAATCAGACTACAAGCCACTGCCTATATGCTACTCAAGATTCCTCCAAAGTAAAGGCAGGCCTCAGGTTCTATAATCTGCCATTTTACAGCCCAACATTAGCATCAGGGATAGCTGAGAAAGGAGGTGTTTTGGTTTTCTGTAGATTATTTTTTTTTTTTTTTTAATATTTTGCTAGGAAAGGACTCTAAAAATGGCATTGCTGAGTTCTGTCTTTTCTTGGTTTTCAGGGGATCATAACAGTCAGCAACAAATGGAGATACTGAGGGAAAAAATAAATACAGGGAATATCAAATTGCTTTCATTGGGGTTTTCAGGTCACTTTTCCAAAAATAATTTAAAATGGAAACAGAGCAGCTGTAATGGGAAATTTGGAGAGAGGAGATATTTTCCTTGTTATTTCTTGGCTAGCAAACCTACAGCTTGATCTGGGAACTATAAGTCTATTCTTATCGTCTCACACATCAATCAGCTGTAGATTCAATGGGCAAACTCCATCTCTAATGACACCTGTGCAAAATGACAACCACTTACAGGTGCAGCTGTGGGAAAAAATTCACCTTGCATTGGCCTTTATTTAAAAATGCTGACAATAAAGTGTAAAGAGCCTTTGTTTCCAGCACTGTTTTGGCTTTTTGGGGGGTGAATAGTTTAAAAAAAAGAACAGCTATGGGGGGCGGTTTGTTAGCCAGCAGGTATAATCTGATTAACAGCAACAGCTGATCAGTAGAGCTTCCCATCGGAATAGAAGCAGGCTTTGAAGGGCAAAGTTTGTTTGGAAAAGGACCCTCAACACTATGATATCTCTTGTCTACTTTTCATTACCCGTATTTTCAGTACTATTTCAGGTAAACCAATTTACTTTTTAACAGGTATTAGTCTCACTCTCACCCAGACTGGAGTGGCTTTCATAAGGTTGTCTTATTTTTTGATAAAGAGTCCAAGAGCAATTTAAGATCATTACATTTTGCTATTACTTTCTTTTTCCATTGCAATACCAAAGGGGAAAAATGATTTGCAAAATCTTGCTTCTTTCTTCCACCTATGGCTACAGCTTGACAGTTCAGAGGAAAACACACATGACCTGGCCTAACATAGCTAGGAAGAAAAATTAAAATCTTCTCTTGTGCAGTCTGTTTTTACAACTCTGCAGAATGCACCAAAGCAGGGTCACCTGCACACGACTCATGAAGACTGCCAGTTCCATTGGGAAAAGACATGGAGTACATACTGCAGGTAATTGCTGGGACACGCACACATTTGATCAGATGAAAACAGCAATGAAGTGTGTCAGAAAAGATGAACTGCTGTCAGCCCTACAAACATAATTATTGCTCACTCAGTTTTGACATCCTACTTTGGATAAGAGCCATTATCTAGCGCAATAAAAACAGCTGTGCACAACACCACCCCCAACTCACTTAGCAGAAATGCAGACAACTTAATTCTCTTTTCCTTAAAATGTAGTTAAACTCTTCCCAATGTTGCAAAGCAGCTTTGATGAATCTTTTTTTTTTTTTTTTTTTTTCCTACCATTTTTCTACTCCTAATCAGTTGTATAATCTATTAGGGGAAGTGCTGGGAGTTCTTCTGCCTTGGCTATCTTGCATTGACTTAGGCAGAACTACTGAGACAATTTGAGGAAAATTTCCAAAACTGACTTTCACTTTAGACGTCCTGGTTTTTTGGGTGTCCAGGCTCACCCTAAAATTCAGTGATGCTCTCAGACATTTCCAGACTGGATGTCAGCCAGAATTTTTTGTCACTGACAAGTTGTATATGATGTCTAATGCTAGTACATCTGAATTAGGAGACTGTTATTTCCAATTCAGATATTCATGTACGTAATGCAAAGGGAAAAATTAGCATTTGGTAAGGGTTGCTTCAAAAAAACCCCAGGAATTATTTTTAATTCTTCATATCTAGGATGTTGTGAGCGTGCTTCCCCATTTCAGATTAATTTCTTATAAATCTTTGTTTAGATGCTGTAACTTTTATTAGGAGTAATTTATTTCTCTAGTGGCTTTAAATGGAATGTGGCTTTTATTGAACATAAATACTTTGGTATTTGTTTTGAACAGTACATGTACAGCTTGTAAGGAAGATCAACTTCCACATAGAAAAAGTGTAGCAAAATTTTTAGTGCCAGACTGAGCTTCAAGAATCTGAAATATGGAAGTACAGAAAGGGAAAATCCAGAGCTGTTTTACACTCCCTTCTGAGCAGTGAGCAGGAGAATACCATCACTTCGACACTTTCCTAACCTACCCTGACTGCCATGGGTGCTTCCAGTGTGTTCTCTGTTGTGCAGGTATTTGTGCTGTGCCTTGGTTTTTGCTGGTTTTTGTGGGTTGTTACAGGATCTACTCCTAGACAGACAGTACAGGTAATGTAAAGTAATTCTGTAGGACATGTACTATGGTTTCAAGGTTACGTATATTTGGAGAAGAAAACAGATTCCTGTCTGAGCCTTTTACGTTTACTTAAACACACCAAATGAGGTGATGTTTTTGGACAATAAAATGATGACATCTGGAAGGTTTGGCTTTAGATTTCTCTTTGTAATTACCCTGCAATGCAGCTGTCTCAGAGTAGAGGGAGAAGGTACCCAACCAGCACACAGAAAACACTGAATAGAGAGGGTTATTAACATCAAAGGATAAGATTGTTCTTTCTAAATAGGAACATTTCAGGTATCTGTAATAGCATCCTGTGTGCAAAATGATGACAAAAGAGTGCTGTGCTGCTCAGTGCACAGGAGACATGATCAGCAGATGTCATTGTGTAGTTCAGGATCTGTCCCTAGCTGGGGGTCAGAGAGTTCAGCAGAGCACCCTGTAGCTGTGGAAAGCAGTTACTAAAAATTGAATATCATTTATCCATCTCTGTCCGTTTGCCTGTATGCACAGGCTATGACCCTACTACTGACGTTGTCCCAGACATGTCTAGTCACTTTAACATCTATAAAAAGAAAAGCACCAAAAAAGGGTTATCCAAAGTCCCAGAATAATTTTTTTTTCTAATTGAAATTATGACTGAATCCTAAATTTTAAACAAACTTAAGGGGAGTTAGAGATGTGCTGCAAATTATTTGCTATTTGGGGCTGCTCGACGGCACTAGCAGGGTTATGTATTTGCTTGACCGCCTCTGTGCGTCATTTATGTCAGCCCTTATGCGTCTGATATGACATGATATGATTTTCCTGAAAGATCTTTTGTACCACACCATGTTGCAAAAGTCTTCCTATAATTGATAGCTGACTTACCAAATTGTATGGTTTGAGCTACCTATGAACAATTTAATCAGACATTCAATTTTCTACATTTCTAATGGATTCAATGAGAGGAAGAGCAAGAAGGAAATAGCTATTTTTCTAACAGCAAATTAAACTCTTGCTCTGAATATTAAAGATACATATTTCTGAATTCTGTCTTGAACTAGAACAATTGATTTTATGCAAACATGTCACGGTTCAGAGGGAAACTGGTCTTTGTTTTCTAAATAATTAGCAGTGCAGGAGCAATAGACATGTTAGGATATTCTGCAATAGGATGGAGAAAACCATGTCTGAGACCAGTTAGTCTCCTTGAGGGTAAGTTGATAATTCTTTGGGGTACACCGTGTGTTTTGATAGGGCCAACCTGCCTTGCAGGCTACAAATTTCCTGCACATTAAAGGCCAGACTGTGTCTCTAAGTACATAGTGAAATCCTCTAATGCCTGCTCTGGAAGCAGCAAGACCAGGCTTCTTAAAAGATCTCAGCTCTCCTAGGGGCATAAATAAGACCTGAGTTTTTGAAGAATCAGTTGATGTTCCCATGGGAGCTGTGCACAGCTGAACAACAAGACTCAGTTCTAAACACAAAATCAGGAACTGACACTGATGTAAATGGCTCCTTTCACATTAGGAAATCAGGGGTGGGTGGGCTAACGCACTGCTCTTAACCATCATAGTCTGTGCTTGAATAAATTTACCATGAATAAACAATATACCTTTCTCCATCCCTGTCTTCCCAGGTGTATTGTATATTGTATATTCCTGACTTTCAGTAAACTATGTATCTATAGATCAGATAAAAGAGTTAACACTCACACCAGCTGTGAGGAGTTAAACAGCTGTTGTACTTATGCATTGGACAATATAGAAGATCAGGGACAGATGAGCTTTCTGGAAAGTCATGGCAGCAGTTTGGGCACCTTTGTGGGACAGGTAGGTTTCCAATAAATGTTGATGAAGAGCCACCCACGCTCTAAAACAACAAAAAACCCACCTCTATCATGGCCATTGGCATTTAGCAGTTAGACGCAGGAGAATTCAGAAGGAGTGAACCTGGGGAATAAAAAACCTCCTTACAAGGTGATTTAACAATAAGGCAGCAATGATTTCAGTTTAATGAGTTGGCAGCAATGCCAGCTATGAATGTTCACGTGCTTCCTCTCCCTGTGGAGGCTGTGCTGTGAACTCAATCAGACAACTGCTCTAGATTGGAAAATCACTGCCAACACCAAATGTTTGTTTTTTTAAGTTGGCCAGGTTCCCTGATACAGTTCACAGTATGGTCCCACAAATAATTGATCTGGCACGACAAAGGGGTAGCTGTGCTGAGGGATCAAGGTGGGCAAGATGCAGTAGAGAGATACGGGTACTTTCTAGTTTTGCTGCCAGGAGCTTTGATTCATAAAATCATGGTCTCAGCTGGAGATAGAGGCTTGCTGCAGCCCAGCAGTGAGAGTGGTAGTGTTTGTGCTGCCAGATGTTCCTTTGCTATACAAAATAGAGCATTTTGGTCTCAAATCCCACATTTCTCATGCAACCCTCAGTTCACTCCTGGTGATCAGTTCTTATGAGAGCATAAGTTATTTTCCCTCAAAGTAACCTAAGCAAGGGGGTGATGGAGAAGGGAGAGAGGGTAATGGGGTTTCTGAGACATTTTATTTACAAAAACCAACCTTGTGGCAAGCTGCTATTTTTAGTTAAACAACTAATGATGAATCAAAATGCTTCTCCAAACCTAATTAACCAATAATAATTACCATAGCAACCAGTTCTTTATGTAGCACATGCTGAAAACACTCTTAAAGAAGCACAACTGCTTTACTTTTCCAGTTTTCCCAAAACAAACAAGAACTACTCTAATCTATTGTTGAAGCCAATCCAAAATTAGAAAGCAAAATAGGAAAAGAATTAAACAGTTTCCCACAGTATCATTTCAGGAATTAATGAAATTCCTGCCCTTTAGGACTGATCTGCCTTGAGAATGTCCAACCGGAGATGATATTAAAAACCATTTCTTTACTTTTCAGATGTGTTTTGGCAAGATCAGCCCCAGCACTACTCTGTTTTTATGCAGCAGAACAAAATTACCTGCTGAAGAGGTTAATAATAGGTTTATTTCTGCAGAGCACACTAGGGTTTCTTTCTGCACTTGAGCAGTAACACACAAGTTCAGTGCCCTCCTGTTTTTCAGAATTGTTTCTAAATTTTTTCAGCTTTCTCTCCTCCACCTCCACTGTGCTTTCCATGTGAATGTATGCTACCATTGGTTCAACTATTCATAATGAAAATTGTGTCAATTCGTATCTTTTAGGGCTAGCTAGCAATCAGCATATTTCCAGTCTGTCAGGTTTGTTGAATGTTCCTAAGTGTTCACTTTTCCTCAGGTTATGGGCTCTTTGGAAGTGCTGAAGTCAGTCAATCACTATACACTCCATAAAAGTCTATAATGGCAGGTCTTAGAAAGTACCGAATTAGGAGACTCAACAGCTGGCCTTACAGCTTTTTATTCCCTGATGGACAATTGCACCTTTTCAAAGACGAAACTCATGGCAAAATTAAAACACACTTCAGTTACGATTTTTTAAGTTTTGAAACTTCTGGCACTTGCAAACCCTTCCTTAAGTCACTCCCAGTTGTTCATAAACTTACAGCATTCTGTGTAAACTCCAAATCAAGGCAAACTCAATTAGGTGCTCTTAATGACAGAAATGCCTACAAATTGTTGTTATGCTTAGCCCAGCTCTGCTCTCAGTAACTCACCTGTACCCTTCTGAATTTCCTGTTTCCTGAACTACATTCAATTCTGTCTCGAAAAGCTGTCTGTGGCTGATTCACCCACCACTTTGCAACAGCCTTGTGAGCTACTTTACCATCTTTTTCAATGAATTTTCCTTTTCCTGTTCTCTTACATTACTATACTGTACCTACTTGGATTGATACTTCTTCCTGATCACTGTCTAGTGCCTTTTGTTTCTTTGTCTGAGATCTGGTGGCTCCCAAATCCACTCAAAATGTTATCTTGGTTTCAGCGGTCTTGGCAAAGCCCTTTTTATACAATGAGTGACAGATAAAAATGAAATGATTTGAATCAATGTGTACTGTCAAATTTAAACTTAGCTTTCTTGTCTGACCTGCGTCCTCTCCTTTCATTGCTTTTGGTTTTGGGTAGTTTTCATATCAATTTTGCAAAGGGCTCCAAGGCACCTGTATGGACACTTTATAAATGTAAATTCATTTGACAAGGGATTTGTCTGTGAACTAAGCTCTTAATCACCTCCTATGAGAATACGGGAAGCAGAGTTTTGGAGTAAAAATTTTAACATCTGCTTCTAACTACCTACATGATCTTGTCAAGTAACTTTCTTTAGCTCTGTTCATCCTATTACGCGATTATGTGCAACTGCAGGTTCAGCAGGGACAATGCTGATCCTGTTACACAGATATTCCCAAGCAGCACGATGATGGGTACCTTCTTGTTTGCATTTTTTAAATATTTGAGAAGCAGACCTCCCCAGAGCCCTATTTAACATCAAAACATATCACTCCTGGCTTTTTAAGATCACTTGCTGTCTCTGCTACAGTTGCTTATTCGAGTGCTGTGCAAGGTACAAATACACTAAAGAGCTTATACATGTTGTGAAAAGATTTCCTTTTTTTCATGTTGTACCTCAGTTTTCCTACTGGGTAAGTATTGATTATCTTCAGGTCAGTCAAAAAGATATGAAACTGTGTACATCTTATAAAATCCGAGTCTTCCCTGGCTCGTGGCCCTAACAGGCAGTAGAAAATCCTGTAAGACTTCTGGAATTGGCCACAGTAAGCTGCAGGAAAAATGACCGGCAATGAGAGACTCAAGTCTTATATGTCTTTTTTATTCTTTTAACAAGAACCACAGATTAATATCCTTGCAAGGCATAGTGCTTTAGTCTTTAGATTGGTTTCAATCAGACTACTATGTGTAAGAAAAGCAGATTCTGCCTCTGAGTAAGCTGTTGTTTTACCTGTAATATGTTTTCCATAATTCCCTTTGTCCAAATCAAATTATGTTCTCATGAAATCTAATTGAAGGCCAAATTCTACTACATTTGCTCTAAGGAGATCTGCTGAAGTGAGTGGCACTAGTCCTGAGTATTAGCAGAGACGGGTGACTAAACTGGGCTCATCAGGAACTTACAATTGAATTTGCAAGCAAAGGAGAGCACCCTGCCACTGCTTTCAGTGTTGAAATGCACATTTCGAATGTTGTGAATGGCTTTTCTTTTTTTTCCCCTGCCCTATACTCTAGCTTTCCTAGTGTGTAAGTGTTGATTATCTTCAGGTCAGTCAAAAAGATATGAAATGTCGACTCCTCCAGCCACCCACAGCTGATTTCAGCTGTCCTGCTGAACCGGTCTTATCTCATGTCAGCTCATCACATGCCTCTTAGTAGCCTGCATGAGAAAGGAGTTATCTCATGGGCTGAATTACTGCATTCTCTGGTTTATCTTGGAGCAAAGGCAGAAAGTGTCTGAGGGAAGCTGGCTGGTCTGGGGCAACCTGTCTCCAGTAAAACAGGGTAAGGTAGATAACAGGGAAAAAGCAGTAAGCACAGAGGTGGAATAGTGACAAATGCAGTGAGACTAAATAGTCTCAGATTCCTGCCTTTTAAAAAATAAAACTAAGGGGTAAAGCTATAAGTCAGTAAAATCAGGAATGGTGAGAGGAAGATGAATCGGAAATGATTAGTCACTGTTTCTCATATTATAAGCATAATCAGGCACTCAAAGAAATGATAAGCTTGTGAATTAAAGCAAACAAAAGGAAACATTTTTTATCACAAAGTGCCTAATTAAATTGTAGAAATCTTTGTCACTGAATGCTATAGGGGCCAAAGGTACAATTAAGTTCAGAAAGATATCAGGAAAAGTTAAGCAGACGGGTACAGCATGCCATCTCCAGCTCGGAGGTGCTGTAAACCACAGGATCCTGGAAGTCAGGAAGATGCAAGGATCATGCTAATCGTGTCCTATTTCTCATAAGCTTTGCCTAGACGTCTATTACTGGCAAAGGTTAAACAAAACTTCAGCTGGAGCCAGGATATGCATTCTTATTTAATCATGGCACATAAATTGTAAATTAATTCCCTGTACTATTGTAGAACAATACTCCAGATTCAGAAATACGGGAATATATAAAGCTGAGGTTTCTGCCAGATGCATTTGGTTAGATATCAGATTTCACCTTCAAACCCACGTGAATGTGAGGAGTGAGACCTGCAGATCCAAGGCTCAGCATCACAATGAGATTAGGGAGTTTTGCTAAATGTTTTCTCTTTGCTGTTAGGACAAGCAACACTTTGATTTTAGGGAGACTGATTATCAGATAATACCACAAAAATGCAAGCTTTAGCCTGCATTGTTGCGCAACCACAGATTGCTGGAGTGTTCAAGACTGTTTTGACAAAACACCACCGATTCCTTCCTTTATTCTTGTATTGTACCTACTGTTTTATCCTTGTGCTCCTACCTGGGCACGCCCTGTTGTCTGCTATTAGAGACAGGATCCTCAATGATGAACGCTTGATCTGTCCTGGCGCGGCTGTTCTGATGTTGTTACGATCCTGTAGGTACCACCCATAGCATTATGGTCCAGAGCTGTTGGAGCCTGGGTGGCTTTGCGGGGTGGGTGATGAGGCCACAGGGTAATGTAGCCCGCTCCTGCTCCAGGGCTGGTCTCCTACTGGGAGAGAGGTGTGATCCCACAAGTCAGGGTGCCCTCAGTGGGACCTCACCGGCACAGTGGCTGTAACTGGAGCTTGGAAGGAAGATGGGGAGCTGCGGTTTGCAGATTTTCAGCTGGTTCACTCTGCCCCGAGGGCTTCTCTGGCTAAGGTAGCAGTCAGAGCAGTTCAGCCCTATGTGATGCATTTGAGGACTATTAACGATTTCTGGATTTGTTTTTCACTCTTGACCCTCTTACAAGTTAAAAAAAAAAAGGTGGGATCAAGTGGAAAATGAGAGGAGTTCACATGAATTCCCAACCTATAACAAGGATGAGGTATTGGGTAAAGGTGCTGAAACTGCAGGTCAGTGTTCCGTCTCTGGTGCATGCAAATATTATAAGTTTCTTACACAGTTTCCCAAACAATCCTCACTTCAATGGTGTTGATGTGCCCTGCCTTACAAACATACAGAGCACAAAGAGGTATCAATGAAAGACAAAGAAGCCGCTGAAATTTACACTGTTCAAGGATCCCCTCCCATTTGGCTCTATTAAATTCATATTGCAAAGCAAGAAGCTGTGACGCACCTTCTACAAGGAAAAAGAGTGCAGCTCTTACGTAGGCCCCAGTGGAGAAAAGGTCTATGTACACAGGCACAGGCTATGAAAGAATTTGGTTATCCTTTCAGCTTCCCCTGTTGAATGGTTCAGCATTCAGATTGTGCAAGCTTAGCTTTGGCATCAGCTGAAAATGAATTTATTTAATTTGGTCAATAATAACAGAATAACTATTAATACTGATATTAATTCTTAGCTAACTGACACTCTTTGTTTTCCTTAATATGGCTTTCTTCTCCAACTAAGCCACGAAACAAATCACAAGCTGCTTTTACAGAAGAGGCAGGGCAAAAACAAATTGTTAATTATGTTTGTAATCATTCCTGACTAAAACCCTGTGAGTCAGTTCTTAGAAACATTGTTTTTGGTTCAGCTAGAGTTTAATGCCCTCAAAACCTGCATATTTCCTCCTCAAGGCAGAGAACATTTTACACGTTTGATGCCTCTAATTAAGATCCAAGAGATTCTTTTATGCAAACTTTCCTAACCATTGTTTTTACAGCCTACATGAATGCAGAGCCGTCATTCTCTCTCTCTTTCTCTTTTTAAACAGATATTTTTGCTTCTTCTGTCTAATCAAATCCTATTTGTTGTTCATTGCAGATAGCGGCTCAGGCAGTGTTATTTATGTGTATGAACACTGCAGGAATCTTCATTAGCTACCTATCAGACAGAGCACAACGTCAAGCCTTCCTGGAGACCAGAAGATGTGTAGAAGCCAGACTGAGACTAGAGACAGAAAATCAGCGACAGGTATTGGAGAAACAGTCCTATTTTTGTGTTAACTGGAATTGATAATTGGACAAGAATGGGCTTTTGCAGCCTTGCTGACTCCAATGTGATGCCACCTGATTTGTGCAGGTTAAGTCAGTTTCATGCTGTTATTTTGCTGGTGTGTATTGATCTGATACTTCTTAAAGATTTTCGCTGGGAAACGGGATGAATAGAGAATGGCTGTTCATTGTTCCTTCCCATACAAGAAGAGGCCATCAAATGAAACAGCAAATGGCAGGTGTTTAAAAATGGTTTTCCACACAAGAGGGGTTAAGCTGGGGAACTTCATGTTTTGGAGTGTTGTGCATACTAAAATTTGTATCAGTCAGGAGAAAACTAAGCAAGTTCATGGCAGTGAACTCTATCTAGGCAAAGAAAATACTAAAACATCACCTCTGCCTCACAGATGAATTTTTGGAGCTGGGAGGTTGCTGCAGAGAAGTATTACCATATGCTTTCTCTGTTCTTAAAGTATTCCCTAAAAATTTCCCTTTGGCCACTGTGTGCAATACCATACTGGGTTACATGAACTTTTGATCCAAGCAGGTATGGTTATTCTTAATCATCTTTTCCAACCCAGAATAAGAGGCATTGAATAAAAAGAAGTTTGCTGCTTATTATTTTGTACCAAGAGAGCAGAAATGAGATGTAGCATGCTATACATATTTTGCATTCACACTGAAAGATCAGAAGGTTCACCTGCTGCTTAAAAATCTGCATTAAGATCAAAATACAACCTGCCTATATATATATATGTTACACTGCTATTTCATTCTAAAATGATCTTAGCCATTCATTTTGTCCGGTTGTATAGATACATATATTACTTCTCAATTTTATTTCATTTACTTCTTGAAAGTCATGCTCTTTTACAGAGATCTAGGAAGAAGTCATATTCTAGGCTTTACTGACTAATGACTCAGTATGAATGCATAACTGTGCTGAGTAATGCAAGTTACCTATGCGAGAACATCTCTCCAGCCACTGCTGACTGAAGAGGCTTTGAGGGTTGCTATCTAGGATGCTCTGTTCTCATTTTGAGTGTAGGACCACATTTTTATGGCTTTTTCTTTATTGTGAGGTTGGGGGGGGGGGGTTGCATTTTTCTTCTTGTCTAATCTTTTATTAACTAATATTTTGTAAGCTTTACTTTGATTTTTGTTTTGTAGAGTTCATTGTAAAAATCTTCACAAAATATTATCAAAAAATTCCCCTGTTCAAGATGATTCTGAAGATTTTCCATCAGAATTATTTTATTTTCTCATGGAAAATGAAATTTCTACAAAGACAACATTCTTTTTGAGAAATTCAATTTTGCTGAAATTTTATTTCCTATTAGGAAAATGAAGAGAGATTGTTTCCATTTGGGTGGGGTTAAAAAAATCAAATTGGTTGTGGGTGGGTTTTTTTGGTGAGGGGGAAAGTAGAGGTTGGATCTGAAGTATTTGTTTTTAATCAGTCAATGTTGAACTGCGCATTTTGTCTTGGCCCAGTGCCTTGCAAGTCTTCAGGACTGTGCTGTCCCCTGAAGGCAGAACTTCCTGGAGAGTTACCTCACTGCACTTGAGACTCACCTAAACCAAACAGAAAGTAGTGTGTCATAGGCATCATATGACTGGAAATGCATAAGGGAAAATGTATTTGGGCCAACGAAAATGCCCACAAGAGAAAAATACAGACATCAGGACACCGAATGAAAGATCTTATCTAAAACCCAATGTAATAATAAGCTAACCCAAAATTTAGGAACAAAATATTTTTCAATATTTCCTGTTAATTTTGTTGGAACTTTGAAACCGTGTTATTATGCACACCTATAAATATATATATATAATACATGTAATATACTGTTCAGCTTTTCATTTGTATTTGCGACAACAACAATGACAAAATATTTCAATACGGGAATGTCTTGAGGAATGGAGAGCCTGTTTACCTCAGTCTTCTGTTCTTTCCCTTTGCTTCTGAAGGAGTGGCTCATTTAAGCAATTTCTAAATATAACTTCTTTAAAAAGACTGGCAATGTCACATTTTAGGTGACTGCTTTTCTTGAGCAACTTGTTCATGTTCACTTGATAAGTATCCACAGGAAGTAATTCAACAACTGATAGCATTTTCCTATCTTGGAGACATATATTTCTTATTACAGGGGATCTGTAGTTCACACAAATGTAAAAATCATATTACCTGTTGATGCATATCATATTTTAAAAAGTAAGGATTTAATCCTAATGAAGTTTAATAAATTAATTCTATGACTTTCCAGAAAATAGCTCTGATATATGAAGGGGGCGGGGGAATCATGAGCAGGCCAATAATTGTGATGTGGCTTCTGAAAATTTCTAAAAATATGTCTGAGGAGCTAAAAATGTGCAGAGAAAATAGAGGAATAATTATTTGTGTAATTCTTCCAGATAATAATTCCAAGCATTCCAAATTGTATTCCTCTCTGATTTATTTCTCCTCACTTCTCATAAACGGTTCAAACTTAAGGTTTCTTACAGCAGGGTCAAGATTTTTGTGGTTTTCAGTGGTGGTACTGCTACTTTTTATAGCAATGGGTGACATAATTAGAATCGCTCAAGGTTTGTTTCCACCCCACATGGATTCTACTTCTTAAACTGAAAATAATAGATAATTACAATGGGTAATTGTATTGATATGTCATACATATGACACGTCATATGAAGTATGACAGCTTGACAAGTAGGTCCTACAGGGTCTGGTTTTGTCCTTACTTTGTTTAAATCAGAAACCCAGTAAAATTAAAGTAAGAAAAAACAACATGAGTTAAAAAAATGCAACAAGGAATGGTATGCTCTTTCATAAGTAATTGCAGAATAAAAGTCAAATTTTTTATAATTATAATGGTTATATAAATGCTTCAGATATACTTCAGTTCCTTACCGTGCATTGTTAAAACTAAGAAATCAAGTTTCTGCACTCTCAAAATGACTCTTCCAATTTCTCAGTATCCCTTAGATTTGTCATCTCTAATCATCCATCATTCTAATAACTATAAATGCTATTGCTATCATTATTCACTATTGTGTAATGCCTAAAAGAGCCAGTCATGGAAAGTCACCCAACTGTGAGCCAAACATTTTATAATCTATGTTTCAGAGACAAGTGAGAGGTACCATCAGATATGTGGAGTTGTACAAGGAAACAATAATACTGATAAGTAAGGATCTATTTAGGTTTCAGAGATTTTTAAGAATCCCCTAATGAGTATTTGCAGGTTTTATGGAATGCAAATATAAGGTTTCTAAAGTATCAGCTTCTGTATTTTCATGAAAAGCAAGAGAAGATTCTGTATTTCCTGATAAATTTCATATAGACGAGCTGAATTTTTTTCAGTGAACTTGCATTCATTTGCCATCATACTTTTTTGTAAAGTGTGTTGAAAATAGAAGGTGAAACTACCAAAATCCCACTGGGGCAAAAAACTCTTTTTTGTTGTTTGTGCTGCTCTGAGGTGAAATTTGCACAGTTAGATGTGATAGTTTGTTTTCCAGGTGTCGTTTTTTTCCAGAAGTCTCTTCCTTTTCTGGGGTTTTCAGGGTTTAAGGATTCCTTGCCCTATTTCAGTACTGTTTTGAGGTTTTCCATTTTGACAGTCAAAGCCATTTTGCTTTGTAGAAATGTCTGTGTGCCATGTATAGTCTCTGTAAATCTGAATTAGCTCCTTTGGTTCATTGCCCACAGAAAATATCCTCAGGTGCAAGTTCAGCTTTTATGCTAGTTACAATTCATTCATTTGCTGCACAGGAAGGAAGAGGGTGAAGTGCAGACCTACATGATGCAAAAAACTTTAAGGAGCCTGGCCAAAATTTTTCAAAGCTTTTAAATGACTTAATTTCCAGTTTCTGTGTTTCCAATTAAGCTCCTACATATTTTTCCATCCTTCCTGTCCCATCGCTATTTACTTTCAACAGGACTTTTGAGTAAAATTTTCAGAAGTACTTCAGAAAGTTAGGAGTTTTAGTTGTATTTTCAAAAGTGACTAATTCATCAAGGACTTGATTTTTTATTATTATTATTTTTTTTTATTTTTAAGCACCTGGGGTTGTTAACAAGTACATATTAGCATTTTCAATTACAATGAATTTTCTAACTCTAATTACTCTATTAATAAAGTCAACAGTACTGTGGATATAAAGGCAAATTACTCCAGCAGTCATTGCTAATGATGTTTATGTACTTAACAGTACGGCATTATCTGTGTGACACCATTTGGAAATCCCAGCACTCTGTGAAAGTGAGGGAACATCTGTGTCTACTTCTTTCCCAATTTTCATTACAAAATTAGGATTTTGGTGAAGATCTAAAACATTTCACAGCTTGGCTTAGTTAAGTGAGACTCCACAGCTGATGAGAACCAGAAAAAACTGTATCGTTGAAAGATAGAAATATCAGAGAAGCAAGTTAGAGAAGGTAACACAGACAAAATAATGTGTTGTAAAAATAGTCTCAGTTTACCAGTTATTGATCAAATCATTAATTTAAATATTTTCTAATGAAATGTAGTTAGCTGCATGTGCTTAAGATATGTAGCTATATCAACCAACCAAAAATGGCAGCCATAAAATGTCCTCCAGTTTTGTTTTCGACACCTTATAATTATGAATAAACAACACACATGAGGTTTTCAGTTTCCTTATGTCCATTTCATTCCAACAATATCATCATTTTCTGCTACCTGTCTGAAATTTCGAGTCAATATATTTATTTGATTTCTATGTGTTTCATAAAGGTTGACACCCAGTGCTGTACTTTGTTAATAACCACTTCAGAAACACTGTCTTCCTTTTTACCTTGATTTTATTGTAAGGACACAGCAGGTAATTCTGCTTTTATCATATCTGGGCAATGAAAATAGAAAGTATAACTCACTTTCTTAATTAGCTACTGCAAAACTTTCAAAAACAATGACTATGTAATTTCCTTCATTGTGAAAATGCTGTGAAATTGCCTTAATGAAGAGCAGGAACCTGCCTTAAATTTCATTTTCATTTCTGTTTCTCATCATACAAAATCCCTGAGTTTTAAATGAATGACGTAATAAATCCAGACACATATTGAAATGATGACTTTATGAAGAATTGAATTTATAATATATCTCTGGTGTCCTTACCTGCTCTTTCTCCAGCAACTCATCTTTACTTGAAAATTGTCTAACATTTTAAACCATCAAATACTACCATTTAATTATAAAGAGTCTCTCAGATGACTGTCACTCTGCCTCTTCCTCCACCACACATACATATACCAAGTTACACATATCTGAAAACAATGATTGTGCAAGGAGGTTAATATTTGACTTATGAAATTTCCTATGACTGAAGCTGGACATGGAGGCTTTAAATGACCAGGAAGGGAATATCACAGAAGTTAAGTAGCTAAATGGCTTTAAAAATCACTCCAGCACTTATCTCTTATCTTGTAATAAGATCACAGTCTTGTAGGACTGCTATTCAGAGAAAAGTCATTTTACTCATAATTAAGAAACTTCTGTGTCATGGCCACACTTCGACTCTCCATCCAAGACCTCCACAGACCAATGAGACTAATGAAGGAGAGAGAAAGCAATAGGGAAATATGGATGTGAAGCTGCTTTCAAGCTAAGCAAAGTTGTTCGACTGTATCCTACTAACATGAATAACCTGTGGATTAGACTAGAGTTCAAAAAAAATAACATAAAGCCTCTCTCAAACTTTTTATTTGCATTATTTCTGGTAGATTTAGAGCTCCTGATGGTATCTTATAACAGAAGGAACTTCTCTGCGGTTGTTTGAGATGACAGCTGAAATCAGTCCAGATCTGTGCGATGCTTATATTCATTCTCCGGTGAGGTGTTTGTTCTTCTCACTTTAGCAGGTTCTGCATCATTCATGAAAAGAAAACTCCCTCCCTGGTGTGCAGAGCTCACCAGCAAAGCTGCACTGCCACTGCTCTGCTAAGCTGTTGGGAGGGACTAAACTCCAATCAGAAAGAAATCCTCCAGTTTTTAAACCCTGAGAAGCCAAATAAAAGAAATTATTTTACTGTAGCCCTACATTTGTGCAGTTTCAGTGGAGTTACCTAGTGCCAGAAGGTACTAAAGCCACAACGCATTAGTCTCTTTAGCTGTATTATTTACATGCCACTCCAACAGAGTCTTTAGCAAGCAGACCCCTTTCTCTGCAGGCACCATCTCAAATTCCACCAAGAGAAAGTCCTTTCATATGGAAATAAAACTCTTTCTCAATGTCTTTCCTAAGCCTTATGAATATTTTCTCGGGTGTCTTGCTGGCAGAGGAAATGGAGGTGAAGGCTAGAAGAAGGAGCAACTAAGAGAGTTGGTGGGGAACAATCACTGTCTGGCTTTAGTCTTGCAAGGAGTGCTCAGGTGAGAAGGTCCAGGCTGGCATCATGCCCGACCCACTGGGCTTCTGGGGATACTTTGCATCCTGATGGGATGAAGACAGGCATCTGCAAACATAATGATGGGTTTGGTCAGATTAGTGGGGAACAAGAAGAAAAACCTGTTCTTCATTAAATGGTCTAATGAGAAGAGTCCTCTATGAGAACACCTTAGCAGACATTTCCTCCCTGCAAGTCCTGCCCACTGGTTTACTGGACACCTACTTTCCAGCTAATCTGTTTCTCATAGAGGATTCCACAAATTCAATTAAAGCTCATTTTGAAAGTTAAAACAGTTTGGATATTATTTCTTTCAATTTCCATCAAAGATTTGATCTCAAGCACCCTAAAGAACCAGTTGTGCAGGTGAGAAGAGGGTTGTTTTGGTTTCTGGGTATGAACACACATTCTATTTTTCCAGTGTGGGTACGAGGGCTGTAGAAGGAGAAGACACCCCTTAGTCTTCAGAGCAGTCTGCTGTTGGCATATTTAGTCTCTCCTGCCTGTTATCTGTGGAAAAACTGTAATCCTGTCTTAATCTCTTTTTCCATTAGAAAACTGTTCTGTTCGACAATTTGTTTCCCTTCTACCTCTACTTTCAAAGGATTTTTTTCACACTTTCCTCTGCAACAATCTCTATTTCCCACAGCTTTAAGAGGCTTTCTTCAGATTGATGAAGTCTGGTGGTTTTGGGTTTTTGTTTTGTTTAGTTTTGTTTAAAGAAGCTTACATGTTGTGTAGGTTTTATCAAGCTCTTACAGATCTAGATTTTAATCAACCATCAGTACTTTGCAACCTCTAAAGTAAAGAGCAGATTGGACTGGGATTGGAAAGGACACTTTAAGAGGGTTAAACACTATAAAGTCATCTTTTTTTATATTGGTGCTAAGAATATGAAAATCCCTTTAAATTGGTATGAGGATAAAGTTCAGATTTCGTTTAAAAAAAGAGTAGTCTGAATTTTAGAGATCACATGACCTTCCTTTTTCATTGTAAAAGTAGTTTAAAATGCTTCATTAATAAAAATCATAATTACAATAACTGAGGCTTTAATTTTAAAGGGCAAACAACAACCTCACAATTAAAAATTCTATGTAAACTTCTGCTTAGATATTACATTTTAGTCAGCTATTTTTCTTTATAGGAAACAATCTGTTAAATGTAAGGTGCTCAGAAAGGTTTCACAATTATCCAGACTTTCATCTTGGTGCTTTTCTCTAAAGAACCACGATCCTAGTAGAAATTTGTTCTCGGCATTGCTCCTTCGCTACTTAGAGGATCAAACTCAAAGTATAACATACTGGTTAATCCAACAAGAAAAGGAATATGCAAAATGTATATTGTTCTTCACAATCCATGTCCATACTGTGATTCAGTAGGTGACCTGTTTCCTAAGTCCATTGACAGACTTCTTACTGGGGTGGGAGGAAGCAATATTTACATGCATTTATGCTTTTGTAAGTACCAGGGAACACATCAGAGGACCAGCATTTACATTTTCTACATCTTCTTGTCTCAGAACACCCTATCTGCTTAACCCACTTGCAGTAGAAAACACAACATTTTACATGTCAGATTTTAGATGTTGTTCCTTCACATTTGCTGCTGATATTTGTTTCTTATCATCAGAGCATAAACCCCACATTTTGCTTTCAAGTAGGAATCTAAGGTTAAATCAAGATAAAAATCATCCTCTGCCTTCTCTCCCATTCCTTGCAAATCTGGAGTCGTCACATGGACTCAAACAGAATAATGAGATTTACAGTCAATGCTAGAGAGGTGGGAATCAGACCCTGAACTGCAATTGATACAGAAGAAAAATAATCACAAAGAGTGTCAGGACTTCAGGCATGGGAGCTTTCCCTAGAAGAAATTGGTGAGAAGGAAACCTCTGCTTCCCCTCACTAGTAGATGGCTTTTGGATTCAGTAGTGATAAAAATACTTTCTGAAAATCTGTGTGGGGTTTGTTGGGTTTTTTTTTTCCATCTCTAAATAAGGCTGTTCAAATGCTGTGCTAGTCGATAATGAATGGGACTGATAGCTCGTTGATCAGGTTTTGGTGGCCTGTGCCTCCTGCATTCTCAGCTCCTTGCTAAAGAGAGAGGTATCTAATAAAAAAAAAAAGCTATTATCACAGCTGCCACTGACTAGTGACCCTTGCTGATTGTCTCAGGAAAGTGGACAAAGGTGAAATGAGTAAGGGGAATGAAATAGTTTCAGCCCCCCACAGCGATGAGACACTTCTCCCAGCTGGTCTGCAGTACAGTCACCTCTGCTTAAATAAAGAACTCCAGGCTCCAAATTAATCAGGGTAGTACCTTTCTGAGCTCTGAATATACTTACTCATTTTAAGGTCATTTTTCTTTCTCATTCAGGATCAGAACTTTCAGGGTACTAAGGAAAGTTTATACTAACTTTCCTTAGTACCCTGAAATGACTGTAGGAGGACTCTGAAAATGTCTTTACAAGCTTCGCAATTAATAGAGAGGTTCTGTGGTCCATGCATCAATTCTGAGCTAGCCAGAGTCAAGTCACTGATACAGTTGCTGAGGTAATTTAAGGTAAGATAAATTTTTTAGATTAACATTTATGAATAGGCTGAGGTTCTTTCAAACGATCAGGTTTTAAGTACCCACCTACAAGCCTATTAAAAGAGATTTGATTTTCAGAAGGTGACCATTACTCCCACCTATAGAAACTTCCCAGGAGAAGTTTTATCCAGCTTGTGCTGCTTAGTATTGGAGTCTTGGAAGTCTCTGACAAGGTTTATTCCTTGTTTTGACCAAAACAGATGACCGCCTAGCTCTTTTCCATCTTGTTGTTCTGCAGTGAATTAGTCATATAAAGCTGAAAAATAAATGGTATGTGAGCTTGCTTTCTGAAATTTTCCATGTCATTAGCTGTAATAACTAGTACTGTTGAGAAATGTATATTTTGCTGAAATTGCCTAGTAATTTCTGAAACAGCAAAAAAGTAAAAAAAAAAAAAAAAGGAAAAAGAAACATCAAAATGAATAGAAAGTAGTAACAGTGTGGAACAATTACATGAAGATTCAACAGCAGAAGAGTCAAAACAGCCCTAGAGAAATGAAAGTGTACCAGGGCATAGCACCACAGACATTAAAGTCAGATGGAACCATTCTGATATTTTAGAGCAAAATTGAGTTGAGGGAGCTGTTTTGCTCTCATTTTCTATTCCAGTAAAATAAGGAATAGCTTAAGATTATGCCATTATGGAATCAGTCTCCAGTAGGTGTGTCTATCTTTCTCCTGTTCTTAAGGTATGACTCCATCCTTCCTGTCCAAACTAACTGAGACTTATGGAAGCCAGTACACTAGAAGACAGTACAATGCTTTTTGTTGCGATATATGTCTTATTTCCATACAGTTTTTTTTTCTTCGGGATGTTTTCCTTCTCTACAATTGTTTAATAAAGAATAAATTAAAAAAAAATCACCATGAGATTTGGAAGAAACAAAATTACAAAACTATAAAATTTGCCTTTCCATGTATTAGATATGTCTAATGGATTACTGTGTGGCTGCACAGTATCACCTCTAAGCATAAATGTTCTTGTCAGCAACACAGGGTGGTAATACAAATTTTTTTGTAACAACTCCTGCTTTCCACCACATCTTTGTTACATGGCTGGGTTTCGCAATGGAATGTAAGTCTAATGTGCTCTTCATTCAGGAGGTAAGAAGTCATGGGTTAGGATCCAGAGGATCTGGAATTATTAACCATTGCTCATACTCATTACGGACAGAATTCCTCCCTGCGTCTCTTTGCCCCAGACACGTGCTCCCACCCACTCCTGTACAAGTTAGTGGTGGTGCTCACGTGGCCTTACGGTGAGCTGATTCGTTGCATCCATGCTGTACGGTGTAAGCATCAGCTACACTTAGTTTCATGTTTAATCACGTTGTTTTTAGAAATAATTTTATAAATATTTTTGTAAGTATTTTATGGAGGAGTAAAATTTTTCACTTCAAAGATATACACAGAAGCAGTAACAGGTACCACACCAAAAAAAAACAACAGGGAGGGTTGTTCCACGACTTCCCAGCATGCTACAAGATCAGCTAGGTGTTTATGGAGCCACAATGTTACTGGGAAGGCATGAAAATACAAACTGGCAGCCCTGGAATCGGCCTTCTACAGCTCAGGGAGCACAGGGCAAGCAAGTATTAAGATTGCAATATTCTTACATAGGCAAGTGGCTGATGAGAAAGGCACCTCCCTTGCTACCTGGCAATGGATTGTTAACCATCAAGCCCTACCAAGATTTTGTAATGTAGCTTCAGGTACTTCAATCTTCAAACCATTCATCAGCCAACCAAAGCAGAGGACCAGCAGTATCTTGCAGTACTTTCAGCATGTGCTACATATATCGTCTCATGCTGTTCTGGACAATAGTATTGAGGAAACAATTGGATAAAATGTCCTTCTTACAAGAAGTGTGTGGAAAAAGCTTTTTTCCTTCTTGCATTACCACAAACTTTACAACACTTCTCAGTTACCAACTAGACACAGTTATAAAAAGTCACAACTGTCCTAAACACTGGGTTATCAGTTTGGATGAGACTCTAGCTATGTTTCATAGCTTATGGCTAAAGAAAAGGAGACTCCAAAACCTCCTGTTGATCTGGCCTTGTTTCTCTTTGAGAACAGCAGATGCCTAAATGGAACATGTAGTCATGGCTGGGATGAGTGGGAATGGTAACTGCCTGAATTTAAATAAAAGAAAGTTGATATAGCTCGTATTGCAGCAGTAAGTAGTAAAAGCTACCAGGCAACCTCGTAACCCCACAAGTCTGAACATATTATACATTGCATGTCCTTCCATATTTTTAAATTACTTGCCATTGTCTCGATAATGCACAAGAAAGAAGAGCTGCAAATAGACTGTTCATTGTTCACTAAGTAAAGAATCAAGAAATTTCTCTTTAGGCCTGTTCATCATAACGAGGGGTGCTAATTCCCATTTTCCAGAGTGGCATCTACAATAATTACATCTATTCTGAACATTGTCAGTTTTTCGGTAGAAAACAATACCATTCTTATCTACTTCCCTTAAACATAACAAAAGCTTATGTGCTCCTGAAAGGCTAAAACCACTGCTCTCATGAGACCTTTTCTCATGCTATTAAGTTCAGTGCTTAAGACAATAAAGCCTCTATGATATTAATTGTAAATGTTGTTAAAGCCAAGCTTGATGGTTCTGGCAAAATAATTCTTAAAAATCAAAGCGAAAAGTGTGGAGAAGTTTCTCTAGAGTCACTGTTGAGTTAAACATTTCTGGGGTATGTCCACTCCAGTTTGACAGATGTGTCTTGAGAACAGCCATAAGCAACTTGTTCCCTAATCCAAAGACTTCCTCCCACAAGATATATGTAGGTTCATCCACCTGAAAGTACATGTAGAGGAGGAAGGACAAAACCTGAGTTGAACAGTCATTCAAGAGGGGCTTTTCATCCCTTGGCAAAGCCAACCCTGATGAAGATGTTGAGAAACAAAGGAAAATCCCAGGGAAGTATAGGCAGCATTTTGTCATTTGCCATGTACCATCTGAGGGGCATCAGTGCAGCGAGCTTCTGCAGACAGCAGACCCTGCAGGGGTGATAACCTCGCATGATCTGCAGGGAAACCTTGGGGAGTTTGACCTTCCTCTTGGCAACCTCCTGCAGACCCCACATTGCTTGCTCATGTTCTGTGCTTCTTGATGTTTTTTGCTTGTTGGTATTTTGTTTTCTTTGGTCAGCACCAGTGGAAAGGTCTCCAGTTCAGTTTTTATTCACAAGACTGAGACCTTGTGCACTGGTTCATTGACCCTTCTCCAAAATTGTTCCAAAGGTTGTTATTTATTCATCAGGGACATGTCCCACTTTTTCATGAATGAGCCTAGCTGCATTTGTGCAGTTGTAAGCACTGTTGACACCCCCTGATTTCAGTACAATGGACACAAGGGATCAGTGCATGAGGACCACAGAGAAGCTGTTCAACAAAGAATGACTATTGCAGGTGCATGAACCAAGAAGCAGGCGTTAAAGAAAGTATCAATGTTGTAGTCTTGGGACTTTAAACAGACATGTTTGACTCATGAAATTAATTTGCTTTATCACTGCAGGATTTATTTCACTGTTCCTAAACTTTCCTGAAGGAGTAGATTAGGCAGGAGTCAGCTCCATATTTAGTCTCCTCCTAAACTAGTTGACTACGTGCTCTTTACACCCCTGAGCTTCCGCTACAGTCAGCTGAGATCTAGTCAATACAGACCATGGAGCCCAGAGAGACCTGTAGTGACACCAAAGTAGTCATTTACATCTGATCTGTTGAGTATTTCTCCAGATTCACTGGATAAAATGGAAGCTTAGGCATACCTACATTGTAGTCACCAAAATTCAGGTGTCTGAATCCAGACCTGAATTCTACCATTAGTCTGTTACATTTAGGGATTTCTGCTGGTCTTTTATCTTTTACTTGGTTATTCTTTGGGTTAAAGGTTCTTTCTTCATTTATTTCCTCTAAAGTCTGACTGCTCCATCTTAAAGACTAGGGCTGATTCATGTAAATAGAAGAATAGATCACCAGCTATTTTATAACATCCCTTTGTTGCTGTCTTCTTTCTCCTATGTCTTTTCTCTCCAACAAATATATCTCTGTTCCTTTTCAAACCACTTACCATTACTGCTGCTCACCTTTGAATTGTCTCCACTTAGCCAATTGCTCAACTAGCAAGCTTTCAGCAAAGCTCGATAATGTAGTTTCCTTCGCCCTAGAGTTCATGACACTTCTTTATTAGGCCTTTCTCTGAAAAAGAGAAGCTATTTTTTTCTCATGTCTTTCCCTCCCTCCCTGAAAATGCCTTCCAGGAGAGAGTGACTAGAAATGTGAGGGCTCTTTAATCATGCAAATAGTAAGGTACAGAAGACTATAAAAAAAATTGCAATTTTCTTCTGTGTGATTTCCTACTGCTCTTTTGCACCTGACCTCCACACGTTTTTGCTGTTCTTCTGTGTCACAGTATCTAAATATGTGAAATGGGAATAATAATCTTTAACTAGTTTAAAGGGGAGTTATGTGGCAAAGATCTTTATATGAAGAGGACAGTGACTTGATACTCATTCTTGGATAACTGAAAATCTTTTTTAACTGCTGGATTGAAGCAAAGTGATGTGAAAGGCCTGTGAAGAGGGACACATCTTGGTCCATAGAATGCTAGCATCAGCTGTAGGAAAAGAAAGGCTGGACATGATCCACACTAGAGTCCATCTCTCAGTGCCCAATTTGTGGAAGGACCCTGGTTCAGCATCCCCACCGCCCCGTCGGTCTGGTGGGGTGTAAGAGCAGCTTGGAGTAGCAAAGGACAGCTGATGCCCGTACACAGAAGAATTTCCTGTCCTTTGAATGTTTCAGTAGCAGAGAATTGACTGGTGGCTGGAGTGCCTTGAAAAAATATGTATATAGACACACACACACTTGCACACATACACAGTTATGTGTTATTTTTCTTGTAGTGTTTCTCCATAACATGACATACATAATAGAGAATAGTGACGTGAGCTGTATATGCACTTTCAGCTGTGATCCTGACAAGAGCTCTTCACATGCTACAGTATTAATAGAGGACTGCCACAGAGACATACTAATTAACCTCTGTTTTATGGGTCATTGCCAGATCTTATGTGCAGCCAAGAACTTTTAACTTACCTTAATGAGTAGCATGAAAGTTAAGATATCAAATGTGCTGGAGATATTTTTCTTGGCTTAGTGAACATGTTCCAAGTGAACTACATTTTATTCTAAATAAACATTCTAGAGCTCGATACCTTCTTAAGTGAATGCAAACAAGGAATGTAAACTTTTCCTGTTTTGAAAAAAGTACATTCTCCATTTTAGCCAAATGTCTATGAAAAAATGGCCTTTTTTATGTTCCCTTATCACAGATTTCATAAGCAGTTCAATAATAACCAGGATTTCTATTTGCTTTCTTCTATCTTCTTTTATTTTTGAATTTGTTTTCCTATTTGTCTTCCTACAACGATAAGTTAGGAAATAACATATTTCTTTTTGCAGTGAAAAGATTTTGTGCTATTGTGAAAGTATCTTCACAGGAACTCACCGAACACTTTAATCATACAGCTCCCTGAAAGACTGATCTGATTTATTCAAAGGGTGGATTTATTACGTGGTCATATTGAGCAATGTATCTTAATAGTGAAGGAATAAAACAATATATAGCCTAAGTGCCTTCTGATATAGGAGGCTGAATGACACAAAATATCAAAAATATTTCTGTTTCCTGGAATATCAATCAGCAACTCTTCCCAAACATGCCATTTTAAGATGCCATGGGACATTTGTTTGAGAGTGGAGCTACCTTAGGGCTAGACATTCCTGTGAAAACCTGCAGGAGTGTAAAGGACCTCCCGAGGGACTGGTTTTCTTCTTGCTATCACAAGCACCACATCCAGGTATCAGAAGAAGAGTGGAAGACAGCAGAATTCCCAGGTGGGAAGGGTGGAAGGAAATCAAGACAATGCAGATGTGCTAAAATTAGTACCACCCTGTATGGGGAAACGGAAGGTCTGAGTGGGGCTTTTTAACAGAATAAAGGATGAGCTCACTGCATGATAGCTCACTACCTGCTTTATATCAGCGATCACTGCCTTGCATCATTTTTTTTAGTCTCCCTCCTGAATGCAGCCCTTGATTTAGTAAAGGTTTGTAGAACAGGTGGATTAAAGATTAGTAGAGTCTCGTTTCTCTCAACTTCTGTGTTAGTACGTTATGCAGGCAGGAGCCCAGGAGAAAGATGCCATCTCAGAGTGGAGCGTTACACACCTCCACTTCAGCAGAAGCTATGAGCAGCATGTGTTTTGCCTTCTTAAGTAAACGAACAGTTCACCTCGGCTGGGGCTGCCATCTAGACAAATGAAGGTGTTTATGCACAATGTGTTTTCATCGTAGCTGAGGAATGTTTACTAACTGCTGACTAAGACTGCTCAGAGTGGGAATTCTTCATGATCTTCACTGTGAAAGTTGTAAGTTAGAAAAGACGTTGCCTCCTGTGAATGCTGGGGAGGAGTTCCTTCATTTTTTCAGATGTTTCATGTATGGCTACATTTCATCCACAGCATCTAATCCCGCTGGCATCAAACCCAGAATTTTCATGATCGTTCTGCCTTTCTCTCTCATTCCACCTATTGTCCCTCTTTGCTCTGTCTTGTTCTCTCTGAACAACTTTTTCCCCTCAGGAAGAGACATATCCCACAGCCTGGATAATATTAGTTTATGTAACATCTTCCTAATATCAAGTTGCCTCACAACCACCTCAACATCAATTCCTCTGGCAGAAAAGAGAAAGTGTATATAACACGTTTAATCTTCCACAAGAAAACTGATAGTACAGGGGGGAACCGAAGCCAGGACCCCTGGGTGCTACGTACTTGGCACTTGTGAAAAGTGGCCCAGTCTTCCTCTTTAAATATCATCTCACTGGACCATGCTATAACAACCATGGGGGTAAGCAACTGCAGCCAGAAAAAAAGCTAAGCAGTGCCGAACTAAAATGCCGAGATACTGTTATGGCGATTGGAGAATCTGAAACCTCAGAATCAAAACACTTCCCTTCTGTAAGATTTAGGATTTCAATGCCGAGAAGCATTGCATTTTCTGTGGAGTGTATTTTCATTTGTATTCACTCTATGGTACTCAGTAGGGATGGTTCCCTCCTTACAGCTGGTGCAAGAATTAATCATATTCTTCTAAACCAACCTAAAATTGCCTTTTATCCTCATATTTATCCTGAGTGTGACCAATACAGTCCTTTAGGAGACCAAAACTCTTCTGAGGTCTGAGAGCCGAGGTATGAATAGAAGAAAAGACTGCTCCTAATGTAAGGAATAAGTAAGAAATATGCATACAAAATGCAAACGCTCTGTTAGTTAGGATCTTCAGCCAAAGTTAAGGCAATAGGAATCAAAGGAAACAGCCATTGCCAAGAAGTGATAGCAAGAATGAATTTTTCACCTGACTGGCTAGAACAGGACATAAAGCAAGAACAGGCTGGCTTAGCTGATAAAAAAAAAAAAAAAAAAAAAAGAAAAATAATCAGAAATTAGTGTTAAGATTTGGATTGAGCCTGCCTAGAAATGGTCATGAACAAAACACACCTATTTATGATATTTGTGATAACTTAGCTTCATACTAGTAATTAGATTTTATAAGATGGGCTCTGTCCTGCACCAGGACTCCTCTGGAATTGATCTTACGTCCTATTTTGCAGCTCCTTCTTGGTTAAGAACTTCTTGACAACACTGGTGATGAAGCAGTTGTTTCCTTACAGTTTAAAAGCTTGACTAAGACTTAGCCCTAAAGAGCTGCAATCTATTAGAATTTCTGAACATCTTAAAACTTCTAAGGCTATTTCCAGGACTCATGCTTTTTCTCATCAAATTTTTATATGACATTATTTTAAATTACTTATTTTATGCCGTATGCATATTTTCAGTAAAGGGATTTTGAAACCTTTGAACGTTTTCTTTTCTGAAATTGATTTCCTGATATCTTTTTGTTCCCACTTCATGTCTGGGTTCAACACTGATCTCAATTCCCAAACTTGCAAGTGGGGTGGAGAAAGGGTTTATGGAAATATCTGCCTTTCCTAAGTATGAAAGGGAAGAGTTGGTCTGGAAACCACTTCCATTCCCTATATGGCTTGGTACTATGTAAGTGCTTTCTCCACAGTAGTATCACTAAACTGCTTTGAAAATACAGGAATAAATTCATACTACACTGTATTTCCTCTGTGGGCATTGCCTGGGAGGACTTTCTTCATTGGTGTCTTCCACCTCTTTACAGTCTCTGTATGTGCCTGATTTGGAAGTTCACATCTGGTTTTTCCTAGACCCATCCTATTCCCCCAAATGTCATCTGAAATCTGGCGATAAGTAGCTTACAGAACTGACATTTTCTTCTTTAGTTCAGTAAAATTTCACTCTTTGCAATCCTGTAAAGTAAAAGATGGTTAATAATTTGGAGCCAGTTCAGTGAAAACCTGCTAGCTTTGCCTCAGAGTGATTTGGAGTGATATATTCCAATACTGGACAAATCTGTTTAATCTGGAAAAGAAAGACTGAGGGCAAGAGGACACAATAACAGTATTTCAGTAGAGAAGGATTGTTACCGAGGTGGTGGCAATCAATGATTATCCATACCCACTTTGAAAGGATAAAAAGAAAGCTTAACTTGCAGAGAAACAGATTTGGGTGGGATACTTGGAAAATCTGCCAAAGCTGTCAAACCGATGAGCCACTGAAACAGGGAAGTTGCAAAATCTCTCAGGGCATGATCTAGGGCTTTTGTGAAAGAAGTCAATAATCTTTTGAGGGCTTGCCTGGCCCTACTTAAATGTGGTTAGTCGTTATATTATGACAGGGTCTGGAAAACAGCACTTTGGGTATATATATACACATACTTATACAATAATACTATACATATATGTACACTAATATGCACTGATGTACTGTATATAGACACTAATAATAAACTAATATACACTGATACTCTACTAATATACATTAATAATATAAATTCTTAATAAACATGTGCATGTATATATTTATATGGCACTTCAACTAGTTTCAAACATTTACTCTTCCTGAGTGCTCCTGAGACAGAGACAAAACTCATTGGAAATGCTGAACATGTTCTCCAGCCTTCCTCGTAGAGAGGGCCAGTTTGAATGGCTTTATTTAAATTAATTTGCATTGTTCCTAGCTAAATCAGTCAGTCAAGAGACATGCTAGCCCTGAGTCCTGGATGCACAGTTTGCAAATGCCGGCTCAGGGAGGTCATGCACCTTCCTCCAGAAGCAGAGCATGACTGGACCTATTGCACGTCAGCAGAAGAGTCAGCCCTTCTCAGAACTACATAACACATCTACATGTATGAAAAGAGCTAAGGGACTTGAATTACAAGTATAACTAAAGAAATGATTTACATAATTGTGGTCTAGCACCAGAGGTGGGGGATGCGTGCTCACAAAGTAGACTTACATTGCCAGTTCTCTGTGTGATCCAGCAGCTTCTTGGCTAGTCCTCTGTATAAATGAGATAACAGACTGGTTGGACACAATGGACTAACTTGGAACCACCCTGACAGCAGGATATTGACTGAACCTTCACAATTAAACATTGATGGACTCTTACAGGAACTGGGAATTTTGGGGCAGTTCTAGAAATTCCCAAATGTAACTCCTGCTTTGTCTTGTCCCATTTATATGTTTCGGTGTGTTAATTAATATTCTGGTGGAATGTCTCATCCAGGATCTTTTCTAGGTGATTCCTGCTGCTGAAGTTATTTAATTGTGTATAGATAAGGCATTTGTAAATAATCAGTAGAAACTGTCCTTGCAGAAATGGTCTATCGAACTAGTCTTTTGTAGGTAGTTTAGATATTTAAGACGTGCTTAATATGTGGTTAAAATATATCAATGGTGATGAATTATGTAGCACTGGGGTTGTCACATGGGATCACAGGCCAGCCAGGTTATAAGAACTGAGCAGAACAGTCATGTGAGGAGTCTCTGCTGACCTAGCTGAAGAGACTGCCATGAGGACCCTTGCAATGGAGACTCCCACCACCACCAGCAACCAACTGTCCGTTTTAGGAGATTTGAGACTGTATGCGAGCATCACCCTATGCAAACATCCCAATAAATTAATTTCTTCTTTCTCGACAGGCACTCTGCCATCAATGTCCATACAGTGAACCAGTGAAAGCCTGTCTGCTCCCTTAAGGCCTAAAAGACGGCCAGGAGCAGGCTGTCATCTGCAGAGCAACCCATTCTCCCTACTCCCACATGTGTTTGGGTGCGGGAGAAGGCTATATATTCCGTTAACCGTTTTTGTGGCTGCTACTGTACAGCCCTTACTGTATGATGTGAACAGATGTGAATGCATTATGGGGCAGGGAGGTTGTACAAGGTCTTTGGGAAAAAGAATGGTCAGATCTGGGTCAGCAGAACAGTTCAGCCCACGGTCTGTCCTGGGGGGATCTTCAAAAAAGAGGTGAAGTGGGCCACAAGCCAAATGAGTCATCCTGGAAACCTGCTTCACTGAAACATATAAATGCTTATTTCTGAGATTACATATAGAGTTTTCAAGGAACTTTGAAACCCGGTCCCATTTGTCAAAATGATGTAAGCACTTCAATGCCACAGACTGTTGAGAAGACTGTGAGATTCCCAAGTCACTTTAAAACTTAGTTCCTTTTAACCATTGTAACCCTATTAATATACAAACTAGCCTATGGCTAAATCTTTCCCATAAAACATTTCTTTGGTGTGCATTAGTTTATATTGTCCCTGTCTTTAAACTCTGACAATATGACTAAGCTTTGTGTAAATGCTGTCCTTTTCACCAAGTGAAGAGGAATCAGGTTCCTCTGCATATTTTTTGCTTTATTTATTCTCCAGCTTTATTATTAATTGTACAGTTTATGAATGCTAAACACACAGTCTGTAAGTTCTGACAAATAAACAACAATAAAAAAGCTGGTCCTACTTGCTGCTAAGGACTTTCAAATTCCTCTGGCCTATATCTTTTAATCAAGCTACCACTGCCTGAAATGCAGTGCTTGATATGTTTGTAAGTGATGTTTAGTGAGAAGCTTGTAATGGAGGTGATAAGTAGGATGGATCTTTAAATAATCAACAAGAAGGTTAAAACATTAGAGGGAAGAATGCCTAGGAAAGGAAGGAGACAGAAGTGTCTATATTCTGGACTCAGGTTGGTAATGTGAATTATCACAAATGGTCTGAGCTAGAATTTTTAGAGGGGAGGGTCACATCTTAAATTGCCAGGTATCCAGCTTTTTAAATAGGGCAGAGCTCAAACAGTTTCCTGTAAAGTACTAATTCAGACAGATACTGACACTTTGGTTTCCTCTTTCTTTTAGGAACGGCTGGTGCTTTCTGTCTTACCACGGTTTGTAGTCCTGGAAATGATAAATGATATGACCAATGTAGAAGATGAACATTTGCAACACCAGTTTCATAAGATCTACATTCATCGTTATGAGAATGTCAGGTGGGTGGAGGAGACTCTTTTCGATGTTTAAGGTTGCTCAGATACTGCTCAGGGTCTCTTGCTGGAGAGTTTCCCCTCTGGTGCTTTATTCATTTATAAATTAGAAAATTAGAGTACCCTTGTTTAATCCCTGAGCAGATAACACTTTGGTGTCTTCTTTTTGGTGCCTACTCATCAAGATGCCTTCGATGCCTTTGCCATGGCAAGACCCATTTGAACTGAACACTGGGTCTGAACCATTTGTGTATTTTTTCACTTTAATTAAGTGGTCAGGGTTGCACAGACAGGGGACCCCTGCCTGCATGTGAACACATATCCTGCCACAACATTCTGGTTGACTCCACACGCTGAGAAATGAGATGAAGACTTGTAAGATGTTCTCAAAGATGTAGACATGTCATGCAGCATATCTGTTTAGAAGCCATTTCATTCAAATATTCTTATTATCATTTTCCTAATTCCAGTTCCCTTTTTAATTCCCCTCTCAAAATGTTGTCTCTCCTGTAATTAGCGGGAAGGCGATAGTTATCCTATGAGCTGCTATTCAATGAGCTGCTATTCATAAGCTGCAATCCTAACTGTACATTTGCACCAGAATGATCAGCTTCCACTCCATGATGTTACAGAACCTCTGAATTTATTTTGGTTCCCAACCATCAGAACGATTAGCTAAGCCAGTAGCATTTTCCACAAGTTTGTCCAAATCCACAAGGGCAAATGATTGAGTCGCCATCACTGAAGGAAGTGAAAAATAAGTATCCTTGGATATGATGTGAGATGGTTTGCTAGGAGAGCATGTACTTTGCCTTTTGATGACACCCAAATATAACTTTGTCTTTTGATGAAACCCAAATATAACTTTGTCTGGACAAGTTCAATAGACATAATTTGAACTTTTGCAAAAGAGCAAATTGATTATTTGCTGCTTCTGTGGCCTTTCAGTAGCTCAGACATATTATTTTGTTAAATCTGGTGGAAAGTATCAAGGACCTTTACAAAAGGGTGAATTGCACTAAATTAAAATATCTTCCATTACCCTTTTTCATTCTCAAAGTGTTGCTGTAGAAGAATCAAAACAGGGAGAAGATGGCCCTTCTATTTGAATGGAAAAGCGTTGTAGTTGGGGTAAAAAGTTGAAACATAAATCGTGCTTGAAAGAGATTAAAAATGAAGATTCTCTGCGGTTTAGAGCACAGATACTGGTTGGTTCCCATGTATGTTGCCAGGGACTTTTCAAAACTGGGTTTCACCTTATTTTTGCTTAAATGTTGAGCACTGAACACTACCTAAACCAATGCTATATGAACCCGTAAAATCAGTATGCAGTTACAGTTGTTTTATTCTTTTGGTAATGAAAACTAGAAATTAGTTGTTTGAAAATTGTATTTTTATCAATTTAAGCTATTACTAGTATTCATTCCTCTTTGTGTAGTTTGGTACTTGAGCTTTTAATTTTGTTCTTCTCACTGGTAAAAATCTTATCCAGTTTGTGAACCCCTTGCTTAATCCCCACCCAGACCCTTACCAGTCCATACATTTAAAGATTAATTGAATTATAATTAGTCATATTTTATTGTCCACCTGATTATTACTATATTTATTATTGGTTACATTAGTGATTCTCAGACACTGTCAAATTGTGATCTTGTTCAACACAGATGAAAGACCATCAGCTACTCAGATTGTAACACAAGTTATTCATTGACTTTGAAGTGCTAAAAAGGTTCATTTGGGTTAATTCCAGTCTATGCCAGCATAATATGTGTCTTTTTGAACATTACTACTTTTTAAAAGAGACAATGCTTTCTTTTCTTCAGCTGCTAAGTACTGAGCTGTTACATGCTTTGGTCTGGGTGATAGCTTGCACACCACAGACTTTGTATGTGTATGTTTCTCTATATTCACATGTGCTCATTGTAGGCATAATGAACAACTGAAGTTGCATGGCTAGAAAATTCAGATTGCTGAAATATAGGTTAGAGCTCTGTTTGCAACTAGTTTGTTGACTAAGATCCTACCATAACATCAGGCACCCAATTTGATGCACCTAAATTTAAAGTACGATCACACCAGGCTCCCTGTGAAGTCAGCAGAAAGAACAAGGAATTATCCAAATAAAGATTCATACTTTAACTCAGGTACTTCTGCCAAGTCCCTAAAATTAGATGCAATAAAGCTGGCCTGAGCCTGGTATATATCAAGACTGTCATGAATCTGTCTGTTGTCTTAGGATTTGAGTCTCGTATGGAACATAGAGAAGTAAAGCCTGAAAATCACACACAAAATTGAAATCGATGAAGTCAAACACACTCTAAAAACCAGCTCTATATAAACCCACCCTCAAAGAACACTGCCAGATACTAACACACAGCTGGATGCCAAGCCTATCTGTTTATACAGCTCTCTATATTATGGGCGCTCTATGCCTCAGTCTTCTCACTGATAAATGGGGACAACTGTGCTTATTAAGGCTTAACTATATCTTCCTGAATTATTTGAAAATCCAGAATTGCATTACACACATTTTTAGCAAAATACTTTCTCATACTTGCTAGTATTTCTTTAGACCCTTCAATATTTATATTCGGTACTCCAGAATCTCCAAAAGTCTAGAGCAAAGGTAGCATGACTTTAAAATGACCCTTCACTAGTAAATTACTAGAAGATAACTTAGGACATTTGGTTATCAAAGGAAATAGACTGGAATATTAATACCTCTTCTTTTTTTAGCATTCTTTTTGCAGATGTTAAAGGATTCACCAACCTCTCTACAACTTTGTCAGCCCAGGAGTTGGTCCGAATGCTGAATGAACTCTTTGCCAGATTTGATCGACTAGCACATGTGAGTTAAACATAGTTTGCACAAGTGACAAGCTCTGATAGCCAATGAAAGCTCAGATAGTCATCAGAACTTCATACTTCTGTAGTGCTAGACCAAAACAGTGTGAAAGCAGATCACATACCACAGTTTCTAAGAAAGTTTTATAGTTCTGGTCCTTGCTGGAAATGAAATTTTTTTTTAAGACCATAGCTTTATTTTGACTTTTCTTCTAAGAACTGAACTAAGTTAAAAGACTTATTCTTTAAAAGGTCATATAATCAGGCATCACAGTCATTGCAATGTTTAGTTACTAGCAGGTTTTACAATCTTTGGGTTAGAGTCTATCTAACTTGACAGTGAAATTAAACACAATAGAGGAATTTTTTACATTAAGCAAATTAGCTGCTACTTCATTAGTACTGATTAGAAAAAAAACAAACCACACAAATATAAGCAGAACACACGCTCAATTTTGCTAGGGTTGCTTTTTTCTTCTTCTTCTTTTTTATGTTTCTTTGGTCAAAGTTTTGTTTCATGTGACTATCTTTAGGTGTTAACATCTGAGCTGGATAATAAGGCTGCTAGCACAGGCAATAAAGAACTTTAACGGAGTTTAGCTTATAACTTATCCAACTAAATGTAGGCACCTAGTATGGAAAAACAGGAATTACATTCTGAATATCATTGACCATGCTCTCTATTTACTATAAAGGGAGCCTAGAGTGACTTGCTCTACTGTACGCATCTACACCCCGCACTGATTTTTACATATTTCTGGTTCAGGTGTATGGGGTATGTGTGCACGTGTTGTATCAGTAAGGCCCTTGGTGTTGTCTCCTAGCTTGTAAATTAAAGCCAAGAATGGCAAGACTTCTGTAATTATTCAAAGTTCTTTTGAGTCAGCTACTTTTATCTCAAATAGCAATGTGTTTTCTCATGTATAGAATGATGCCATAAACCACTGCCTGGACACTGGCAAACTGGTAAATGCAATCTACAGTATTTGTTTTGCAAACAAAAAAACCACAGCAACTCTGATCTACATTAAAAACCAAGTAGGATGAAAGAAGTTACCTTAGTTCTGTCTTTTAGAAAGCTTATAGGAGGAATGTCTGCTTTCTTCTTTCATTATCATTAATGATATTTTCTAATCATTCCATAAACTACATTTAAGCAACAGAGATTTGTATAGAAGGACTAGATCAAATAAAAAAAGTTAAGAACAAGGAAGGCATTTACATCTAAAAGTGTAATCCAGACAGTCCTCCCTCACTTGCCATTTAACCCTGAAGGCACTTCCCTGTTTGGTGTTAATATTTTATAGGAACTGAAAATTTTGCTTCTTTAAATGCCCAGAGATTTCCCCCTTCTCTGTGGTTTGTCATATATCTCCTACTTAAACCTTCTAAAAATCTTTCTGTCACAGCCCTAAACCCATAAATCTTTATGGAGAACACTGAATGTGCCCACGTAGGAGTGGGAATACCCAAAATTTAGGTGACTTTATTTTAAAAAAACAGTAATAAATATACCAGTTTGTCTAACATAGCCAAGAATTTCTTACCCTGAAATTTGAAGAGTTTGGGATGAAAGAACTTCTCTGTCTGCAAAACTTCATCATTAGGACAGTCACCTCTCAAGTGAATGTCCCAGCCACTAAATTCATGACTTTAGGCTCCTTCATGCATTTTCTTTCCTAGTCTGTGAATTTGCTTTTCTCTTCTACACAACATTGACTAGACTAATCCAGTTGTCCAAATCAGTCCTCTGAAAGGTGGAAGACACGGGGAAGAATCACTGCAGAAATTGAACAGATTTGACTACAAAGATTAGAGTGATCTAACCATAACTAATTAAAATCTATTAAAAAGAAAGTAATTTTGATTGTGTTCCTTGTTTGCGGATTCTGAGACTTGGATGTCATGATACCTGCCTGATGTCCTGACAGTAAAGATGCCCAACAGGACAGTAAAGATGCCCAACAGCTCTAGAGAGGAACAGAACTCTATGTGGCTTTTGCCATTTCTGTCCAACCCAAGAAGATGAACCCTCCCTCTGCACTTTGTAGGAAACTAAGACTCCTCACTCAGGGTTCTGGATTTTTATGGAGGGGACAGCTGCCTAAAATATAAGGGCTTAATTCTTGTATTGAACTTAACCTTTGCCTTTGGAAAATTTTGTAAGAGGATACTGACTGGTCCATGACCCAAATTTTAAGGACTTTTGATTTACATGGACCTATCAATCTGCCCAACTGATATTGTATGAAGCTTTCACACCTGGCAAAGGTGTATCTTTTGGAAAAATGACGGATGTTTATCTGAAGGTCCCAGGAGATGGAGTAATACTTGTGTATCTTGGGAGTCTGTTCCAGTGCTTTAACACTCTCACTGTTAATTCAGTATGGCTTGTTTCTCATCTGATTTTTTCTGACTTGGAATTACATCCGTCAATTCTTGCTATGACCTATTTTTCCTAGACAAAAGAACCATCTTGTAGCCACTGATTTTCTCTGGGAATGCATTTGTGTGCTTTGATCAAGCCGTTTTTCAGGTTTCCTTTTGATGAAAGAAACAGGCCAAGCTCATTGTGAGGCTTTTCCACTGTAAGATTTATTCCTTCAAATAATTGTGGGGACTAGTTTTCTGGACCGCCTCCAATTTTTCAGAATCACTTTTAAGGCATAGATACTAGTACTCAAAGTAGTGTTCCTGAACTAACCTCCACTAGTGTGGTGGACGCAGATCATCACCATTCCTCCTATTCTCCCTTTCCCTGATCACTGTCCAAAGATCACGTATTTCTGAACATACGATGATGACACTATGGTACTGAAACATATTATTTTGGTTTTTTATGGTCTTGCTGTCTTGTTATGACCATCATGCCTGCATGGTATTGATCATTCTACCAGTCTTATTCCTTTTGCAAATGTTATTAGCAATGCTTACATACTTGCCTGTAAATCCTTGACAAGACCCCCCTAGAAGTATCTTCCACTAAGGAGGATTACACATTCACATCTAGATTTCAAATCTATCATTTAACTGTTCTTAACTTAACTAGACATCGTAACTCTTTAAAATATACATTGTTACTCAAACTCGGGTTTTGCTAAGAATTGTCATCAAAGCAAAGAGGTCAACTGCAGAACGCTTGAGGCAGTTTCTTTAGATTTTAAGGAAAATCCTTATAAATCCTTATTTTCTTCTAAATAAAAGTAGTATTTTATAATCTCATATAAAGGATTGTTTGATCTGGTCTATCATCTTATATAAATCATATAATACTAAAGATGACACTATTTCACAGCTTACTGAAGAATGTCATTTAGCTTAGTTTCTTGTTTCTCTTATTCAGCCTTCCTTTTTCTTGTGCAATGCAGAAGCCATGAGAGCTCTGAGATTTTTTTAAATCTTCAGTCAGTTACCTGAAGCATTATGGCATATGTTGATGCATATAATTAATAACAACAAATTCCATAATATCTGTATCATTACCACAGAACAATTTAAATAAAAATTAGTACTCAGTTCAATATTTCTTGTAAGAAAGAAATGTAATAGTTATATACAGCTTTTTTCCCCTTTCTAATCACTCTATGTTATTTGTAAGAGATTTATTGTTATTAAAGAGAAAAGCAACAGTTAGAAAGGAAGAAAAATAAGCTGGCATAAAACAGAACTGAAGAAAGGTTTCCCTATATATTCATCTACTGAGAGGCCTAAACAGAAACTTAATTAATATTAATGTTTTTCTCAGGCAGAAATTTTGAGCAGAGAAGGGAAATAAGATGACATTTGGTAAGATACTTAAGCCTAAAAAAGGTGCTGCTTTGATGAAATGATAGTTATTTTTTATGTTTGTTTTTCCTCTGCCATCTCTGCAGTGCTAGATGTCAGCCGATATTATGATTTAAATTGTCATATTTCTGAATGTGTCTACACTGTGTGTAGATTCAGTTTCAGATGTGAAAAAGAGTAAAACCCTAAACAGACATCTGTAAGCTTTGTCACAACAGCAGCTGAGATGTAGTCCAACATCACTGAGACCTAAAGATAAAATCAAGCCACGATATTTTGGTTTAGACACATAACACAAAGACGAACACACAGAAACTCTCAGATTTGAGTTTGGACCCATCCTTATCATTAAGCATTGATGCTGAAACAGAAATCTCCCCCTGAAAGATTAAAGTCCATGGGTTTCATATAAGAATAAAATGACTGGCCTGTAAGACACTTCATCTCTTTACAGTCTCATCAGCTTTCATACGATAAACCAGAATAACAGTGCTTCTTACTCAGAGGAACTGTAGATCCTGAATGGAAAATTCATGCTTTAATATGAGCTTTTTTTCTCTTTATGTCACTAGCCTGGTGTTAGCATGAGAGTTATTTATGTAATGTGAATCACAGGTTGCTTTTGCTCATTAAAGAACTGATGATTTTTTTTATTTTTTTTTTTTTTCTTCTAAGAGAGGTGGTCTTTTCCTTTAACCTTGGTTAAATTCTCTCTTGGGAGACTGCAGACAACCTGTCAAAAATTCCTTCAACAGCGTATTACCAGTCTTACTTATGACTAGCATTTCCAGGGGTGGAAACCAGCCTAATGAGCAGGGTCCACAAGAATGCATCATCATATAGCCCCGGTACAATATCTGCACCACCTGGTATCAGAGGGAAGAGTGGAGGACATTAAAGGCTCTTTTGCTTCCTCAGTAAAGACACTCCCGTTGCAGTGCTTTACTTTTCCCAGCCACATTTAACCTCTGAGCTGGCAGTGCTCTGTTCTTTTGTGAAATGATCTTCAAACATATAACCTGCAGGACTCTAGAGACTCCCTAAACCCCCCTGTCTGTTTAAACATATATGCCAGTAAATAAAGGTGTGAATTTCTTCATGTGTATATGTCTGGGGTACTGTATTAAGAAGCAGAGTTAACTGGATTATGAGTGTGCATATGTGATATTTAGTTAATTATAAAGATATTCTATGAATTTATAGTAATGAAAAGGAGTGAATGCTTTTTTTGCAGTGCTTAATTCAAGGGTGTTTTCCCTCCTCACCAATGTCAATAATTAATTGTCTAATACTAGTGAATAAATAACATTATTAAACAAAGTTGTTACTAAAAGTTATAGTATTTCAGATGCTAAAGAACCCAGTAAATCATCAGAAGACCTGAACAGTCAAATAAAACCCCAGTCCACAAAACACTTTTAGAAGTAATAGTCTACAGGCATTTTATGAAAAAAAGTCAGATGAAAATGACAGATTAAATAAAATTTCAGTTTCAAAATTTCTTGGTGATTTAGGAACTAAGAGTTAGGTAAATCCAAACCTAAAAAAACCTCCCACCACTTTGTTTATTACATTGGGATTTGAATGAAATTTAAGCTTCACAAGTATATTCTTGAGAAATGTCTACCTCACCCTTTATGTATCTGCAGTCCTAGAAATTCCTAAGGAGCAGGATTTCCACGGAGAATTGCGCCTGCCTTAGCAGAAAGGAAACACACCTTGAATCTTTCTAACCAGGATTTCTGTGCTTAAAAACACTTATGCCATAATCTACTAATTAACACTAGCTGGCAAGGATGGTTGGTCACCAGACGCAACAGCCACAGCTGTTTTTCTTCCACAGTGTGGCAAGAGGCAGAAGTGTTGATAATATATTAGAAAACTCAATCAGGAATATGCCTCAGTTCCTTCTGCAGCATGAAAGACCCCAAACCCATATTTTCCATCAGCCTGGAAACCACCCTGCTATAGGCTGTTCTAAAAAAAAGAAAGCATTCCTTACATGCTCTGTTTAACTATGTAAAAATAATTTAATATAAGGCTATGTTTAAGTATTCCCCGGTCCAGGCAGAGGATGAAAGATGACCACATTTTTTTTCCTTTATGTGTATAAAAAATAGAAACAGGCCTTGCAAGTGTGACCCAAACCTGGTCCTCCCTTTTGCCTTCATCCCCGGACTCAAGAACTTCCCTCCATCTGGCTCTGCCAAGGTCCAGGCTCTGTTTTCCAAAGTGACAGAGCGGCAATAGGAGGAATTTGGATGGACTTCTCTCCCCAACCCACCCCAAAACAGCCTGCTGATTAAGAGCTTTGGCCTAGACCCCATTCATGCTGAGAAAGGCCTTTTATCTAGGTTTCCTATACCTTTGGCAAATGTTTCGGGAGCTGAGTTATTGTACACAAAGGCTAAGTCCCTGCCTCCTCCCACTCTGGCCTCCTTTTAAAAGGAGATTTACGTGTGTGATTTCTTTGTTCTGCAGTTCAGCCTCAGTAATTTCTCATCGACGATGTTCTAAATTTTTAGCTTGAAATTATAAAAATTGCAGATGTGGACTTTTCTGTGGGCTGTTCGCTAGCCTACAGGATTCCCTTCAAAAATAGGTGAAATGATTAATTCACCTCAGGCAGAATTAAAAAAGTGGTGTAACTTATAAAACGCAATCACTTTTTTCCCCTCATCAGAAATTTAGCCCAAGGAAACAAGAAATATTAATGGAGTTTCTGACTGTGTCTTTCAGTAACTTGGTATTTGAGCAACTCATTTCTCCAGCTCAACTTTATGCCAATTTGCTTTGCTTCCTTTCCAGTCACTAAGGGTATATTTAATAAACTTAAACATAAATCATTCAGACGTATGAGGTAATTATTTATAAAAAATCTGTATATTTTCTTTTGCTCTGGATTAAGGTGATTTGGAAAAAGATTTCTTATCAATTGCCACTGAATTAATCTAGAATTATTATTAATAGTTGAGTGTTTGAATCTGCTCAATATCCCCAGGCAAAATTTCTACTAATTTCGATTGATCTCGGCAGAATCAGGCCCCTTAATCTTTCACTTGTAGCAAATGAGAAGCTGCAAATAAGGGGGTTAAAAGCCTGTATCTGTGACATGCTGAGAAATTAACTGATACCTTCAGTAAATGTCATTAATGAGTGAGTATGGGGAAGGATGTGAGGCTGATGGATACCGATTTGAATGTCTGTATAATATCAGCTGTCATTTACATGCCCAAGGACAACTTCTGGAATTGCTTATGGGAAGGGGAAGAGGAATAGAATAAAAAAAAAGATCGTAATAGTCTCACAACAGTGTAAGGATTTAACACTGTAGTGTAATATTTTCTGCATCAGAGTTCCTGTATGGCCATTTTCTCTTTAAATAATTTACTAATTTTACAGTTTCTTCATAGATGTTTTTATTTTTCATTCATGTTCTTTTAATATCAACTTGCAACTCTTAGATACCATTGCAGTGAGATGGTTTTAGGAAGTGGGCTTGACCTCCAGAGTATGAGCAAAATCGTGAATGTTATTATTATCATTTTATATCTCTGAAAAGTAGGTAGACCCTTACAAAACTCAGTCTCCTATTTAGAACTACAGCATGGCTACCCACATTAGCCATGAATCTAACCTTAATGTACTTACATAATGATATGACATTATACAACCAGCCTGACAAAGCATTGAGTCTAAACTGTAGTTGTGATTAAACTGCAGAGTTATCAGAAGGAATCTCAGGACACCACACAGTCCTCCTCTGCCAAAGGCGGATACCATTAGCCCTCTGTCCTTCCTGGCCGTTGTTGAATTATCTTCTTCTGGGTGAAGCATTTCCAGTGATAAAAAATCCACAGTTTACTTTTGAAATAGGTATGAATGGAGTAATAAGGGAAGAATAAAAAGGGTCAGGACAATATAGTCAGACTGCAACACAGTTCCTGCTTAACAGTCACAATGATTTGACTAACAGGAAAATTAAGGAAGGCAAAGAGTCATTTCAGTGCTCCTTGTGGCTTCTTGTGCCAATAGACACCCTGCCTGGTCCTTGTGTCGCTCCAGAGGGACATATGTCTTATGTCATGTCTGTTAGTCCTGTGGGGGTGCCTCACACACCCAGGGGTCTTACCAATGCACCATAAACTCATGCGTAGACAACTGAGCTGAAGCCCAGCCAACTGCTTTAACTGTGAACTGAATCGGTCCCTAGGCTTCACTGGCTGCATTGCCTGCTCTCTTTTGACTGTAACAGCAGCCTTGACTGCTGGCTGACGTATGGACACATATATGTAGCTTCTGTTTGGATATCTCACTCTGTAGATGACTTCCTGAGCTTTGGCAAATGGGTGTACAGGTGACGTTCATGACAAGAAAAAGAATACATCTGTCTGCAGCTGAACGGATTTTCTGTGTCACACACATGCACTCATATTTGCATACACCAAACCTTCATTAGCAGGTCTTGCTCTGCATTAAGATTCTTCTTTCTTATTCTTATAAAAATCACATCTTTTTGGAGCAGTCTGCCTTGTTCTGATTTTTGGCAAATAAGGACACATGCAGCCAGGTGACAGAGGTCTCATCTGTCTTTAATGGAATAAGCAGGTCAGCCAGTTATAATGAATCATTAAGAACCAAACAGCTGAGGTTTTTTTCTGCTGCAGACTACTTTATCTGTGCTGAATTAGATGCTCACTTAATAGGGGATTCCCACATCAGCAGATAGGCAGATACTACAGGTGCAAAAATCTATGACAAATGTTACATGTAAAAATGAGTTTATAATACTAAAATATGATATTACTTGGCATATGTCTGTCTTTTCCTGGAAATTGACTGGTTTTCCTTTTTTTTTCTTTTCTCTATTATACTATGAGTTTATCAGTTGTAATGTATTTGTAGTGGGTCTGAATGGAGATAAAAGCGCTGCCTTTTCCTTTACTCCACCTGAGTCAAACTGATATGATGTTATATATGCTCCTTTTACTTTGTAGATGTAAAAGCAAAAGTCAGTTAGAATATGAATCAATTGAATGGCACTATTGGAAAAGCCAAAGAACTTTAGAATCTGTGTTTTACAATATCTTTATCTCTGCATTTTGTCTAACCAGGGAACACAGAGAGAAGCTTAGGGAAGCTAACAGTTTGACATGCACTGATTCATGCCATTGAGTCCTCGCTACTTGTTGATTAATGTTTCATAGTTTCACTCTGTAGAAAAAAAATTAGGTGTAGAGTTCTGTAAAATTGAATCTCTAATTCTTTCCATTGAGGAGGAAACATGTAAAATGTTAATGTTTTGGTGGATTTTAGGATGTACAATTTCAGCTGCAACCATATGAAAAACACCTAATGTTTGCTTCTGTGGGCCCGCAGAGGGATTGAAGAGAAGGGGACAAGGAAAGAGGATTGTTACGTATGAATTTTGACATTTTAGAAGCCTGACTTGAGTCTTGAATTTCCTTGTGAAACTTGGGCAGCTAGGTATTGCACTCTGAGAGCCAGCAATGGTATTAGCCAAAGACTTAGCCAAGGCTTCAAACACAGTCAGCTCCTACTGATGGTTTAAGGAGATTTCAGGGTGAATCAGCTTACTTTGGCCCTGTGCCCAGAGCAGATTTTACCCTCGCTGGCATGCTTAAAGCTTCAGCTGACTTCTGCAAAAGCTTTGGGTACAAGTGTGTATGTTCCCTGTGCCGCTCTAGGATTTGTAAAGGCTTGTCTGAGGTTGACTACAAAGCTTCATTCTTCCTAGGCAAAATCTTGAATAATAACCTGGAGTCCCATTCATTTGGCCAGTACTCAATTCTTGAGGCACAGTCAGCGTTCACATTTGTACTTATATCCTACTTAAAGTTGTCTCTTCCCCAGTGGCTTTAGTGTATCCCTGCTCCTTTGATTAGTGCAGCCTCCACCACAGGTTGCCAGAGAGAAAGAGAAGAGAAAAGCTGAAATAAATACCACAGGGCAAATTTTGCTATCATCTAATGAAACAGTTTTACAAATCATTGTCCTATTCCCCAGTAATGACTGGTCTTCATCTTAATGTTCTGTCATTGGAGCCTTTACTGATTGAGTGCTAATACTGCACTTATTATTTCAAACACTTCCCTGACTCAACTTACTACCTGCCTCTAGACACTTGTAACTCTGTCCTCAAATTATTATGGTCTCTGTTCCTGTGCATTGATTGTCTCCCGTGAGTGCCAAGCCAGCAGAATACGTTGGGCAAGTTTACAGCTAACCTTGGGCTTACTTGCTTTGCTTCTCTGGGAACTGTAAAAGTTTCACCAACACAGGTATTTCTGCTCACTAGAAAACAATCTGCTAAAATAATGATCCAACTGCACAGTAATATGCTGTTTCAATATATAAGGATACTGCTACCATCTATTTAAGAAATTAAGTGCAGTATTTCCTCCTAGGGTAAAGGATGTCTCCAGCTGGATGCCAAATAAATGTTATTTCTCCACAGTACAACTCTAATGCAAGACACCTTTGATATCCTTGGCATGCAGATACTTGATCAGATCCCATAGCTATTGGGAACGCTTGAGTGTGACAGTGGAAACTTTAGGTGGGAAAGGATTATCAGTTGGAGAAAGAGGTTTTTCATTTCTTTCTGTGTAAAAAAGGGGCAGAAAGGATGCCCTGGAGAAATATAGTCTAAAATGGGTTATTCATTATCTCAGCTGGCGTTTCTGAATCCTTGGCCTAGCTTCCAGCTTAACTCTGATGAAACCCTTCTCACCATCAGCAAGGACAGCTCTGACTAACATGATACAAAAATCACTATATCCTTTTTTACTGAAAATATAAAGGTATTTTATTTCAAAAAGGAAATAAACCAAGATTGTACTAATCACAAGGAGGAAACATCCAGCAACAAGTTTGTTTGCGTGGGGTTTTTTAGTACATTTTTAACCACTTTAACATTCACCTTAAAATTATGAAAAAATAACTCCAAATCTTTTCCTTCTCTTTGATACTTTTACATACAGGAACATCATTGTCTCAGAATAAAGATCCTGGGGGACTGTTACTACTGTGTGTCAGGGCTTCCAGAACCTCGCCAGGACCATGCACACTGCTGTGTTGAAATGGGGCTCAGCATGATCAAAACTATCAGGTAATGCTTTTTTTTTCCTTCTTCTTGTTTCATTATTTCTGACAGTGTCCTGAACTTCTTATCTGAGAATGCTATTACTAGACAAGTAATTCCTATGGTGGTTCAGAGACCTCAGGATTATCACTGTGAAAAGGGCAGGACATTTTCAATCCATATAATGCGTGGGAATGGACACTAAATGCATTTTATTAACCTGTGCTGCTTCAGAACATGTAAGACAATAGCTCTGTGTGCATTGCAAGTGATAGGTTTCACAGTCCTTAACAGTTCTCACTTGGTACTGTTGTCACTTTTAAGAGGAGGTTGAGGAGGATGAGACTGAATTGCTTCCTATAAACCCTTCAATAAAATAAAACAACAATATAAACACTAAATAGACAGCTGTGGCAATACTATAGCTTGGAAAGTAGCTCACAGACAAACTCAAAAGCACTAAGATTTGCCAGATGAACAAATTTTACTTCTTAAATTAGGTTGGTGCTTAAATCCACAAGTGCTGGAAGTGTTTTACTTAAGGGATGTGTCCCATCATGTAAATATAGTTGTGTTGCTGATAGTTATTGTATTTTGATCCAATTAGGAATAATAATAATGTTTCAGCAGTCCATTATAGAGCTAGTCCAATGATTTACCATGACAGTGGCTGACATCTGATGCTCTAAGAGAGGTTTTCTCCATCTTTTTTATCCTCTATATCAATGTTGCTGAGTTCCCCTTCTCGAAAACCTTCTTCTGTTGCTGTATTCCCTGGAACAGTGTTGCCTAACCCGATCACTCTCCTCTTTCCATGGATGTTTTGCTCTCCAGTCTCTTTGTCTGCTTGTTTTCCAGACTGTTTTGCCCCTTTAATCTGAGCATGTCTCATTACATACAGCAGACAATTAATGCATACTGCAGCTACATTACTGAGATCTTAACAGAGAAAGAATTTGACAAAAAAAAAAAATCATAGAAAATGTAACTGAATGATGATTATGTAACAATGATCCCTAAGAAGGTTGGATACAATTGTCACAGACTAAATGTTGCACAAAGTAATCAATATTTTGCTTCTGGAATCCCCACAGTGGAAGTGAAACATAAATTAGAGAACACAGAGATGAAAAAAATCTACCAGCATTGTTAAAAATTCTTGGAAACACACATCAAATCATTTGCATTTGCTTGGTAATACCATCTGCAGCAAACCCATTGTAAGTAATTTTTCTTCTAAGATAGTAAATTTCTCTGAATCTCCTTACACATGTGGAAGTCTCTAACACCCTGGTGTCCTTTTATGAACCAGGTCTCAAAGACAGTAATCCAGTAGAAATGGTACTGTATTTTTAGTATCTTAAATGACAGTTATATTCAGTGGGAGCCAGGAAACAAAAGTCCATTAGGACTTGGGTCATCCCAGGCTAATTCAGTTGAGATTGCCTCCAATTTATTTGATAATCCCAGTATCTGAATTTCTGGCCATTCAATGAGCATGATTTTGTCCCCAGGCTTTTCTGTTCAGAGTGTAGGAGCCTTATGTTACTTTTCTTAACATGTGCTCGTATAGTTCACTGGGAGGACCATAGAATATTACAAATATTCCATAGAATATTACAAATACTTCAGTCCACATTTCTGAGAGAATTTGGAGTTATCTACAGTCTATTAATTAGAACTTAAATTATTAGATATCTCTCACAGTTAAAATGAAAAAAAAAAATCTTCTGTAGAAAACTGAGTTTCTACTATATTGGTCACTGCAGAATTTGATCAGATCTAAAATCTGTTAGAAATGACATTTTGATGATTATAAATTTTTTAATCTTCATCTGAGAATTTCACAAATTAAATATTTTCATGTCCAAAGTAATAGTGAGATGATCCAAGATATGAGAAACCATCATTCAGACTTCAAAGTTACTTTGAAGCTGTATAGATGAACTCAAAGCCTTCTTCAAACCAGAGGACATGTCATGGTTTATCCCCAGCCAGCAACTAAGCACCACGCAGCCGCTCGCTCACTTCCCCCCTCCAGTGGGATGGGGGAGAGAATAGGAAAAACAGTAAAACTCATGGGTTGAGATAAAGACAGTTCAACAGGACAGAAAGGAAGTAAGTAATAATAATGACAATAAGAATAAATGACAATAATAATAATAAAAGAATTAGAATATAAAAACCAAGTGGTGCACAATGCAATTGCTCACCACTTGCTGACCAATGCCCAGTTAGTTCCTGAGCAGCAATCCAACCCCCTGGACAACTGCCCCCAGTTTATATACTAGACATGACGTCACATGGTATGGAATACCCTGCTGGCCAGTTTGGGTCAGCTGCCCTGGCTGTGTCCCCTTCCAGTTTCTTGTGCCCCTCCAGCCTTCTTGCTGGCTGGGCATGAGAAGCTGAAAAATCCTTGACTTGGTATAAACACTACTTAACAACAAGTGAAAACATCAGTGTGTTATCAACATCATTCTCATACTAAATCCAAAACATAACACTATGCTAGCTGCTAGGAAGACAATTGACTCCATCCCAGCTAAAATCAGGAGAGTGTGTTTACAGAAAACTTCCAAAAATTTCACTGCTCATAAAGCCTACATGAACAGTTGTTTCTTCTCCCTCTTGCAGAGTTATTTCTTAGCTTTTAAATCTTAGCTATATTTTAGCTCAAGCATTTAGCCTAGCTTAAGAATTAGACATTAAAACAAAACCCAGGGTTTATGTTACAGCATCCCACCTATAATTGGGATTTAGGCACCTAAATTCTGGAGAGCAATCCAGGTATTTTTATAGCTCCTGATTCTTGTACCGGCTTAAGTCGTTTATGCAATTAATGTAGAAGGAAGTTTTAAATTAGGCAAACCAGATTTTCCCCTGCAGGTCCTCCAAGATTCCTCTTCTCTCCATTGATAACAGGTAGTTGGTAACATTGCAAGGATCAGTACCAACACTTCTGGTGAGGTGGTGCCCAAAAATCTACCATCTCAGGGTACCATTACCGAATTTTCCTTCTAGTCTTTTAGATGACTGCATGGTCAGTGGGAATTGAACAATGTCAAATCTATTCATTACACAACATGTAAAATAACTCACAAGGGACTTAGTGTTTTCATGCAGCTCGTATCCATACAGCTAAAGTATTAATGTAATGTTAATTGAGATTCTACAACTTGATCTTATGCTCATATACCAAGGATCTAGACTTGAGTCTTGCTGCTCCACTTGCCTCTTTGCAGATGTATGGAATTGTTCAGAACTCAACAAAACACTCCAAGATCATTATTTTCTCTGTAATGATCTTTTGCATCACTGTGTCTTGTTACAAATCTTAGAAAAGAAAAATTATTATTGTTATTCCACACTGTCTTCTTGTACTTTGCTCCCTTAACCATAGAGTACAATTGAACTACAACTGTCAGCCATGGGAAGATTCCGTAAAATCCGATATTTACTCTAAAACAAGGAAGCTTTGCCCCATCACATTTGTGCATAAGCAAGGGTCTTAACTCCAGCTGCCTTGCAAAACCCAACCTCCTGTAGACTCTCTTTAGCTGCAGTTGGAATTGCAAATTAAAATAAAAAGAATAAGCTCTTCATTTATTCAGCTGGGTCTCATATCTTTTCATATGCAGCATAACTCTTCCTCTATTTAATTTTATTGTATTAATGACTTTCTGTACTGACAGTTGAGAGAAATGAGATACTATGGAATGTTTAGTTATCAGATGATAATGTTTCATTTTAACAGTTATCACCCACGCTAAATGGGTGTCAGAGATAACACTCAGAGAAACTAACTCTGCAGTTGCTCTTACCTATAAGAAAGAGCAGCCATCTAATCTTTATCTTTATGTCTATATGGGGAGGGAAAGATTTGTAGGAAGAGAGCAGTCATCAGCATTTTCATTGTGTGTTAGTGAAATCCCAAAGCCATGCTGGAGTGCCAGATGGATGGGATATGTGATAAAATTCAAGATGAGGATATCTATTTGCTGACAGTCAAATATGGAACATGAGCTTAAGATCTAACAAAACAATGAAGTTAGATCTGGTGAGACAGTCGTTCCCTCAAATATATTAAAATGGATGTAAAATAGATAAGAGAAAGATACAGTACATAAAAGTAATTCTGAACTGACAAAATTTCTAAATATCACATTATGCTTCAGAAAGAGATTAGCATGCTTGTTCATTGGGTTTCCCATTCTTTGGGTAGGGCTGTGAGGAGAGGGATAGCTACATAAAGCATAGTGAGGAAAGTTCAGAGGGAAAGTGTGGTAAAGGAGAGGAAGCATAAAAGAAAGTTGAAGTAGAGGAAGGACTGTGAAGAGAGGTGAAGGAAATAATCTTAAAGAGGAGAGAGTACTTCCAAAGTGCAAATTATAGAGCATAGTCTGTCAATGTCAAGACCTAGATGAGAATCATGAATCTTGGTGTGATGGCTTCATTTTAAAAAGCTTGTTAAACATTTTTGTAAGAGTGCAGGGAAAGTCACAAAAATAATTTGTGAAGCAGAAGTGCTTTTAAAATAAGAGAATTATGAAGCTTGATCTGTTTAGCTGAAAAAAAAAAAAAAAACCAAAACAAAAGGATTGAGAAGTTATCTGGTAGTAGCACATAAAAATTTTTATGGGCAGAAAACACTATTTAAAAATAGGTGATGGTATTACTAAGAGAAGTGATGGCTTTTCTGTTCCTCAGTGTTTTCAGATCAAAACTGGGTTTCTTCCTAGAGTAAATACTTCCATCAGGCACAAGTTACTGGAATACATATAAGCCGGAGTGGGTAAAATGTACCAGCCTGTATGGCACAGAGTATCAAGGTGGACAATGTAACAGTCCCTTTGACGGGAGCTGTCTCCAGAGGTTGAAGGCTGCTGCTTTCAACAACCACCTTCTCAAATGTCCTTATTCCAAAAATCTCTGTGAGTGGGAAGAGAGGGGGGAGGGAGATTTGTGAGGCCCAGCTCCTCAAGGACTCATTCACGTGGTATAACGATGGAAATCCCACGACAATCTACATAACTGTGGAAATTCAAACAAACCTTTTTGCTGGTATATTTGTTTGGTAAGTCAAGGAGTTCTTAGTGTTTTCATCTCTTGGATGATTTCCCACTAAAATACCAGCTGAAAGAGTAATTATTATGACAGAAAAAATAGTCCCAGCATACAATGTAAGCTAAACTCCAGAAATTAGATAACAGCTTGTCCTCATTAAAAATCTGTAATTAACTACTAATATTAACATCAATTTATGAGAGAGGAAGAAAAAAGAAAACTAAACAAAAAATTCACACACACACACACACACACACACACACACACAAAGCCCCAAAATACCACAGCGATTTCAGATGATCTCACTGACTGACCTGGCAGGTTTCCTGCCTTTAGCACGAAAACCTGATTTTAACTTCATCTGTTGGGTATTAAAAAAAACCATGAAGTGATCAATGCTTGTTAAAGAATTTACTCAGGCAATGAAGCAGCCAGGAATTGCTTTCATATTCCATGATTAATAAATCATTATTTAATTATATGATTATGTAATAATATAATTGATCCAGTTCTGGACTCCTTCCACAGATTATTTCTTCTATAATGTACAAGGCTCAGCCTACAATGGAATGAGCCCTGATTCATGGAAGACGGAGTAATGCTTCACAAAACCAAAACCTATTGCTTACCTCCATTTCTGTGTGGTGGTGGAAAGGGGCATTGCAAGATAGTCACAAGTTCGGCCAGCGCTTTTCAGACAGGCCACAGAGGGAATAAGTTTCACACTGGGGCTTGATCGCATCACCACCTCCACGTGTCCATTTCAGCCACTGACTGCGAATGAACAGAGTGTCAGGACACTGTATCTTTCCCTGTTTTTGCTGTTGGGTGACTATTTGAATTGAACTAGGTAGAGATTAATAGGTTCCTGTACCTCTGAGACCTCTTTTCTTTGAATGTGCCACCAAATACCATCAAAGTTATATTGGCAAGATGGCATAGGAATGTTTATATAGCTTTTTATAACATAGTTTTCAAATGAAAAAGCAGACTTCTGATAATATTGTTTGTAGTCCCTTGTGCTATATTAGTTTCCTGCCTCTCAGAACAGACTGACATAAAAAACAGGAATATAGCAGTGGTTTAACTCTGTCCGTGTTGCTATAGTATCCATCTGAACTCAGAACAAGTCAATTATATTAATGATAAGTCTGATGATATGAAACTTCTCCAGATAATAGTTTCTGCTGACATTGGAATCCAGCTCGAATTCCAAGGTAAACTCACCCTGGAGCTCTATTAAACTGGCTTCTTGGGATAATATCTACCTTAAATTGTAAATTCAATGCTGTGTAAAGTCCATCTACAAAGTGTTACTTCCTGTGATTCATAGTACCTGAACTGTATTCTTCGAAATGTTCAGTAGTTTAGTGCATCCTGTTACCTAGGTTTTTAAGAATAATGGACATCTCCTTCGCAAACATGACACGGTTCCCAGAGTCACACCAAAAAGAGCAATACCTCAGTTCACCTACTACCCTCTCATGTCAGCAACACAAAGCATTTGAGTTCATTTAGGAAAATTGCGCAAATCTGTTAAACCTAACCAAAAAGTTCTCTATGTAATTGAATTTTAGGATCATAGAACAGTTCAGTTTGAAGAGGACATCAGGACATCACTAGTCCAACATTCTGCTCAAAGCACGGTCAGCTAAGACCCTTATTTACTTCAACCAGAATACATAGATTTTCCTATTACAACTGCATGACGATGATAGTGGCTATGTCTTGATAGGTAAATTAAACAGCCCAAGGGAATGTTAGCTGTCACCAAGAAAAACTGGCACAGACTGGCCAACTCCATTCTTCTCAACTCTTTTTGCTTCCAAACCAGGCAGTTGCATTCAAATTGCCGACTGGAAATAGTCTTCGTCACATGCAAACCGCCGAACCTGGGAACAGGTTGAGAGAGCTAGCTGACCAGGAAAAAAACATTCTGGAGCTGTTTCAAGTATCTCAAAGCACAGACAGAACCTTGCACAGTTGAACTGGTCAGCACAGATGTAGTCACTGTCTGAACTTGCAAGGTGTGAAGTTCAGGGCATTCAGATTTTTGGCAGCTACAGAAAAGGTTGAAAAGCAGACTTCTGACTTTTGGCTTACCTTCAACAAGCAAATAGAAAAGCCTCTGATGAACAACACAAAAATCAAATACCTATCAAAGTATGCTGGCCAGAACGAAATGCCAAGATCCAATTAAAATCAATGAAATTGCTATCACTGACTTGACTGAAATGAGATGAACTGCATGAACAGCATCAGCCACAGTTGGCTCATCCTGGATAAGATATCAGACAGCTTTTGAGGTAAACGGGCCTGATTTATAGATCATCAATAATGCAGCTTCATGCATGTGCTTCATCAAAGTATTTGCAGAACCTGTAAAGCAGTTGAAGCAAATACGTTTTTTTTAATTAGAAGCTTCATCGATAGTTGAATAAATTTAAGAGAGAGAAGTAAAAGATGTGGAACACCTGAGCTTATGCAAATGAACTCTCTTCATTTTTTCAGTACCTAGTACACACTACTATTTATGAGCAGTTTTTTCTGGATAAATAAGAACTACCCCTAATAATGAAGATGATCCAGAGTTCGTTGTTTCAAAGTTTTTAATTGCTTTTTTTCCTATAACCATCGATAAACAAGACCTCATGAAGTATGTGGTGGTCTGACTGTTAGGGAGTTGGGTTTGACCATGATGAAGTCCCCTTTTCTACATAATTCATAAATCCATTTCACCCCACATCACTCCAAATTTTAAAAAGAAACAATAATTCCATGGCTTTTTACATATTAACCAATCACCTCACTTTTAAACTACAACTATTTACTCTTTATTCAAGTTAAAACTTTACAGCAAAAGTTTAGTGAAAACTAACGTCTCCACAAACAGATTCTCAACAGGTTCCCTTAGTCTTACCTTACAATAAGTAAAGCAATGGGAGCAAGACTACATCGCTGTTGTGTTTCAATTCATGTTCTGGACAGGGCTTGTTTAAATATATCTCCGACTGCCTGTGGCTTGATGCAATCAGGTCCCCTCATGCAATTAGTTTCCTACCTATCAACATAAGAGCACATTGCTGTGAAGGGCAAGCAAGAGGAAGATGTGAAGATAGGGCCCTGCAGGTGCACCAGCACTGCAGCAGACAGAAAAACAGAACAACCCTCAGTCGAAGGATGCAGGCAGGTAGCCAAATCCGCACTGACTGCAGATGAAGAGCTGAGATCAGATATCACCTGAGCAGCATGCAGGAAGAAGTTGCTGGGAGTCTGTGAAAGACAACAGATAAGGCAAGGGGAATAGGACATTGATTAGAGTCTGCAGTGTCATGCAGGAGGCGGTGTGGAGAGCACAGCTATGTGAAGTTTTGAAGAAATGCAGAAGTCCTATGTGGCTGATTGAGGATGTCAAAGCCATCACCACACTTTTATGAACAAAAGTAAAGTTAAAATCTAGCAATCCTTAGCAAACACTCTGGAAACAGAGGGATGCATTGCTCAGTTGCACCATCATTTGTACCTGCTCTCTCCAAAGAGATCTGTGTCTGTTAGTTCCCATATAGGGTACAAATACAAGACTATAATTTATAGTATTTAATAGAATAGAATAGAATAGAATAGAATAGAATAGAATAGCATATTTCAATTGCAAGGGATCTACAACAATCGTCTACAGGCCAGTCAGTCTCACCTCTGTGCCTGGCAAGATCACAGAGCAGATCCTCCTGGCAACTATGCTAAGGCACATGGAAAATAAGGAGGTGATTGATGACAGCCAATGTGGCTTCAATAAGGGTGACTTATGCCTGACAAATTTGGTAGCCTTCTACAACAGGGTTACAGAGTTGGTAGATAAGGAAAGAGCAACTGACGTCATCTATCTGGACTTGTGCAAAGCATTTGACAACATCCTTGTCTCTAAATTGGAGAGACCTGGATTTGATGGGTGGACCACTCGGTGGATGAGGAATTGGCCGGATGGTCGCACTCAAAGATTTGCGGTCAACAGCTTGATGTCCAAATGGAAACCAGTGAAAAGTGGTGTTCTTCAGGGGTTGGTATTGGGACTGGCACTGTTTAGCATTTGTCAGTGACATGGGTAGTGGGATGCATGAGTGCACCCTCAACAAGTTTGCTGATGACACTAAGCTGTGTGGTGTGGTTGATACACCGGAGGGAAGGGATGCCATCCAGAGGGACCTTGACAGGCTTGAGAGGTGGGCCCGTGAGAACCTCATGAAGTACAAGAAGGCCAAGTGCAAGGTCCTGCACATGGGTCAGGGCAATGCCAAGCACAGTTACAGGGTGGGCGATGAGTGGGTTGAGAGCAGCCCTGAGGAGAAAGACTTGGGGGCGTTGGTTAACAAGAATCTCAACATGACCCAAGAATATGTGCCTGCAGCCCAGAAAGCCAACCATATCCTGGGCTGCATCAAAAGAAGCATGACCAGCAGGTTGAGGGAGGTGATTCTCCCCCTCTACTCCACTTTGGTGAGTCCCACCTGGAGTACTGCATTTAGCTCTGGGGTCCCCACCATAAGAAGGACATGCACCTGTTGAAGCAAGTCCAGAGGAGGGTCACGAAGATGATCAGGGGGCTGCAGCACCTCTCCTATGAAGACAGGCTGAGAGAGTTGGGGTTGTTCAGCCTGGAGAAGAGAAGGCTCCAAGCACACCTTCTAGCAGCCTTCCAGTACTTAAAGGGGTTCTACAAGAAAGCTGGAGAGAAACTTTTTACAAGTGCATGCAGTCATAGGGCAAAGGGTAATGGCTTTAAACTGAAAGAGGGTAGATTTAGACTAGATGTAAGGAAGAAGTTCGTCACTGTGAGGATGGTGAGGCACTGGAACAGGTTGCCCAGAGAGGCTGTGGATGCCCCATCCCTGGAAGTGTTCAAGGCCAGGTTGGATGGGGCTTTGAGCAACCTGGTCTAGTGGAAGGTGTCCCTGCCCATGGCAGGGGGGTTGGATCTTTAAGGTCCCTTCCAACCCAAACCATTCTATGATTCTCTGATTCTATAATCTGGTCCAACTGCCTGACAAACTCAGGGCTGACCAAGTTAAAGTATGTTATTAAGGGCATTGTCCAAATACATCTTAGACACTGACAGGCTCAGGGCATCAATCACCTCTCTAGGAAGCCTGTTGCTATGTTGTCCACCCTCTCAGTAAAGAAATGCTTCCTGATATCCAGTCTAAAACTCCCCTGGTGCAGCTTTGAACCGTTCCCATGCATCCTATCACTGGATCCCAGGGAGAAGAGGTCAGCACCTCCCGCTCCACGTCCCCTCCTCAGGAAGCTGTAGAGAGCAATGAGGTCATCCATCGGCCTCCTTTCTCCAAACTAAACAAGCCCAAAATCCTTAGCCGCTCCTCACAGGACATGCCTTCCAGCCCTTTCGCCAGCTTTGTTGCCCTCCTCTGGACACATTCAAGGACCTTCACATCCTTCTTAAATTTTGGGGCCCAGAACTGCACACAATGCTCCAGGTGAGGCCACACCAATGCTGAATACAGCGGGATAATCACCTCCTTTGACCGGCTGGTTACGCTGTGTTTGATGCCCCCCAGGATGGGGTTTGCCCTCTCAGCTGCCAGGACACTCCTCTGACTCATTGTGAACCTGCTGCCGACCAGCACCCCCAGATCCCTTTCTGCAGAGCTGCTCTCCAGCCATTCCTCTCTCAATTTAGACTTGTACCTGGTGTTACTCCATTTGGCATTTTGGACTTGTTAAATTCCATGCCATTGATGATTGCCCAGTGCTAGTATTTGTTCAATGTTAAATACTAGTATTTATTAGCAATTAAATACTATAGTACTTAAAATCTAAATTGGTCTAAGAATGTGTATAGATATGTAGAGAGAGAGAGTACATTAACATATACTTTTAGACCATGTTATTAAACTTAGGGTCCTCTTATTGTGTGAATTTTTACAATGAAAAGCTTTTTGCTCAATTATTCCTCTGGATCCAATTAGCTTTTTATTTCAAGATAAGGAAATCAGACATAAAAAGAGAAATAATTATTTTAGTTTGAACAAAAGAAAAAGGCAGGCTGAGGAAATGATCATCTGGGGAGTTGTGTGACAATTCCTCTGACAGCTATGAGTGTTAGTTTAGATATTTTTGTAGCATACCTATAAAAATTCTTCAAAACACATTACAAATTGCAGTGTTCTTACTTCTCTTAGCTGTTCTCACAACATCTAAGGCACTACTTCAGTGTGGAGGAGTTGTTTCCATGTCCCATCTTCCAGAGACAGGTGACTCTTTAATTTTGATACTTCAAGCCCGCTTGCTTGCAAACTAATAAAAAAATTTGTAAGAGAAAACTATGAACTCGGAGTATCACAATGCAGATAAATCCCATCTCAAAGATTCTTTTTTATTATGTTATGACTAACTTTTAAAAATCTCTTTTAGATATCTGAATTATGTTAGCTTCCTGATATGATGAACAAATCTTATTGTAGGCAAACAACTGCACTGGGACTTACCATATGCATGCTTTTCTCCAAAGTTTCAGAATGTGCAAGAAAGGGAAATAAAGACGAATTGCTTATTTTCAATTCCTCACATTTTTATATGACTAGTTTCTCTCCATTTAATAGCTCTTCTGCCTTTATTTTTTTCCCCATAAACTGAATTGATGCCCCATTGCAACAATGAAATGCCAAGTACTGAATGCAGTAAACAATTTACCCTTTTCTCCTCTAGAGAGGGTCTGTCAAGGTCGTGACTGAGGCATCTGAGGCAACAGCCGTTAGCTTCAGAGTTGTGAAATAGAGCTGTTTATTCTTTGCCTGCTCTGTCGTGCCATCTTGCTGTGCTGCTATTGACTTCAGTGACCGTAGAACTGGGACCCTTTACAGAGAAACAGCAGCCTTGTTTGTACACCAACACTAGCAATGCGCTTTTCCTATCCCGAGCATGCTACTCAAATATTAATGAGCACTAGCTCTAATAGTATTTCTGGTGCAAATAATAGTTGTCACACAGGCACAACTAGAAAAGTGCTCTCTTTGCTATCCTAATGGATACAGCTCAATTATTTCAGTTGTGAACTTTCCATGGTGATGTGCTGGAGTATCTCGATACTGATTCGGAAGATGCAGTCTTGGGTCTAAGACACTACCAAGGTGCCTGTGGCTGTGAATAATATATATTGTCTCATATCAGAAGAGGAAGATACTATTTAAACACAGTAAGATTCCATTTACAATCAATAGACATATTAATTGAAAACAGTGCTGGGACAAAGTCCCTTTTCTGAGTCTGTTAACAAATATGCCTGCATGTGTTTCATTTTGAGAGGTGAAATGGTCTTTGCCATCACACAGAATGAAGGAGACTGATTTTAGGATCACGTCGTTATCATAACAGAGCAAATGGTGTTCTGGCCAAATCTACTGAAAATAATTCACCTTTGGACAAAGAGTAACTGGAAAATTTCAGTCAATAAAGTAACATTTTTGAAATATTGAAAAGTATTCAGAAAAGTACAATAGAATATAAAAGTATATGCAGGTTTGATGAGAATAGTTTTTGTAATTTTATTGAATGCTCTTTTATAATTTCAAGCTAAAGGACTCAGTGAGTCCAGACACTTCACTCACACATCTTTTCTCTCCCTATCTTTCTCCTTCTGTCTGTTAGGAAGAATAACATGTTCCACTGAACCATGCATGCAATTAAGCGCTTAATGATAACCTGGCTTTTAGAGTCACTTTATCACTACCTGTACTTTGCTACCTAGGAAGTTATCTCTTCATTTTACAAAGTGTTTCTTTGTAACAAATGACATTGTATTTTACATCAAATTCTTTCCTAGAAGGTATGAAAAACTGTGGCATATACTTTCATGAGTCTGATCTTTTCTTTTTTTTTTTTTTTTTTTTTTAACAGATATGTTAGGTCAAGAACAAAGCATGACATTGACATGAGAATAGGGATACATTCCGGATCAGTCCTGTGTGGAGTGCTGGGCCTGCGAAAGTGGCAGTTTGATGTCTGGTCATGGGATGTGGATATTGCAAACAAACTCGAGTCAGGTGGAATTCCTGGGTAAGACAACATGTATTTCCCACAGTCAGAAAACATTGCCAACACAGTACACTGTTAACTTTGCTAACAGATTAATTTTCTTACATTATTTCACAAATAATGACCTTTTTTTTTCCCCCCCCTTTATTGTGTTTGGCAACGATTTGTGAGGGTATAGTCAAAATAGGTAGAAATGGTCAGCTTGCAGAGGCATTGGAAAAGACAAAAATATTTCTTTTTCTTTGCCAGCTATGATTTCCTGGAAAAGGTCAGTGGTTGTATTCAGGCCATATAATACTCACAGGTAGCTCAAATTTCCCAGTTAGGTGTCGACCATTCCTGAGATTTTCCAGGCTTCATTCTCTCATCCTTTGCATTCAAATGCTGCTGTAAGGCACAAGGCTGTAGTTTATTTTATTTAATAGTGCACAAAGTGTAGGAAGAATTATGTGTTCATAGGTTGTTATAACAAGGCATTATGGACAGCAGGCTCTCTGGGAAGTCTTTTAAATAATTTCATGCTTTAGTAGATGTTTTGAGACATTTACGTCACCCTGTCTATATGTGAAATTATATGGTTTTCCATTGAGCTGCCTAGTTTTAATTTGTCTGATGTGGCTGATTCACCTGGAAGACAAAATGTTATTTCTGCCTGACATGACCTGTATCTCACTGTAGTTTGGAAGTTACAAATCCTAAATTTGAAGCAACCGTAGTGGTTGCAGGAATACGTTGTTCACTTTCAGTTCCACCTTCCACTGATGAAAGGCAGAGTAAAAGATGTCCTACAACAATTCAATTTTTGGCCGTGGAACACAGAAGCAATAACAGCAGACATCTTTATGTGGAAAAAGTCTGAGTGATACTGTCATCCTGAGTGAGAGAGGTTTTCAGTCATCAAATCTGAGTCATGTGCTGTACTCCCTACACACACATCAGGATCTGTCAGAGCTGTCATATTCCCAGGAAGTTAGAAAGATATTTGCTTTATATTGCATTTGCAAATGCAGGCCCCTTTCATCGTTCCCCATAGTAGACCTTTATACTAATATATATTCTTAGAATCAGCAGAAAATGAAACATTTCATGCTCTGAAAACAACTTCTATTCTCTGCATGTGTCACCAGTGTATAAAATTGCAGAAAAAAAGTTTCTTTCCCTGCTGCTTATCTCACATGACAGCCCCAGATGACTAAGAAAGGTCACATGCTGCTTTGTTAACGTGGGCTAATCAATCTTCTAAGTTTCACCATCCACACCTGCAAAAAGTATAGTTTATTACTGCTAATGTGTGCAAGTAGTACGGCTATTAATGAATAACCCAGAGAATGCACCACCTTGCTGTTGATAAAATGCCTGGCTAGGTTGCAGTCTATTGGAGCAGAGTGATTTCCACTCCTGCATATCAGTTTGCCAACAGAACAAAGCCTGTATGTGACAGCAATACACCAAGTCCCGCAAAAAAGTGATTTACATCAGGCTTTCCCAGCACACAGAGCAGATTTAATGGAGCAGTTAAGTTCGCTTCAGCCTCTCCTTACTTCTCCCTGCTGCCAGCATTCAAATCCCCCTGCTTGCCACAATACTGAGATCATTCCCATTCCCAGAGCTGCACTGCTTCCCTCTGTTTCATCAGAAAAGCTGCCCTGGGGTTATGAATGGTCCTGCTCCCACAGCGTGGGAAGAAGAAGAGCAAAGATAAACCAGAGCCCTTTCCCGAGTGCACAGCGGAGGGAGGCAGCTCGCCTGCCTGGGATGGGAAGGATCCCTCCACCCAGTTTGGGGGCAGGGGAGAAGGGGCTCAGCTCTTCTCCTTGGAGGTTGAATATCACCCCGAGAACTCATAAGCGTGGGGTGATGCGGGGACAGACCGGCCTCGAGCGGAGGAGCACAAGCGGGCGGCCCAGCTGTCGTGGACGGAGGCAGTCGGGAGCACGGAAGAAAAGCCATCAGTTCTGGTTTTCAGAGGAAAAAAATGCCTCCACAACACCTGAGAAGGAAACCGTGCCAGATCCTACAGTGTTATTTCAGAGTCGTTCTTCTGCCAGGACCCCATCTTCTAATAGTCTTCACCTGGTGTATCTAGGTATTAACCTCTGGTGCTGAATTGGCATAAAACCTACCTAATAATTAATTTTCCAGGATGTATCAATGACAAGTATCATCCAGAACTTTGGGCCTGATATGTTTTCAAGAGCAGGACAGGCTATACTTTTTTACCTCAGTACTCAGGTTCCCAATTTAATGTGTTTGTATAAAATTAGAAAGACATCATTCCACTGTATATTTTAACTTTTCTTAAGCAAGATGTACTAAAGGTGAAACCAGAAAATATTTTTAATCTACCAACTATTTATTAATATTTGGTCCATTTAAGGGTATTACATCAATAGCCAGGTCCATGCTCTAGTTAAAGCTGTTATCATTTCCATTGTAAAATCCATATTTCAGGGCTTTATAATACAATCTTCCCAAATCATTTTAGTTGAAACTCAGCACAAAGATAGTCACTCCGGCAACTAATGTATCACTTTCTTTTTCTTTCTTCTCTTTTTCCTTTTTTTTTTTTTTTTTTTTTTTTTTTAATTTAGTACTTTACTTAAATCAATTTAGCCTATTAGGGTTTCTAAGAGCTAGGTAATGCATTGTCTTTCTGAGAGGTCATATGCTATGGTTTTAAAGTCCAAGCCAAAATTTGCTTATATTTGAAAAAAAAAAAAAAATTACTGGTTTTTTTTGTCAGTTTTACTGACATTTGACTGCAAAAGAGTACTGATCTCTGCAGACTTCATAACGGCATGACTTCAGACCATGAAAGTTGTACAAAACCTTGTTGACTTCAGAGGGAAGCTAAAAAAGGTTAAAAAATGGCTGAGAGACAAATTTTTGATCTTTTAGTTAGATACTGATATTTAATACTCCACCTAGACCGAGATTGTTCCAAATTCTGATACTCCTGGGCATTTCGCACAGCTTAAAGACAACCAGTACTTTATTTTCTGGCGATACATGCACATCATACATGTACTTATAGCTTTTTACTCCATCAGTATTTTATGCAATTTAACTCTGTAGTGGCATCCTTTACATTCCAGAAGTTCCCAAGGGGCATGCTAGGACCATTTCCTTCAGTGGAGACAAGCCAATTTGTGTCACCTGAGAAAAATGCCTCAACATGTATTATCAAGAGTTTTAGCTGACTCTGAATTTTAGGAATGCATCTGCAAGACTGACTTTTAGAAAGTGCCATGCATCAAAAGGTTGAAAAATAAACCAATTTTAATGGAGTCACTACATTTATTTGCTTGAGTTTGCTCAAAGTCTAATGAACATCTCTTATTGCATTTATGATGCTGCATTATAAAGTATAGCATGGCTAACCATGTGGATGTGTTTTAGAGGTGTCTGCAATTTACCCTACATGTAGGAACTTGAAGATTTCTTAAACATAAAGATAAGAAAGACCTACTTCTTTTCTTTTTTTTTTTTTTTTTTTTTTTTTTTTTTTACTTAAACTTCTTTCTGTTCTTCTCAAGCAGTCATACTTTTGGTTAAGAAAGTCCAAATACCAAACACCACCAGGTTTGGTTAGAAGACATCCCAAACCCTATTATGCTTTTGCAAAATCTGAGCTTTTTGTATGTCATCTCTTAAATTCAGCTTTACTTTTGCAAAAGCTTTTTGAAGTCATCACTTAGTCTTACCAGAAATTATCACCTCATTTGCCTTTATATAGTTTCCCTATTTCCCTAATTCACTTCAGATGCAATCAGACCACTGATTTCAACTGTCTAAGCTACCTCAGCTAACCTAAGGAAATTAAAGGTCACCACATAAGCTACTCTAATGCATACCATATATTTTCATCTCACCATATTTACCTGAAGCGGCAATTTTCATTCACTCATATTATACTCAGGAAGGTCTCCCATTAAACTATTACTGTGAGCAAAGGTATCAGGTGTGAATATCAAAATGTTTTTTCCTGTGACAGGACTTTGTGCATTCATGAGATCCTACTGATGAGAACACGTCTTGAGAGTATTTTTCCCCAAATGAAGCTCATGTTTGTTGAATACACTATGTAATTTTCTTTATAGAAATCATTATATACAATAGAAACCCTTCTGTTTATCCGTCATGTTAAAAATGATACAGAGATCATAAACTCCTTCTTACGTACGTATACTAGAGCACAATCAGTATTTGCTACTACTTATTTCACTTATGCAGGAGAATTCACATCTCCAAAGCCACTCTGGACTGCCTGAACGGGGATTATAAAGTTGAAGAAGGGCATGGCAAAGAGCGTAATGAATTCTTGAGGAAACATAACATTGAGACTTATTTAATTAAACAACCTGAGGAGAGTCTGTTGACTTTGCCTGAAGATATTGTGAAAGAGGCTGTCAGCTCCTCTGACAGGAGAAACAGTGGAGCAACATTTACCGAAGGATCCTGGAGCCCTGAACTTCCATTTGATAACATAGTGGGAAAACAGAATGTAAGTCAAACTTCCTTTAATGTCATCAAGTATGAATGCATGCTTGGATGCATTTCAATAATGGAAGCCTCAGAGGAGACAAATTCATCTTTAACCTTTATTCTAACACATACTGTAACAGCAGAGGACTAAACAATTTTTTTCAGGGCAGAAATAAAACGGGTATCCAAACTGGGGAAATGCCAGGGGACCAGAGGTTTTGAGGATTTTTTCCAACTGAAATTAAATACTACGCAGCTTAGTTTTAATTAAACCAGTCCATAAAGAAATAAATTAAAAGTAAAGCTAATGTTACTAAACTAGCTGGGACATTCTAGCCAGGGTGTGAACTCATTGCATATTTTCACTGCACTGCCATCAAAGTAAAGGGATGAGTGAATGGATGTTTTGCCAGAGGAAAAATCATAGTGTAGGTTATTGGTATATAAGGGAAAGAAAAAAAAAATCTACTTTACGAAAGCACCTCGTGAAAAAAGTCTGTCCATTCTTCACTTTTTTTCTTTTTTTTCTTTTTTAATAAAAAAATATTAAAAACCTGGATTCTAAGACATAATTAAGGTTCACTAGCAGGTGAGTTAGGCTCTAAGGTCATGCATAGCTCAATAGAAATATGAGATAATAACAACTGCTTCTGAGCAGATCTTTTTGAAAAGCACTGCATGGCTAATTGCTAGCACCCTGGGAACCAGCAATTCTTGTACAGTCATAAAAATCGCTTTGTGAAATCTGCTTGCTTAGAGGTATTAAAGATGGAAAGGTTAAAATGCCCTCAGACACCACTCTTTTCACTGCATTTGAAAGATTGATGAGGCTTTACGAAACAAGGTCAGCTGGAGCTTTTCTTCCATTTTTCTGAGGGATCTGTAATGACATGACATATCCTTTCTTCTGCTGTACATCCTCAGTCCTACTTGTCTGCACTGTCTGTTGAACTTCAGGCGTTGTGTGGAGGTCTTGCTTTGTCAGTCGTCTTCTGCTTCTTACAAATCTGCTCAGAAGTGAAAAGCCTTCACACTCAGTCAGCCCATGGTGGTGTCTTCGTCTCTTCAAACTGAACTGGAGCATGGCATAGTTTGCTGTTATATAAAAACCCTGTTTTATATATGTTCTGTACATCTGTGTATCTGCATGTACACTGCCTTTTAGTATTCTCTGTATTTTGTTGACCTGTCTCTATATTCTCATTTCATTAGGAATAGAGGTATGGGTGCATGATGCTGTGAATATCTTCTGATCTCTCTCTGTTTCTTCTTCTTTCCCTTTAAGACATTCCAATTCCTGTAGCCCAAAAAACCTATGAGGAGTAGGCTATCTTTTCGTTGATCATTTTCTCAGTTAAACTTGACCTTGATACTACCAAAGACAAGGAATGAAATAAAGGACTAATATTTTTATTCGATTATTGAACAACTTCCACCCAATAAACTAGTAAAAAGCCCATGAAAATAATTGAAATAGGTATAACTAAACAGTTGTTTTAAAGCAGATTTTTGTCTTATGGCAATAAACAATCCATTTTTAGAATAGTTTCGCACTGGTTTTTTTTTTTTTAAGAACTTGGTTTTTTGCTGGAAATAACTCTAATTTTACATTACACAGTTTTACAATAAGCTTCTTGGTGGAGACAAGATTTTAAAAATCTGCTATTCCATATGTGATTCAATTATTATGTAATTTTCAATTTTAAAGTTGAGACAATAGTCATTACTACTCATAAATAATGTATTTCAGCTGAAAATTCATATGGCAGATTTAAATTACACTAAGATATAGTAACTTTTTCCAGAGTTGTGTCAGTATTGGACAGAATAAACATTTAATAGCATTAATTATGCAGGTTAAAAGTCACTGGCAGCAGCAGACCTTGAGAACCCAAGTTGCAGCAACCCAACAATGAATCACTCCAAATGTTTGAATATTTGCCGATAACATTTAAATTATTTCTTTACCCAATGTAAGTTACAACAAAATTTGAGCAAGTCTGATCAAAGGTGTCTTACTTTTACCTGTAGTTATGTTAGGAAGAATACAAAATGGCAAAGTCTCTAGTGAGCTCTCTTGCCAAACTCAAATTCATCACAATCCATATTCTTCACCTCAGACTAATTTTCTATGGGCAGCCTAAGCCAGCGAATTGAAGTCATGTTGATATGAGTAAGGAACAGAATAACCACTCTTTATGCACACAGTCACAGACATTAATAAAAGCTACATGTGTCCACAGCACATTTAGCACCATGTGCCTTGGCTCCAACGGTAAGGTAAGCCTGCTCTGAAATTCAGACCATGCACAATATGTATGGAGTTTTCTGCTATTGAAACAAGTGTCTGGGCTTCTTTCCTAAAGCAAAGGAGGTTGGACAGAAGTTATTTTATGTTAAGAGAGTGGGGGTCTCCTCCTTTAAAATAAATTAATAGCAGATGAAGTTGGATTTCTTCATTGGGCCTTACAAAAGAAGTAGTTGAAAGCATAATATGGTCACTGTGCATGGTGCTGGAGGCACCTGGTGGGCCTCTAATGACATAAATTAAGAAAAAAGCATATTAAAATGTCTGTCTCTTGTATAAGCATATTTTATTGGTAGCTGCAATGACTAGTAACAGTTATCACAAAAATTCCCCTTAAAGACCGCCAAGATGGCAGACAAGTATAAACAACAGGGTGGAATTCAGTTCAAAACCGAGGCACCTGCATTTGTGTATCTACTGACTGTCCCAGGCGTCAATCTCCCACACATCTCAGCTCCTAAACGTAAGGGTCTAGTGTGCTCTAGGGTGCCTGAGACATCCATATGACGAGGGGCTTATAAAAGACCTGTGATGTTCTAGACTATCAGTTAGAAGCCAGGTAAGAGACTCTGATGTCTCAAACAGTGCTAAACACCTATGCTGAAATACGCTGAGTAAGGGCTTAATTCAACCTAACCGTGGCTGTCTGTTGCAGCTTTTGATACCCTAGTACACTCCAGCTGGTGCCCACCACCGACCAGCAGTGCATGGGCTTCCCATAGGTCTTGTGCCATATGTTCTAGCTCCAGACTGTTGTTCAGGATACCCTAGGAGATCTCAGCTGACCATAGCTGCATACTATTGGCGAGCTGAAAGTTTCCAGAGTGTATATTGTCAGTAATAGAAGCTTAGAGACCAAGCACCTAAGCACCTTCATTTAGGTGTCTTTCTCTAGAAACAAATCCTACCTGTATCCTGCCTCTTCAAACACATGCCTTTGTATTTCCCTATTTCCCTCCAAGACCTGGTGTTTGCAGTATGAAAAAAATAATTAAAACCTTCCTAGAGTTTTCTAAATGGCAATGATTAAAAATTTCCCTTCTTGTTGAGGTCAGGATGTTTGGACTTGTTGCATGAAAACTTTGCAGGAAGGAAGTAAAATCTAATCCCAGCCACCTTTTTTTAAATCTCTGTAAAATATCTTTAAAGTTGGAGTTTTATTATTTGTTTGGTTTAATTCATCCTATCTTTTAGTCTCAGATGCAAGTTTGGCTGGGCTTTTTGCTCACAGAATCTTGTATGTGTTCCTGTATGATGAATGGCTACTGTTGGCATCAAAGTTCAAAAGCTCATTGTACCTTACAATTCACAATTGTACCTTCCATACAGCTGTTCACAAAAGTGTAGGCAAGGTAACAGGGGGAACCAATATTTCTTTATGTCAGCATAACACAGTCTTAAAAGATGCAGAGCAAAGAGGGGGGATACAGAGACAAAATGTGATTAGAACATACTTGGGACAATAATTTGTGTGATATTTTTCATTATTGTTATTACTAACTACAAGAAAGCGGTTGTCTTAGGTATATGTATGGGTGTGAGAGGGAGATGACCACTAAACTTAAATATGAATTTCCTTGTTATCCTCTGAAAAAAAATGCAACTTCCAAGTCCATTTTTGCACCGATACTACCGACACCGTTGCCATAGTGGTGGTATTATGTCATGTTCCTCTACCATGAACTGTAAACCACTTCATACATTCAGCAAGAAGACAGTTCTTCATGTTAATGAAATTTTAAAATATAATTTGAAGCAAATTTTAGTCACTTACTAGAATGAATTGAGATCGTTCTCCTCATGTAATTAAAACCCAATGCCCGACTAAAACATTAGGAACCTTGTCCACCCTCACTTCTAGTGGAGATACAGCAATATGAACTAATTCTAAGGAATTAATGCCCATAACAACATCTGACATGATCTTGTCCTTTAACAGTGACTTCAGGCTCTCTTGTAAGAATTCAGCCACCACAAACTGATAATAAATTTTCTGCATAGCTCAGTTTAAAAGTGATAGGAATACTTAAACTAAAGTAGTACCTTAGTGTGTATTAATACTGTATTTATCCAGTTGACCCAATGGATTGTTTACCTGGAATTTGTCTCTAAGCTTAGAGTTTACACCATAGCTCCAAGGCTGAGATATGGATTCAGGCATATCTGAAACTTCAGTATGAGAAGAGTTTCCCTGATTTTTTTTTCCCTCTAAATGTTGATGATACTGATTTTCTGAAGGGAAAATGGGGAGATTTGAGTAGAGTGGTTTGCCAAACCTTCTCTACTGAAGTCCTTTCTCTACTAAAGCAAACAGGAAGATTGCTTTTCACTTCAATAGAGAGAAGATCTCAGTCCTGATACCCTTTTCTGCCTATTTATTGGGCTCTTAAGTTACTCATCAAATGATGGAAGAAGAGAAAGCAAGATATTATCTGTGACTACGGAGTCCTTGGACTTTGTTTTAGGACTGCAAAGAAAGTTGTCAATTGGGGTTTGACAGTGGGTTCCTGAGACCCTTCCTGTGTTTTAATGTGCTGGCCAAGATTCATTAGAATGCAACTGTTGACTATCTATTGAATATGAACAAGGGAAATCTCCCTATATCACTTGCTGTACATAATCCCATGATCCAAAAGAATTGGCTTTCCAGAGAAATCTAGTGATAAATGCATCCCAAGCTCCTTTTCCCAACAATGCCCAGAAGGGCATATAGCAGAAGACTTTTCCAGAAAGGACTTACGGGATAACTTTTTTGAGCAGAAGTGTATTTCTTGTCCATAATAATTCTGAAATGTCTTATGCTGTGATGTATGAAGGTTTATATCCTTACCATTCATTAGCATTTCTTAACCCTTGGGAATATCACAGGTAGTAGAGTTTATTTTCCCATTCAAATGGAAAAGTGCTGCTTCACTGTTGTTTGTGTCATGAAATGATACCATGAAACTGGACTGAGTTATTCTCTTTATGAAAGCAAACTCCACCTCTTTCCTGAAGGTGAAGCACCCTTCATACTATCTCTGCTAGCTTTCTTTTGCGAAGCTGTGCAAAAGTATTTTCTTTTTTTTTCCTTTTGATTAGTCAATGAAATACCAAAGGAATAATGCATTTGAGAGAATATAAAATAACAATATGAATTACAGTTAAATTAATTCTTATAGCCTAACTGTAATCTAAACTGGCTGAAATATACCAGTAGTGAAGAAGAATGTATTATTTGAAAACCCATGCTGAGGTAATCAGAAATGTCACCTTCTTCACTCCTGCCTAACTGATCTGTTCCTTAACTACACACATCCAGTATCTTTAAGATCAAGAAAAACATCATTACTCCTGTTTTGTGACTTCTGTTTTCTGTAGCTTCTGTTCATAGTTGCTAAAACACACCACTGAGTTAGAAACCCTGCTGAGGTTTTGGTGTGTACTCCCCTCATGCATGCTCTAATAATTAATTAGCAGAATCTGGAAAGGGGAGTACAGTCCTAGTGTTCAGTGCAGCAGCAAACCTCCTAGTTTGTATAAAAGAAGGCACTAAAGTACTCCCCCTAATGTACTGTATGTGTTTAGTGGAACAGACTTCTTATTTTACACTTCTATAGATTTCATTGAATGAATTGCATGGAATGCTGTAATGGTTTGCAATGCAACATGATCTAAAACATTGCATTTTTAACCCAAGGGGACCAGCAGGTTTATTCTGTTTGCATGTGCTTTCCCCTAGACTCTGGCTGCCCTAACAAGAAATTCAATAAATCTGCTTCCAAACCATCTTGCACAAGCTTTGCATGTCCAGTCTGGGCCTGAGGAAATTAACAAGCGAATAGAGCACACCATCGACTTACGGAGTGGCGATAAATTGAGAAGAGAGCATATCAAGCCTTTTTCACTGATGTTTAAAGACTCCAGCCTGGAGCATAAGGTAGCTGGGTCTTGGTAGCTGCATTATTTGCAACTCAAATTGTAATAAATGTCCACTGAAGTAGAGAAGCTGTAGGTTCTAGCTTGCATTGGTTTTTTTTCTGGTTTTGTTTCTCTTTTTCATTTTGTTTCAGTTTTCAAAAGTTGCAACTGAGCTAAAGGTCTTAATAGACAGTGTCATGATGGAGGTGTTATAATGCTGCAATGATTACATTTCATTGTTGGAAAATGCCTACACTGAGCAAACTGCTTCTGAGAACAACAGCCATTTGCTGGGTTTCGTTTGCTGTCTAGTACAAGCAGTTTTCCATCAGATGACAGGTTGCTTTGGCACAAATGGTGATTGAGCATATTAATAAACTGACACGTCTATTCAAAACATATATCTATATTTATATAGATAAGTTTCTTTCATTTAGTCGTAGGATGTATCTGATGTCTTCTAGGCTGCTATGTTTGTTTCAAATCAAAACTAATTTGTCAATTCTTTGTTTTAAACAACCTTTCTTAACAGCTGCCTCTAAGAGGTAAATATTGTTCATGTCTTTGCTGCTTCTCAAAAGCAGTATGATCTCACTAATTTCTATTTCAGTCAACATCCAGATGTAAGTTCTAAGTTAAAAAAGATAAGGCAATGGGAGAGTTTTCCTTGCAAACTGATGACATGGGGTGGGGTTGCACAGATCTCAAATTATTTCATTACCTTGTATGCTATTACAATGCAGCAACAGCAGGTCTGCGATAGGATGTGCCCTTAGACTGGAAAGAAAGAAAGAAAAATAATGGGGAAATGCAAGCATGGAGGCCCACTTCTCCATCATCACTTTAACCTGCACTGGAAAACAGATTTTTTTTACTTGACTTATGGGAGACGAGTCCTCAGATGGTATCAGTGGTGAAAGCTTAATGAAAACCACTGGAAAAGAAAAATTCTACTTCACGTATATTTAAGTCCTTATTTCACAAGCAATCCTGCAGAAGGAAAAGGAAAGGTTCATTTAAAAAGAAAGAAAATATTCAGTTTTCCCATGAGGGTATTTATGACACTGAGAGACAAGGTAGAATCCCCAAAGCCAAGTTAACCACTACTGCTACAAGAGAACATATGAAGCTATTTCTTTCAGTGCAGACCTTGTGCAAAGCTGAGAGGGACCCAGGAGGTGAAATCCTAGATTTCTGATATCCTTTGAATTACCATCTAAAGGCCTCAAAGTAATGAGTAATCTTTAATCTTTTCAAGGCACAAGGTCAAAAGATAAGGTAAAAAAGTGTAGACAAAATAGCATTTAACATAGAAGGTGAGGGATGGTACATTAGAAATTTTTTGTGCAAAAGAGGAAACAGCCTAATCACAAACAACTTGCTGAATGAGCCAGCTAGTCAATGGTTCACCTAGTCTTACATTACTATTTAATAAAAACAATACCTGAACATGGGCTGGAGTAAAGGGACACTGCCCAGAATCAGATCCTATATTCAGAATATAAACTTTCTTGTCATTTTAGACTTCACAATTAGCAGCCACAAGGAAAATCTATACAGAAAGGGTAGATGTTCATTTAAATGCAATTTAAGCAGGAGGGGAAGAAAAAACCCCATGCTCTAATCCATCACATTACATAGGTCAGTTTTTAAATATTAATAACGTTTTGAATTCCATCTGGATGACAAAAAGTCTATTTAAAATTCAACATTTTGAGAAATTTTGATACATTTTCCTCTCAGTATGACATTTCCAATGTCAACCTGTGCTGCAATGCTTAGAAAATGGAGCTTTCATTCAATATTTCCTTATGTGCTAGTCCCAACCAGTAAGTGCAGGCAACCCAAATACAAAATCCTTCCTGTAAACTGGATCATAGATTCATAGAACCATAGAATGGTTTGGGTTGGAAGGGACCTTACAAATCATCTAGTTCCAGCCTTCCCCCCCCCCCCCCGCCACCCCCACCATGGGCAGGGACACCTTCCACTAGGTCAGGTGGCTCAAAGCCCCATCCAACCTGTCCCTGAGCTTCTGGACTGAATCTTCTTTCTGTCCTCTAAATTGGGCCGGGGTTTAGCATTACACAGGGGTAAAGTTTTAAAAAATATCAGCACTGTTTTACTTGCTCTGGTTCATCCACCTCCAACAGGTGGTTAGTTGCTGGTCAGTAACTTCCTTGTTTGTGTTCAGGGTGCTGGGGCACCCATAGGTGTGCTCAGAGAAGGGTAAGCAATGCACCAGGATGCAAAAGGATAATTCGGATTAAGGAAAGATGAATCAGTGTCCTCATCATTACAGGCAGGGGCAATGTCACATGGGACAATGTGGGAAATGTCCCTTCCCTCCTTGTTTGCCTGTGCATAAACTGCATGTTTGTCCCAGTAGACTTAGTGTTAAACGATAGTCTACAGGCAGTCATGAAAATAAAAAAGTGTGAACCATTTTGCTACACAAAGTAGCTATTTCCTCCACGTTATCTTATATTACTAATACTTTCTCCCTTCTTCCGGCCCATTTAGGAAACAAAACAAAACAAACTCAGATTTAAATTGGAGCCTTATAAAGTTATTTCAGAAGCCTTTTCCCTTTGCTCTCCCCTCCTCTAGCCTATCAGTCTGGAATTATGCTTTCTTCTAGTCATTAACATTTTGCAACTGCTTACATGACCTTCATCATCGGTGTCTTGAGCTGCTCCCTGCAGCATTGCTGAGCAAATAGACAGTCTGTGTCTATGGACCTCCCATCTCACACTGCCATTTTCCTTTGCTCCCACTTAGCTGTTCAAACCAGTGGCAGCTTCGAGTCAGAGGTAGCTCTGAAGTAAAGTAACTTTCCTATGTAAAAGCTTGGGCCCTCACATTTAGCCATCACACTTTCAGGCAGCGCTGGCATCTGCCTAATATTTCTTTTAACTGTAAGTACTTCTCGCCCCAGACTTTACGGTTATTCAATAGGCAGAACAACCAGTACCCATAGCTGACATCCCATCAAGAAGTGTCACGTTAACTTTGTTCAATAAGAATTGTGTTAATAATGCTCTGTACCTCAAACCCCAGAGAAGTGAGTAACCATATGAACAATAAACTATATTTCTTCCTCCTGCATTAGTAACAGGACTACCATGCTGTGGGATCATAAATCTTTTGGGGTGACTTGAATAGATCTGAAATGTCATGCTGGACTTCTGTTTAAACAGCCTGGGTTGTTTCGTGGTTTTTTTCATTATAAAACAATTGCAGACAGCAGATTTATGCTAGCAATGAAAGTACCATTTTGCTTCCTTTAAGGTTTCAAAAGGTAAAAAAAAAAATAATAATAATTTGTGGAATAAGCTTGCCCAAAACTACCATGATAGCTACCACATCTCCTGGTTTACAATCATTTAAACAACTGGTATGTCACAGCAGTTTAAGTCATTGGTACCTCTTCCCACTCCTCTCCTATCTCATTGCTCTGTGTCCTTCTTGGTGATAGAATAATTGTAGATTCCACAGCAAGGAGTAGCGGTTGCATTAGTAAATGGGTTATCTCCATGAAGCAGTATATATATTTCCATATGAATTTTGTGATACTTCATTTTTCAGAGGATTTGTGCAGATTCCACAGCTGGTATATTTTATAGATTCTTTACCCAAATGGATTAGTCATTACTAACCTGTATTTCACTCATTAACATTTGATATCTCATTTAGAGACTAATTCACTCTCAATTTTGCTAGAGGTTATTTTCACAAATAGGATGTAGGCAGATAGAGCAAAAGACTCATCACAGGAGAGTACTTCTAATTGTAGCACAAAAATACACTAAGGGTTTCCAAATATGTAATAGCTCATAAGGAGAATCTGATACTACTTTAAATGATTTCCAATAATTAAAAGATATCATCATGATGCTCCACATTAATAGCAGTGACTTGGAAATATCAGTACCATGTACTTTTGTACAGGATAAACCATAGTAACAGGGCAGGGAATTTTACATGCTCGTAAGGTTTTTGTTAAGGAAAGTTTCCAATGCAGAGATTCATATAAAGATATTCTATGTCTTCCTGCATATTTGTATGATCATAAATCAGACTGGGCTTAGAGGTGAAGTGTCTACACATCTTCTGTGAGGTGAGCACACTTAAAATATCAAAAGGGCTTTGAATTTCATAGTACATGTTTTCTTAGGCCAAATATTGGACCTAAATACCCAAGTCTCTGCTTCAGGATTTCTGATGAGTGAGATTAATAAAAATTAAATTAGTAGGAAACAAACTTTGCCCTTCCTGCTTGCTGCATCCTTGCAGACATGGGCCTTGCCTCTTTCCTTCAACCCAGAAACTTCCATTGGCAAGAAGGTCTGTAAGAAACACTTGGCAAACTGGCCCTGTTCAGCATCTTCTTTTCTGTCATCGGTCAACAACTGGATCTGTGTCTACTCTTTGGTCTTCTCAGGAGTTCATCCATCTCTTCTGCCTTGGGCTTCCTGATACATATTCTGCCTCTCCCCTGTACTGCAGAAGCTTTTCCAATGACACAAACACCATTGCTCTGAAGAAAAAAACAACAAACGTGGTCTCTCTTTTCATCCATAAGGTCCTACCAGAGACAAAGAGCAGCAGTGGGGATAAAACCAAATCCCCTCGTCCCCAGTACACAAACACTTTTTCTAGGTGAACGTATAAAGCCCGTTGTATTACTGGTACTCCCCTTTCAAAAAGCCCTGGGAAAAGAGAGGAGAGGTGGGGAATAAGCAGCATTACTTGGCAGAGAAAACCTGCCCTTTCTTACACAAGCTCAGTTTCAGCTCGCTGGCTCCCGCAACAGCACCGGCAAATGGCTCAAGGCCCGTGGGAAGCAGGGCGAGCCTTCGCTACGCCATCAGCAAGTCATGCCAGCGCAGGTAGGTCTGTGGGATGTTGCAGCTAAGGTTTTCATTGCACAGCAGGTCACATCGCGACTCTTCCCACCACTCCATGTAGCTCTAGTTGGCTACATGTCTCCCCATACTTATGGAAGTGCCTTGAGGCTTAGGCTATCCTTCAATTAATTCTCCAAGTCACTAAGGGGTAGACTGCTAGAGAAGTGCTATGTTTATCATTAGCGTTGGTGCTGCCTCAGAGATGCTAACAATTTCTCATCACAACATTGTTACTGATTAGACCGCAGCATTCATCCTTTTGAGATAATGCTCAACACAGCAGGCAATTCCATGTTTGTGTTTCATTCAATTAGTCTGCTATAATTTCCCTAAGGAACAGTTGGAATTTCATGTTATATTTTAAGGAACGTACCTTTCTTTTTCCCTTTGGTTCTTTTTCTACCGCAACCGAAAAAAGCCCTGGTCCATTATTTAAGTGGACTGATGCAGTTCTGTTTTCCTGCACATGAAATCAGGGTCAGTGCCTCTGTGCTTCCAGCAGCAAAATGGAGTTGCCTGTGAGCACTATCGAAAATCATGTCAAAGTGATACTGCTTCTGCCAACAGCAGGCACGGGGTACAATAGCAGTAGAGGAGGAGTCAAAATGAGGGGTGCCAACAAATAATCCCCTTCTCTTACTCATAACAAATGGGAGCAGGGAAGAGAGAAGACTTTTTTCCATTTTCAGGAGCTTGAGGCTGTTTTGACCAGCTGTTTATAACTAAGATGAAGGCCCTAGCGAAGGTCCATGTACTGAATATAGGCTAAGTCTAGATAGGATCTTCCTTCAAGAGCAGATTAGCTATAAAATGTAGTTCATAGCTGAACTCTCTCAATGTATGTTCCTGATATATTTCTTAGTTGGTTTCAATTTTTCTCAACTATAATGCTTTCTAGGCATTTATAATTGCAGTTTGCTTTATTTCCAAATTTTAGTTTCTGAAACCTGATATCTCTTTGACTCTGATTTCCTTTTGTTCTGCATGGGTAACTCTTAGCACCTCCAAAACCGCAGAAGATTAAATAAAATGGAGTTATTGCTCAGAGGAGGAGAAATGACTGGGGTAGGCATCTGTGGGATTTTTTATTAGGTGAATAAAATTTAGTGGCGTCAGTACAGGATAAAGAGGTTTACAAAAATAATATGTCTATGGACCAATCTTCATCTGCTGTAAACAATTGGAGCTTAACTGACTTAGCAGTGATAGATACCAGCTGAGGACTTGGGTAAGGTTTCCATTTTAACTGATCCACCGTGATTCACTGATGTATCCATTACTCCTTTTCTTGGTAACGCCCATAAAAGGGGAACCTGCTATCATTTTCAGTGGTTTGATATGCTATAGAAAAATATTTCAGCAATAAATCATAATAATAATGCACCTGCAATGGTCTTTTACATAATACTACCTTCATTTTCTTGGAGAATGCCCATATTATCAAGTTTCTGCACAGCCTCTGGATAAGTTAGGATACAGAGATCATGACCCACATCCCAAATAATCATGGAATGTCCCAAACGATGTACTTTTCTTAAAAAAAAATAAAAGTAAAAAAGAAAACAGAATGGCCTCAATTTGGCAAGCATGGAAACACCTCTGTGACATCATGCATGCAGAGTCGCAGCTGACTTGAGTGTTTGCCTTCAGGTGAGGAAACCCATGGTTCCTCTGGTTAAGCTATTAAGTATTTAGTATTCTGCTCAGCAACACAAGCCCCTAGTATCTACCTGGAAATTTTTAAAGCAAATAATTTTGTAAGAGAGGCAGCCAAGTAAAAGAACTTTGTATTGCAAATTACAGAGTTTTGCTCTCTTGGATAAAGTGGTTTACCAGCTTATTAATGATTTATTTGTTGTGTTTCATTTCTAAAAACAAATTCAGGTTTATTGATATATTAGCTCTTCCTGCTAATTTCCCCAAAGTCTCCTATATGCATCAGTCTTTATGAAACTACTACATGGGTTAACAGCTAATTTACTCTTTTTTTTTTATTCTAGTATTCCCAAATGCGGGATGAAGTATTCAAATCAAACTTGGTGTGCGCCTTTATTGTTCTTGTATTTATCACCGCTATCCAAAGCTTACTTCCCTCTTCCAGGTAAATACAGAAATATATCTCTATATATCTGAAGGCGCTCTTGGGGAAACAGCGGGATAACATTTCTAGGAGTGATGTGGAATGAACCAATATAATCTGCTTGTTCCCCCAAAGTGTTCAGAAATATTTTTTCACTTTTTTCCCCGATATTAACTACTTTTGTATCACGTTATCTGCAGCTACATGTTTTCCTGTGAGACAGTAACATCTACTGACATTATGTCATTATGTTTTGAAGCAGAACTCCCACTGACATAAGTGGGAAATTTGGGTTACAAAAGTTTGACACAATGTGGCCTGCTGCTTGCAGCGTTGAAGTAAAACATGATCCAGACTTACAAAACTGCCTCTTTGCTAAGTGACTGGTAATCACCTTGGGAATGAGTGATTGTTTTGGTTTTGTTTATTACCTGCTACATAAGAAAATTGTACCGCTGTGTTTTGTTGCTGATGATATGTATTACCCAGCTGGGGAAAGCAATCTTGTGCCATGAAGAAGAAGGAAGGAGGTGGTCTGGTAGATCTTTTCTCACTTCTGCTTTTATCTGAGGCTGACCAAGCAACAACTTCCTATCAAGGTGATGAAAATGTGACATAGCTGAGACTTCTGTGTCCACATGTTTCACACAGTCAAACCCATCAATTGGCATTGTTGTCTACTATTTAATAGTGAGAACACAAGAGTGTGTACAAGGACTAAGGTCAGTTTTCTAGCATCATAGCAGAGCCAGCAGCACGACTGCCACTAAAACATGCCCCTGGCCCCATTTGGTCTTTGGCAGTGTTAAAATGGAAATGCCCAGATGAACATAGTTCTCAGGTGGTTTCTAACACTGAGATGAACCTTAACTTATGGATGCCTGTAGAATAACCTTGAAAATACCGTATTTGTATAAGAAATAAGACATTTACTATGTTACAGTCATGCAGCAATATTTCTTGGATCATCTCTGGAAGACCTGGCTCACCACATTCATGTCTGAGAATACCAAAATGGTGGTTAGAAGCAGGCAGGCAATGGCACTCTGCAGCAGTGGTGTTCTATGTATTTTGTAGTTCTCAGCTGGGAAAGTACCCGGAGTAGTACCTGACCTTCTGCTGTTCCTTATCTGCTATATTGCTCTAGTACTAATAAGTTTGTTTACTTCTTTAAAATTCTTCTCCCAATGCACATCCAAAATTCTTCACTTCTGGTAGTGTTATTTTTACTGTTTTCTTAGTATGTGGAAGAAGATTTATGGTTCTTATTAATGGAACCTGTTTTCCAAAAAAGATTTCTGCTGCTATATCAATCACTGCTATACCAGCAAAAAAAAGCATGGCTTTTTTCCTATCTGCACAGATTCATCTCTATTAATTCTCATGAGGGTGTCTAGTGCCATTGCAATTAGGGGAGAAGGAGTCATATAAGCACATTGCCTGCAGCTGTCTCACTTCTTGGTTTCCCATCTTGCACAGTAGTCGTGTTTTCCCCTGCACTTCAGAAATGCTCTGGGGACTTTTTTGTCACTGAATGTTAAAGAGGCTGTAAATATAAATACGTTCAAATAAAGATTAGACAAATTCCTACAAAATAAGATCAGCAGAGGCTTTTAAATGAAAATATGGAACCTTGGCCTCAAGAGTGCCTTTAAAGGTTGATTGCTGGAACCTGGGAAGATATTTAGGGAAAGGATATTTACCACTATCCCTTTTGTGAGAGAAGATTTGGAGCCACATGGATGCTTTATGGCCATTCTTATGTTCTTTGAGGAACTGCAGATCACAGTCAAGATTTGAGAAGGGACATTTTGGTCTTCATTTTTCAAGTTCTGATACTCTGCTTCAAAAAAATGTGTTTCAGTCTTAAAAACCATGCCTCTTAAATGAGCGGAGGTCAACAGCTGAGCAACCCTAAAATAACGGGGGGGGGGGGGAGTGAGAAGGCTTGAATATGCTTAAATGTATTGAATGAGGAAATAATCTGGAAGTTCAGATTTCCTAAATTCTAATTCTAAAAAACAATTCAAGGTATGAGCACTTGAACAAACTATCACAAAGTTAAGCAGGATTTGGATTCAGAGAGTCTTGGAGATAACTTCATGCTCATCTGTTATACCTCTTGTAGATATCAGAGAAGTAAACTACTACAGTGGAAAAGCATGGACATCATTTCCATGGAACAATTAACAAACTATAGTTCACACTCCTCATGGTGACTTACCCATTTCTTAACACCACATTTAAGTGACTTTCAATATATGCTTCAGAGCTCTGTTGAACAAGGATGGAATTTTGTGTTTGCTTAAGTACATGTTTGAATATTTTTCTGAGCTGAGTCTTTTGGGGATTTCTAGAAATTCGGTGAAAGAAAACATTATTCAAGTCTTCATAAGACGTATCTTACTAAGGATCTTCAGGAATTTTCTCACATAGGTTGTCTTTGTGTGTTAAAGAAGGGAATCATCTTTCCATTGTTGCATCTACTGTGTATCGGAGTTTCAGAATTTTATCTCAGTTTATATCTGTCTTCCATAGGATAAATATTTGATCCATTCATACTTTTCCCTGACAGGGCAGACACACCACTGAATTTAAAAATCTTTGCAATAGTTTTCATTCTTTGAAATATTGAGTTGGGGAAATTACTCTGACATAAATTAATGCCATATTTCTGCTGTAATTATCCTCTATGAAGCCATTAAGTTACATTGCCAACCTTGCAGTGATTCATCTTCTCCATCTGAGAGGCCTGGGAGTTTGATTAATTTCCTGCAATGAACTTTCTATATGCTCACATGGGCAATAGATCATACTAGAGTAGACTGCTGAACTACTCTTATTTCTGTTAGTTTTTCACTGGGTTATTCCTGTGAGGGGAGAAAACCAGGTTTCAAACTGTTGTTCATTTAAACATCTGTATCGTCTGTTTCACGTAAGTTTTCTTTCTGGTTCAACTCTTGATTTGTGACTGTACACAAGGAAGAGGGAAGGCATTTAAAACTCCATTTGATCTTGACAGTAAGGCAACCCCTAGAAAGAAAAGCATTTGGTCTTGAATCTCTTCTTGGATCCAACCCAGGTGTCCTAGTTCTGGGAGAAGTTCATCGACAGAAGAATATTATGGCTCTTTGTTCCTATCCCTCTAACCTTGGCTACATCTTCTGCTCTACTTGTTCCTATCAGCATGCTGCCAACAAAATCTTAGCACAGATACTGGACTGATCCTCTAGGAGGTCATAGGTGTGCAGACTTCAGTTTTGTTTTCATCTCAAGCAGTCTTAGACAAGAGACAAACACATCAATGTTCAACTGAACAGCTACAGTGGAAGAATTCTTGTAGCCTATTATGAACAAATACAAGGCCATGATTTCTCAGGCACCTAAGCAGATTATGTTGCATTTTGGATTCATATCCCAGACTTAGGTCCCTACATGCTCCCTTTATAGTACCTTAATTCAATAGCACTTGGTCTTACATGTAGAGTTTGGCAATCCAAAATAAGAACTCACATTTAGTGTCCTCAGGTCTGACCTCATGAGGCTTGACCCTAATCTTTTTGACAGCCTTAATTTAGTTTCATTTAGAGCTGGATCACACTAGGTCTGCAGAATTAGTAGGCTACATCTGCATATATAGACTGTCTATATATATCTGAGATATAGATAGCAACTATCAGTTCCAAAGAGGATCTCAGTCATTTGGCTTTGGAAAGCAAGAAGGCTATTGCAGAATACTGCTGTAGTGTGGGAAACAAGGAATTCATCTCACATAACTAACTGTCAGTGTCTATACCCTGGGTTCTAAGTATAGCCACTAGAGAACGAGTCAATCAGTGGACCTGAATAAATCTAAGAGACTGCTGTGCAGTGAGATGAATTGTATCCTAAACTGCACAGCTTTCTTGAAGAACCTTCTTGACCCCCTTGACTAGTTCTCCATGAACATAATGTCCAACTTTTCCGCGCCTTTATTGACTGTCTCTCCTTGGCTTTCTGTGTATTTTCACAGAGAAAAGCTGCTCTCAAGGCATTGTTTATTGTGTCTCTACTTCGTAGCCTTGGGACTTTCATTCAGCAAGTTCTGAGACTTCCCACAAAACTTTTAGGCGCACAGGATGAAATCTGTGGCTCCTGCTCCAGTCTTTGTTTCCTCATTGTTCACTCTTCCCTTCATAATACAGTTTGTTTTTACTGGCCACATTGTTTCTTCTTTCAAAAGCAAGCTTTACTTCTGGGTGAGGTCACTGGAGAGGATGGGACTTTTGGGGGAAGCTCCACTGTGTCCTGTATTCAAGTCACACACAAAACTCTGACAAAGCTTGTTGGAGTGAAATGCTGACCCAAGCGTAATATAACATTTCATACCAATGGTACATCATCAGAACAGTGTCAAAGCTAATATTACCATATGGAAGATTTCAAGGGAAGTTAATGCGTAATTCATCTTATTTCACTTCATTAGAGAATGGAACTTCCATTTTGATATTTTTCACATTTTCTTTCAAAATGTTTTCTAATATAGTTTGATACTACAAAAAAATACCATCTTATGCATATGTATCTTACTCATAGAAGTTCAGACACGTTCCAAAAGAAAAACTCTGCTAACTACAGCCTCATTTTCTGTTTGTTATCTGCTTAACTCATTTTCTTTCCTGGACTCCTACACTGCAAGTCTCATTAATTTTGAGGTTCTGAGAGTAGGAGCTGTACATATAAGACATAGCTGAATTACAGTAAATTATTCTGAGGCTTGCATGCTGTTTTCAAAATCTTATACCTTGATCATACCTCTGTGTTAGCTTGATTTATTTTAGTAGGTGATAGACAAGAAAGTTTGAAGTAAATTGTATGTTATTCTGTCCTGATACTTTAAAGGAATCATTGTGCCAGTAAGTCTGTTTGGATGATCAGAAAGGAATAATGTTTATGCAAATACTGTCTTTAAAACACCATCAGATTTAATGTGTATGAGTCTCTATCATCATAGATGAATTAAGGCATTAAAAATCAGAACATTCTTGTGAAAGATAATATTTAAAATTAAGCCTGCTAAAGCATACGGGAGTACAGTTTTGCAATTAAATCTCTTTCAGTTTGACACCAATACCTCATATGTTATTTTATGGCTTTTCCTTCAACATGACCAACATTTTCCCAATTATACCCTGATTTATGCCTAATTTAAAAAAAAAAATAAATAAATTCATTTTGAACAAAAACATTTTAATTTATCCCATTTTCTCAAGGTATTTTCTACAAACATGAGTATTGTGAGGAAGATGTACTTAGAGTTTTCATATAAACGACCAAGTGCATCTTTGGTGTCTCCTTAGTGCAAATATTTTGGACTCTGTCCATCAGCTACAGCTAAGGAATGGCAGTTCCCTCACAGACTGGTTCTCAAGCTTCTCCTGCTATGTCCATATATCCTCTCCTGCCATTATGTCAGTGTGGTTTCCTCTTCCCTTTGATTAAATACCTATTATCTTATGGTGACATTTTTTTAGAGCAAAAGCTTTAGTTAATAGGCTCAAACCACATATTTGAATTCAGATCTGTATGAGTTTAGAATTTGCTCTTCTAAAGCCAAATCTGAATAGCCTGAAATTGAGGAGAATTTCAGTTAGATTGAGATAGAGGCCACTGAGATTCAGGGAGTGGATCTGGCTGACCTACTGAAAAAATGAGAAAAGAAAAGCTATGTTGTTTTGATTTCTATTTCCAACTGACACCCTTAAATTTGTCTTGCTTTAGGGCCCAAATGTACAAATAGCATTGTGTCCTACCCAAAGAAAAGGAGAGGTGATGTTTTCAATAAGACAAAACATATGTTCACAGAAGGCTTAATGAGCAGGGTAGAGCTTGCCTCCATTCAGGCACCTGCAAGTGCAGAAGTCTGCCTGGAGCACCCTGATAGTCCACTTTCAAAGATATTTTTTTTCTGTGAGACATTATGATTAAATCACTGTAGTGTACTGGCACATGTACAACTAGGTTATGAGAAAATTTAATTACTTAATTCAAAGCCTCAAGTTTAATCATTCTCCTTATAGCAAAAAGGCAATGGGAAAGCAGAGTGAAGAGGAGAGAGGTTTGCAGGAGCAGTGGAATGACTTTTATTTTGCATGGGTTTGATCTTTGCGAAAAGAGACACAGAAGGACAATGATAGACACAAATGTGAACAAAAACTTGACTTGTGAAGTGCTGGGCGCTTTCTTCTCAGCAAAGTAAACAATTTACTGCATTTATGAACCTTCTCGGTTACTTGACTTCAGTTCCCAGATTTAAGCAAGAAAAAGGAATAAATTTAGAAAACTATAATGAAAGTTGGACTAGAAGAAATTATGGCTTTTAACAGTTTATTCAAACGAATTGAGTTGTCTATTCTGTGTATTCACTTAACAGTACTTGATTAAGGATCACGTTTGCAAGAACAAAGTTTATAGGGTATGCCAAACAACATGTTTTATTTAAACATGTTTGTAACATAGAACACCTTTTCACCTGCTTTATATTTTAAAGGGCTTCCATGAAAACAGTAATGCTTTTGCTTTTTTAGAAACCAGTGAGATTCTTAGCTGCAGTTGACCCACTACTAACTAAAATGAGGGCAATCTTCCATTTCTGTAATTACTATATCCTTACACCAGAAATTAGGCTGCACCTTAGAGTCTATGACCCTCAATATAGTATGAGTTAAAGACACCTGTGATGTGTTCTATATAAAATAACTCTATACTAAACTGCCCCCAAACTAGTCTACTAGAGTGGGAACCACCTTATGCGGAAGTGGCATCAGGATCCTACAGGCTGAATAGATTTGCTCTGAAATAAACTTAGGGGACAACTGAGTCCCAAAAGAAAGGACATGCCTGCCACTCAGACTCTGTCTAGACAGATAGAGGCACTGACAGTGAATTCCCTGGCTTACTTCTTCAACAGCAGTTTCTCAGCAAGAAACCATGCAAAGCAATAGCAGACCTATGGAACATGAACAAATCTTTGTTTTCTCTGGTTTTTTTCCTGGACTAATTGTCTCAGATTTATGACAACTGATTTCTCCTGGTCTTAACTGTTTACACATTTATTTTTATTAGCAGTGGTATTGTATTGAGGTTTAATGCTGAGTTCTCTTCTTTTTTTCTTCCCAGGGTGATACCTATGGTTATTCAGTTTTCTATTCTGATTATGCTGCACTCCGCTCTTGTGCTAATCACTACAGCAGAGGATTACAAATGTTTACCCTTAATGCTCCGGAAAACTTGCTGCTGGATTAATGAGACCTACCTGGCCAGGAATGTCATTATATTTGCATCCATTCTGATTAATTTTCTTGGAGCTATCATCAATATTGTAAGCTTATAGGGAACCAGGAAATATTATACAGGAAAAGATGATTTATGAATTATTAAGCTTGCCACAGGACTTGCTAACTAATGTGTTTATAAGTCAGATATGATTTAAATATTAAAAAAAAAGGCAAAGTACCACAGCTTTAGGAAATTCAATCTGTTGCTTAAACTATGTATTTCTGAAATATCTCATTATTTCTCCCTTATGAGTATCATCTATTTTTAAAACCCTTTTGCTACTTTCTGTTCAAAGTATCCACCCTTTGAGGACCATTTGTAATTTTCTGACATGCTGATGATATACTTTCTTAAAGACTGTCAATCCATGTAATCCTTATAGATATTAAATTCCTCGTCTCACAGTTCTCCCATTTATTAGATTACTAAAAAAATGGTAAGTGTCAACGAACCCAGAAAATACCTTCAAAGAAAGGACAGAGCTGGTCAAGCTGAGCCAGTAACCACAGCATGTGAAAAGAAGATAAAAAGCATAAATTCTAAACAAATTTTGCCTTGCTTATTTAGTAGTTTGACAAACCCTTTTGGCCTAGATTCACCTTACCAAACCATGGGCATAGGCTTTCTCAGCTTGCTTTATAGTCAGTGCAGAAAAACAGGCATGCCCAAAGTTTTCTTTTGATCATACTGGTCCCAATAAAGAGATTTTTCTCTCTCCACTGCCCACACAGCAAGTTTAGCCTGATTTGGCTCCTAATTTACACATCTCCACTAAGATTCTAAAGTGTGACAAATCTAAATAAAGTTTATCAGCATACCTGTGAGGAAAGGCATGTACGAAGCTTTGCTTAGCAGCTTTGGTTAGATAAAAAAAATTGGTCATGCAATACTGTGGGCCTGGCTCTACACAATGTCACAGGGTAAAAAAGTGGGGTCTTGTATGCAAATACCATACAGCCCTAATTATCCTGATGTCTTCAGAAATTTGAGACAGCTTTGCATGAATTAGGCAGATTATCATGTCAGACAACCTGGCAGGTGTTGAAGCCTGAGCCAAGAAGAAAGTAAATAACTCATAGATTAAAAGTAACATTTGCATCACTCTTTCCTCTCATAGGGCACCTTTTGGCGATGAATGTAGCAGTGCTTTTACACCTGAACTTCATTCTTTGCAAATACTTATTTCCTTCTAGATGAGAACAGGAAAGTGTTTAGTGACAGTAATAACAATAGCAACTACAACACCACAACAGGAAAAATAATTATCCTGTAATAATTAATAATAATGATGATTGTGTCACTGGAGTAAGTATGTTGAAGTCTGATATTTCAAGGGTTTGCCTCATCTTTCGCTAACAGATATGAGAATTTATTATGCTTTATTGCTGTCATTCTTCCATGATTGAATTCAAGTTGCCAATATGTGAGGACTCAGCATCTGTCTGGGTTTTTTAGTGATACCATGCAGTCGCTGATAGAAGAGTTAGTCGGAGAAAGAAGAATGCAGCCACTGTTTTCTATCCTTACAGAAAAAATAGAAATACAGTAAATGACAGGAAGTTCAATAGGGCTAAAAATTTCCTGAAGATAAGGACAGTGTTACATTATAGTATAGATCACTAAGGAGTGTTGTAGAATTTAGATTTTTTTTAAATGATGTTTAACAAATATCTGTCAGGAAGGATTTTGGTGGAATTAATCTTGCTCTTAAAACAAGATCTCTAACAGGCTATCCATAACCAATTTGCTATGGATATGATGATAACGAGATCTTCCCCAGACTTGTTGTGGATTAATTTTTAAGACTGTGTCCACTGCAATCTTGTGGGATGGCTAATCCAAAAACAGTCAAAAGAAATATAATTCTTTTTACTGTCATCCCAGTAGGTTTCTATAAAGCAGTAAACAGTTATATTTATTGTCATATATTTAGAATGGCAATAACTTAAATAATTGAGTCCTGGCCTCTACAGGAAATGACAACATTAATGCAACCTCATTATTTCAAATGTCAAAATTCTGCCATAATATTTTGCTCAGGAGGGACCTGCATGAATTTAACAACAGTTAATGTGATATGCATCCACTGAGTTCAAATGCACCCAGTTGGAGGGGACTAAGACTCAGATACTTTTTAACAAGAGCCATAAGGCTTTGGTTCCACAAGTGCCTCAAATGAGTCTTGTGGTTCTTTACATCAAGTGCATTCTTACTGTTATAAAATTAGAATAAAGTTCCTGAAGGTCTTTTAAAAAGACACTCAGAGTGGTTCTCAGGGCACTCTGCCCTGCACAGAGGTGCTGTACACCTCATAAACTTTCAGAAGGTACCATTAACTATCTCTTGTCACGGAGGACTGCACAGACAGCCTAGATAATGTTGCTGCATTGCAGAGATGACTGAATTGCTGAAAGAACAAACAAGAAAGTTCCAAGTTTGAAATTCATTAGAATTTAATTATAAGAAATCGGGCCTCATTAAACAAACTCTCTAAGTCTGTTGGAAAGACAGACAGGGGAACTAGCTTGTACATACCAGGTTGATGAAATGACCTAGTATAAACATTCAGATTGGATTAATATATGTAACAAAAGACTCCATCTGCTTTAACTGTCAAAATATGAAACCACTAACAATTTTTTTCCCTGTGTTCTAAGACCATGATGTATTGCAACTCAACATTGCTGTTTTGTTTATATTTAATACACTTGGCTTGAAATACCATTAAAATGAATGCAGGTCATAACAGCAAAAGGCAGTATTACATTCTCAAAACCATTATATCATGAATGAATTTTCATTCCCTTCCATTCTAGGCATCAGAGTTGCAGTTCTGGGACCACATTATGTTTTGGCACAAGCCGATTTTGCATGATGCCATGGGAGTTTGTCCCACATCTAGAAGGATAACACTGTTCATAGCAACGTAGCAGAAGAAAAGTGCTTGCAAACAAGTGCACACACGCAGTCTGATTTTATGCTACAAATTTAATAATTTTCTCTACATTTTATAGCAAAATATGAACATTTTGAGCGGGTAATTCTTTAGAATCCAACATCAGTCCTCTGAAACTCCCAGAGGAGCTCATCCTTCCCCTTTGGCAACAAGAGTGTAGGGAGGCTACTCAGATGTTGAATGTCTGTAGCATGAATAGCTTCCCCTTTTCCATTTCATCTCCACAGTATGTCTTCCTCCTGTCCATTTAGTCCTTGGTGCCAGTTAGGGAGCTGGCATGGAGAGCAGCAGGTCAGCCAGTTCCATCCCTGAACCCAGCCAGCCAGACACACAAGCACTTAGTCACCAGTGCACAACATAGCCCTGATTTTGTTTTCTTTCTTCACAGCTATGGTGTGATTTTGACAAACCAGTAGCCCTGAAGAACCAGACGTTCAATTCATCTGCATCTTTTCCAGACATCTGTTCCTATCCTGAGGTATTTCTGAGGGTACTTTTGAATCTGAGGCATGGATCCACAAAGGTTACATGGCAGCCACTGCCTGGAATCAGTGACCTGTGTACTGGTGGTGGAATCAGGTGCCCCAACAGCATTGTGAAGCTGAAACTTTGCATCTACCTATATGCTAATGGAAAAATCAGAGGCGGGTTACAGAAGGAATTAATCTTATGGTCTAATGGAGCATTACAACCAAGTTTCAACCTTTAAATTTCATACAGAACCTTTAAGTTGGAAACACATGCAGCAATGATTCAATGAGCCCAGTGCAAAAAACCACACTACTTTATTCATATGAAGCTAATGAAGTTTACACAGCAAAACCAGCAATCATTCTGCTGTAGTTATTTTAAATTTGCATTTGGAGAAAAAAAAATCCTCTCTATGATGAGCAAGGAGGCAAAAAAGTCAATGGTTTGGTCATGTGTAGATAAAAAAAGTGTGTTGCTTAGAAAGTCATATGGCGGTGTCAAGATACTGCCAGGAGTATGCTGAAAATTGCAGGGATGGAGACTTTCCTACAGAGGAACTGTACTAAAGAAAAACTCTACTCAGGAAAATGAATGCTATCTCTCCTAAAGCTGTATGAAAGGAGTTAATTTAAACTACATTTGGACTGTGGGTGTTGATGTTGCTATTTTAAATCTGAACAGCTCACGGCCATGATTGTCTCTCTATATCCGGTATCAGCTGCATGGATTGCATTTGACAGATGACTAATCATTGAGAAAAATGAGACAATGAAGAGGTTAGAAAATGAGATATGAATAAAACTTCCAGGCACCACCTTTTAAGAGAGTAATGTAACTAAACAAGACCTGCAATATTAAAAATAAAAATGAAAAAAAAAAAACAAAAAACAAAACCCAAAAACAAACAAACAAACAAAAAACCCAAACCTGTGGCTTTATCCTTTCTTCAAATAGCACGGGAAAAGGATTAAAGCAGGAATATGATTCTCCCATCCTGATTAATGTGGGTCTTGCAGAAGTTCAGAATCCAAAGGAATGTAAATTATTTTCTCTCAGTTGACTTTTCAGTAGCAAAATACTTACATGCAGCATCTCTCCCTTTCTTCTTTTAACTATACAGGATGCCCTTTCCCTTCTAATACAATGAAAATACCATAAAGGCACAGTGGAGAATTTCTGCTAACATGGAAGTGTCATGCAAAATAGAGAATTTGTAATTTCACATTCTATTCTAGCAAAACCCTGATTTTCAAAGTGCCCTATACACTAAGAAGACAGTTGAGCACTGAAATCCAGAGCAGGTTTTTTTATACTTCTGATCACTTGATCATTTATGTAGATACTTATGGAATTAACATGTAGTCACTGATCGCTGAAAGTAACCAGTGCTGTTTTCTATTCAGTATTTTGTCTTCACTGGTGTGCTGGCAATGGTGACTTGTGCAGTCTTTCTCCGTCTCAACTCTGTCCTGAAGCTGGCAGTGCTTCTCATCATGATTGCGATCTATTCTCTGCTGACTGAGACCATTTATGCTTCCCTTTTTCTGCAATATGACAACTTTAACCACAATGGAGAGTAAGTGTTCACAGCCCCCTTTAGGAACTGCTTTTTAATAAGGTAATGGGTCAAGTCTTGCCAGAGTGTATGCGTATTGGATAACACCATAGTTAAGTATGGAGTGATGGTTGCAAGAGGCAATGGCTAATCCAAAAAGGTTTATAATGTGATTCTTTCTCAGGCCTTTTTATTAAAATGTTCATTTCATGAGGACATTCATAATGTTTGGCTTTTATGTCTGCCATAATCCATCCATATTGCTAAAAATATGCATTACAGTGCATATACATTGGTTACTTCTATTGTTGAAAACTCTAGAGATACTGATTGAAACTCTAACCTCAATTTAAGAAAACAGGAGTGAACAATTAGTTTTTTAGGGGCATGTTTTTAACTGAGTAAAACCCAAACTATAACGTGTAGATGTGAAAGATATAAGGCATACAGGGATGATCCCATTTTGTAGGAGTGCATCTGAAGGAGAGACTCTGCCTCCCCGGCTTCCTTCCCAGCAAAAGGAGTTGAAGAGGACAGAATAGCTACAGTAATTTGCAAACTCAGTGCACTAAGTTTTTCAATAACTGAATCTAGAGCACCAGGGATTTAGCTCATTGAGAAAAACACTTCTTCAATCCTTGATACTTGACCAATTTAGTATTGCAGTTGCTTGTGCTTGTAAGTGTGTGCCAGATGAAGATCCTCAGAATGACAGAAAAGCATGGATTTGCAGTGCTATTAGTTCTCACAACAGCCACATCTTTACACATAGTAAGGCTCTGCAAGCTTATCTTTCCTTGCTAGCTTCCTACAGTAGCAAGGTACTAAAGATTTGGGATGCAATTCCTTTCCTAATGCTAGTTATCATCCTGCAGACTAATATGACATACAGCATATTCACAGCAGACTCCAGAAAATATGACAAATGGCCGTAAGCAGCACTTTGGCTAAGTAACTATAAGTAGAAAACATAATCATTGTCTTTAATTTTTGTCACTAATCAAGCACGACAAAGAAAAATTCTCCCTTGTGTGAAAATCTTAGAGAATTTAGAGTAGTTTCTATTTCCTGTTCCCCACAGCCCAGGACATAGGGAGCTCAGCTGAGATGCTGAGCACTCAGGACAAGGATCTGAACTTCAGCTCTGACGTTAGGGAGCATGAGGTTCAAAGCTGTGTGCCCAGAAATGTATCTGTTTTCTTAGTTATACCAATTAGTTGAATAAAAAACTCCCTACAAAACTCATCTAGCTCATATATTTGTGGCTATAGCTACATTACCACAATATCCAATAACAGATGAGTTCATAACTAAGACCTTTGAGGCTGTTGCCTTTAGCCAGTGTACAAGGGGTCCTTCTGGAATGAAATCTTTGGGAGCTTGTATTTCAGACAACTTCAAAATGGGAAATATTTGAATGCCAAAATATTTGCAGATGTCAAAGAGGTTTCCTTCCTGTCTTTTGCTCTATATGTATGATTCATTCCATAGTGGTACATTTCCTTACAGTAAATTCTTCATGACACCCACAAAGTCAGTTCAGTTAGCTCTCTCACAAGAAAGTTTCCTTTCGTTTTAGTCTCCATCAAGCTCTGCTCTTTCTCTAATTTCTCCATCATAGGAGTCCTTCTCTGACAAATATCACCTGATCTTTTTTCAAAATTACTATGGAAAATAGATTCAGGGTCTTGACTTTTCTTTATTCTTGGATCTCAAGGTAGACAGAAGATTGTCCCAAGGTGTCTTCCAACTTCTTCTCCTTGTTTACTCCTTTATTAACTTTTTTCACAACTTCAGGCTTTAAGCACCTCTTAGCTATTTTCTCATCTTTCCTCATCTCCCTTCAACAAAATAATTGCCAAGTATCCGTGTTCAATTCGCCTCCAAATTTAGTTCTTTCCCCCTTTTGATTTACTATAAGATTGGCCCTGCCAGTTCCACAACCTCTTCTTTTATGTCTTTTCCCCTGGGAAACATGCCTTTCCAAAACCTCCTGGTATTACAGAGATACTAATTTTCTTCAGTTTTGTCATCTTTCCACATAACTGTAATTTCTCCTCATATTTGAAACCCCATTTAATTGCTTTGGACCCCTTTCCACCTTATTTTGTCACACTTTCTTCATGTTCCACACCCAGCACCTCTGTGATTTCATACAGCAGATTTCATACAGCCAGTACCTTCTTGGATCCTCTTCTTTGCTTCCCTACTGTCTGCAAGAGTTTCCTTTACTTCCCCTGTCAGAGGCAGACATGTCTTCCCTGTGCTTCTCTTTGTGGCTCAGCAAAATCAGTCCTAGTTACTGTTTGCTTTTTTTTTTTTTTATTCCCCTTTGATTCACATCTCCTTCCTTAACTCACCTGTCATCTTCTCCAAACCTTTCTCACAATTTGGGGATATTTAACTTTCAGCACCTGCCTTGGGGTTCATCTTTTCTCTCTAGGCCCATGCACTGGGATTTTACTTTCACAATCTGGAAGTTGCCCATTCCCAGCTCCAGCGTCCACCTTTCCCCATCCCGATGTCACCTCCTGTCCTGCACAGGGGCTGTGGTGTTCATGGTTATTTACCAGGCTCCCAGGAAAAGAGACTGACTGACACGCATTTGAAAGAGAAAGATCATCACCTTCTGTGGACCTACTGTAGGCTACAAATTAGTTATTTAATAAATTTGTCTCCAAACAGTGAGCACTCCAATTACACTCCTGTTCTCTTGAACTAACTATTGCCAAGTTAAATTTTCAAATACAGGGGATTTTTTTAAAGAACAGCAAAAAGTACCAGGATGCATTATGAAATGAAACTTCTGAACAAGTGCAACATTGACAAATCAATAACTGTATTTTACTTTGGATTTTTTTTCCAGCACAGACTTCCTGGGTACAAAGGAGGCATCTTTACTACTGATGGCAATGTTCCTTTTAGCTGTATTTTATCACGGCCAACAGGTAATGCAAACATTTGCTTTAACCATTCCCTATATCACTTGCAATTACAGGATGTGACAATAATTACTTCAAAATACCAACTGCCTTTTTATCCACTTGAGCATATGACCTTTAACAATTTAATAAACCATATGCAGAATCTGACTAAAGAAAACCCACACCTGACACTGCCTAGCATTCTTAAAGAACATGTGCAATATTCTCTTCAGCAATATGCAAGTTATATTGTATTTTCTAATAGAAACTGAAGGAACAAATGGGACTTCATTTATCTTAGGTACATGTACAATTCCAGTGGCATCTGACTGCATCGGTGCACTTGAGTAAGCATAAAGCCAAAATGAAGAAAGGGAATAACAAGCAGTAGATAATAAAACTCCCATGCTTTAGAGTAGTTTTGTATGTTCATAGAGAAATACAAAAGATTTAAGGAAAGGAGAAAAATTTGTGGTTAAGCACCAATGGTAACTTCTTTGGTTCATGGACCACTTGCAAGAATCCTTTCACATAGACCGACATCATAACCAGGATTTAGGGGCCTCAGAGCTTTAGGCTGATATCCTCGAGGAGAAACTGAGAAACTGGGTATTTCCAGAATCCATACACAGTGCACAGGGAGAGTGAAGTATGACAAATTAAGATTTAAAACAACAAATGCATCGAGTAAAAACAACCTAAAGCAGGGTGTTTTCTCCACAGCACTTCTGGTTGGCAACCTCTAGGCTGCTGCGTGCCAAACATGCTGATTTCAGGCAGCTTCTGTTCACATAAAGGCAAACAGGACCACTGCATCAAGGGAAGCAGCAACCACAAATGCCTTTAGACATTGTCCTGCATGTTCAACTTGCTTAAAGATTTTCCTTTCAAAAAAATCAGGCTGATTAATACCAGCATTTCTCAATCCTAACTTGAGTGAGGCAATGAGAGAGGAATGTTGCTGTGATGAATAACACAATATTATACACTTTATTACAATACTACAATAACTTTATAAGTTGTGCAGGTACCTACAGCCTCTGTTCTTTCCATAGGAGATCAAAAAGAAGGCAACACCTAAAAATTCTAGTAATTTTCTTCCTTTTTATCTTTTTGAGGAAATGAGAAATGAGTGAGTAGGGGAAGCAGGAGATGAAATACACTTTGTGCCCAGATTTAAGTTTGATGGAATACAATGTACTTTGACATATCTTTATCAAGACATAAAGCCCATATAGGAAAAATATACAACAAATAAGAACTGAACATCCCAGATTCATGATAACCCATATAATACCCCCAGTGATTCTTAACATATGCAAAGATACAAATCTAAGGTTTGGGAATTGTCTAAAGTGAGAGTAAGTACAAAGAAAGGAAACACTAAACAAGTTTAGGTAGAGCAAGGATTAGGCAGAATCCATTCAGTGCTCTTCAGGATCACAATTCTGAGCGTAAATGTCTGTCTTCTACAAAAGCCTGATCTAGGGTGTTTAAGAGTATTTTCCAGTGCAGAAGCCTGTTAGCACAGCACAGTCTTTTTCCATTTTATTAATATTCCTTGTTCCATAAAAGAGGGTGGCTGCACTCAAACTACCATTGGAAATGGTCCCTGAGAAGTGCTAACTCCTGCGTGTTCTCCCAAATGATTCATAGGGCCACTCTGTCAATTTAACAATACCCAATGGCAGTGCCCAGGAACATTTCCTTGTATTGTTTAATTTCTTATTATAGAGTTAACCTAAAGGCCTCTGTATAAATGCCAGCTGAAAAATATATAAAAAATTCATCCAGAGTGCATTAAAATAAAAAATCTCTTCAATAGTCTGAATTGATGGGGAGCACAGGAAAACCAATAAAGCCATTCTCTAGCACAGCTTTGCTTCTCACAAACTGCAAAAGTATTCTGAAGTAGAATAGCTTAAAACTTGCCTCATTCTAGGTGGATTTACAAAAAAAGATTACTTTTGTAAGGTTAAATTCATGGGCCTTTAATTTCTGAACAACTAACTACTGTTCTCTATCCATTGTGATTTGAAGTTAATCCCCACTTTTCTACACAGAATTTTAAGTGAGATTCAAGAAAAAGTTGTGTGAGACTGCCTAATTAGACTCAGGGCATTCTTAAAATCTTACATGTACTTCAGCCAATAAATCTCAAGGGTCTCTTGTGCTAAACCTGTAATTAAAAGTAGTTGTGTTACTATTACATGACATCAGGCTAAATAGATTAATTCCCTATTAGAAATCCAATTTCATATAGAAGCACATCTTTTTAACACGAGTAATATGTATTGTACAGCAGCGTTTCTACAAACTAAAGTGAAAAAAAAAAGCATATGAAACAAGTGTTGTGGATAACTTTGAGGCTAGACTTACTCTGCTGTAAAAAGTCTTCATTTACTGCTTTATCTTTCTGATAAGTAGAACATTTTGTATGAACATAAACTATCCCTTGAAATCTTATCAAAACACAATACCATATACAGTCTTCTCTACTAGAAATGTATCTCTAGTGAAAACACACAGTATAAATAGCTTATTAACCCCGAGTGAATCCTTCTGCCATGGCTTTAAAAGGGAAGGTCTTAACAACTGCAAAGAGAGAATAAAACTACCTACAGCAGACTCAATCCCTCCTCTCCCTTCACCCCAAATAGACCTAAAAAGAGGTATTATAAAACAGAGGGCAAAAATCATCTCTGGTTTCTTTTAGATTGTAGATCTGAGAGTAGATTGTGCCTACACCAGATGAGTGTTCTGGTGTAGGCAAGTGTTGGCTGACTGGTTTGCTCCTCTGCTTCTGGGGCTCTTTGGTACAAAGGAAAATTTGAACCCTGACAGGGCAGGCACAGACAGCTGTGTGTACCGAATAACCTCTGGATGGCAGGGCTGCAGCTTGGCTCTACAGAACCTTGTGGGAAGGGAGGAAGGACTGACATCCCTACACAGCAATTTATCTGCAACAATGACGACCCTCTGAACCTTCTTCATGCTTGGGAAAAAGGGGAGGAATGAGGAAATGCAAAGAGGAGATTGTTCCAATTGAAAGAGAAAAAGAGAGGAGGAAACATACCTAATTCTGGTATTACGCTTCAGGTCTCTTCATTACCTTTTCTATATTCAGATTTTAGTGTAGTGAAGAAAGGATATGTGCTTGTTTTATCTGGAGGTTTTGAGTGTTTTCGGTAGTTGAAAGTGTCCCTTTGGGATGTAAATACTCTTTTCTTATTCTTTAAGGAAGAATATGCTGTCCCCCAAATGCTGATCCTTACCTGGTGCTTACCTTGCATGTGGCAATTGTCTGCAGAGCAGTTGGGTTGTACACCGTTTAGAGGACATAGGTAGTGTTAGGCCTTCTGTATAACACATCTTCTCTACTTTCTTCACTCACTATTGAAATTAGGGGTGTTTTGTAGAGCTGCATATCAGGGCAAAAAAACCTGGACAGTTCAAGATGTGTTGCAGATAGTCATTTTTACTGGCACCACTGTGCCCAGGAACATTTCTTTACACAATCAAAAAATAAATCCAAACCCCAACCCTATAATTTTCTTAGTTTTAACAAATATCAGAACTTAGCAAAGCATCTTCTTAAAATTTTCTGTTTTCAGACCTCATATGTAGCACACCCTTTTATCTCTGAACTGACAGTGTCATCTCAGTTGTCCACTGATGATGGAAGAAAAATATTTCATGTTACAATGTGATTGTAAATAACCAGAATGAGATTATCTACAATGTAAAGATTAGCTGCTGATATTCTAAGCTAGGTTTAGAGATGTGAAATTTTCATGTAGAGCAGCATACAAATTTAGCTGTGAAAAACTGTATTAGTTTTTTGCAAAGCTCTTATTGTAGCAACATTAAATATCTGAAGCATCAAAGAACTCAGAATCCACCAGCAGCTCCTGCTCCAAGCTAATCTGTAAAACACCTTTAGAACACCTTGCAAAATTACAGTCAATGTTGCCTTCTCAGTCAGCTGGTAGAGATAAAAGTCAGTTATGATCTGATATGGGCTCTGCCTTCTAGCACAAAAGGAAGGGGGAAGGAAACTGAAAAATATTGACAAAAAAATGTAAAAATACTTTTTCCTGACAGTTTTTTTGGTGCAGTTAATTTAGGGAATTAATAGTCAAACCATGGAACATCGAAATACTAGAACTAGAAAAGATATTGTGTATAAAGGGGTCAAGAGCATCCAGAGGGCAAGTAAATCACTGCTAAATTGCACACAACTTTTCAAAGTTTATATCAAGCCAGGGTCACTTTTAGCTTTTAGGAAGGAAATCTCCCTGGAGTACAGTCAACCTATAAGCCCCCTTGCAAGGTAGTTTGCATTTTCTTCTGAAGAGTTTGCCATTGGTCACTGCTAGTGACAAAAGATGTGAACAAGATGAGTCACTAAACAATGCCTGAACCCCATCTTGGTCACTCCCACCCACTGCAGGCTTGCCCTTTATTTCAGCTTAGCACATGAATTATACCCCAACCACTTCCTTAATCCCAGCACCTTTTGGCAAACCATTTGATGTCTCCCAATTGTAAAATTCATCTATTTCCTGGCATAATGCACTTCTCTGCTGGGTGTTTGATTATTATCTCTGGTTAGAGCATCTCAAGCCTCACAAATATGAAACCTATTTCATTTGAAAACACAAATGAAAAGTGGAACATGTTTATTTCATACCAATACCAATATCTTCCAATACATCATCTCCTGTCTGACTCCGTTATCTAACTAATAAAGAGGTGCTTAAAAGGACAACAATTTTGTGACATTTTCTAGCCACTGAGCGTGTCTGTAATATGACAAATATTATTTTGCCCAAGATTCCTCTGAGCCACTAACCATACACAGGGCAAAGAAATAAACTCTCTTTTCTGGCAATTGAATCAAATTCTTTTAGTCAAAGATCTTCAACAGCACTGAAGGCGGTTACATGGCACAAGCAGCCTGCCAGGATGACAATACAATCTCTACTCTTATCTTGTCAGGTTTTATTTTTGCCTTTTTTTCTTTCTGGAACTACAGCTTGAATACACAGCAAGGCTGGATTTTCTGTGGCGTGTTCAAGCAAAAGAAGAAATCAATGAAATGAAGGAGTTAAGGGAGCACAATGAAAATATGCTACGGAATATTTTACCCAGCCATGTTGCTCGTCACTTCCTGGAGAAGGATCGGGATAATGAAGTATGTATTGGGTTTATTTCTGATACTTTTGTCGAATTAGCAGAAGAAAAGTAGATCCATTAGGAAATTGTTAGAACTTAGATCTCGATAGGATTCATTACACAAATACTGCCAAAATTTTGTATCTGATCCACATTAAAAAATGTCCATGTTTTAAAGTAAAGGGTTCTGCACTTCTAGGACCACATCTGGAGTTCTGTGTCCAGGTTCAGGCTCACCGGTAGGAGACACATGGACCTACTAGAAGAACAAGTCTAGCAGAGGGCCACCAAGATGATTAGGGGATTGGGGCACATGGCGTATGAGGAGAGGCTGAGAGAGCTGGGTTCATTCAACCTTAAGAGGAAAAGGCTGAAAGAGCATCTCATCATTGTCTTCAACTACCTAACGGGTGTTTATAGAAAAGACAGAGTCAAACTCTTTTCTGATGTGCAAGTGGAAGGGCAAGAGACAATGACACAAGTTGCAGAAAGAAAAATCTCAGTTAGATACAAGGGGAAAAAATCCCTGGGAAAGTGGTCATTGCATCGGGGATCAGAGAGGTTGTGAAATCTCCAGTCTTGGAGATATTCAACCGTCAACTGAGCAAGGTCATGAGAGACTTGACCTAATTGGCCCTGCTTTGAGTGGGAACTATATTAGATGACCTTTATAGGTCCCTTGCAACCTATGAGTCTATGAAAATCTAGTATCCCTAAAAAAGATACGTGAATTTAACAGAATGTTTGTGCCACCTTAAGATAGCCCAGTGTTGCAGAAGTATTATTACAGCCCTGCCTGTTATTATGGAAGGAATCTTTGCAACAGGCTGCAACACACGTGATCCTTTCGCATCTTCAGACCCAAGGAAACATTTTTGCCATTTCGTATTGCCCCTGAATTGCTTCTTTGGGGCGGTTAACAAAACACCCATTTCAGAAACATAGTTTGTGGCTATGTTCCTAAAGAGTTTTTGTAGTACACAAAGAAAAGCTTGATAATGGAGTCTCTGGATATTTCTAAGACACAGTTTAAAGAGAAGTTGCTGAAGCGATAAAGTCAAGTCCAGAATTTGTTCCTGAAAGCAGCACTAAGTCACTTACTCCTCATCTGAACTAAGGCAAATGTGTATTATATTATCTGTGAATAAAGGCTATTGTATGATGAAATTGGAATTTTCTCATGTAATGTTGGAATGATCCTTTATAATGAAGAGTTTACAAATATTACAAGATTCAGGAAGCCAGCACTGACCTATCTATTCATTGTGCAGCAAACAGGAATCAAGGCTACCCTTTTCTGATTGTACATTTTGGAAATAGATGTAGCCAGATGAATTAGACTGCACAGTGAGGAATCATTGTGTTCTGAAGATGTGATTTCAAATATCACCTAGGGAAAGACTCTATAGTGAGAAGCTACAAGAAAAGGCACTTTAGAAATCAGCCTCTTGAGGAATTTTACACTCTGTGGCTATTAAACTGCCATAAAAACACTGTTCTGCAGATGAGAAAATGTGTGTGAAAGCAACTAGGTTAAAATTCTTCATCGCAAATGAAGCAGACCCTGATACCAACTATGGGTGTGTTCTGGTTTATCTGCATTATGGATTTTCAGGGAATACATGTCCTCTCTTACACATTCATTCACATACACTCACATGCATAATGATCTTCAGAAACAAACAGATGCCCCATGGATCACTGCTGATGCTTCAATAATTTGCCACTGAATTAAATTCCACCACCCCTGCTTTTTGTAAGGCAATTTCCAGACTGACTATACTTGGGGATGATTTATGCATGAGCCGGCTGCCTGTAACATCTACCAGATTTCAGTACAATCAATCCTGCAGTTCATGTCTGGCCATTAAGTTAATTTCTCTGCTCTCAAAAAATGAATTCCCAAATGTGTACTGTAAGCATTTTCTCATGGATGTATTATTTCTGTCTTGATGCTTCTTACCAAAAATAGAAAAATGGAGCAGCTGAAGGCTCAGCCAGTTGTTTTCTATCTTCATGATCTGAGGAAAGAGTATGTCTGTGCGTATATAAGCTTCTCCTAGCACACACTGTCTAGTCTTCCATAAGCATCCATGAACTAATGTGTGTATTACTTTTTTCTATACTTATGAAAGGGAATAAGAGTGTCCTTAGAGTATTGCTTCCCTCACCCTGCAGATGTTCATCATCACTGAAAGAAAGTGTAAGGGCAGGGAGGGAATCAATCAGCTTTTTTCTCTATCAAAGCTTTGCAGTGTCTTTGGAAACTAGCAGAATTTTCCCACTTTTACTGTAGGACACATTGTTAAAGAGTCTAGAGAAGTAGCAGCATTAGCAGCACAACAAAGTGCAGGGCAGGGGTGCAGGATGCTTTTCTAGGGAGAAGCAGGATGAAGGAAGAAGCAGGATGAAGGAAGAAGAGGAGCCTGAGGTGTTCACATCAGGTGTATGGCATCCAGCAGTAAGTCCTTTCATCATGAGACCAAAGATCTAAAATTTCCTAAAGTACACTAAGAACATTGAGAAGCAACTACTCCAGGTCAGAATGTCATAAGGGAAGTCCCAGAATGGAAGTGAAATATCTGTCATTGGGTAAAACTAAAGAAGTTGAAGCTAGAAGAAAATTAAACAAAAGAGAATGCATATGGTTGTGCTATATTAGCCACTAGAAAAGCATAACAGGAGTTGTGGGGGGCCTCTATCCATGGCATTTTTAAAGTTGAAATTAATTTTGTTCCTAAAAATGTGTTTGGGTTCAGAAAAGAACTGACTGCATTTTCACATATATAATGAATGACAGGAACCCATCCATAAATAAATCTGTCATTCAGCACCAGAGTGAATTATATGAATAATGTAAGTGGAAGCTTATCCCAGAGCATACTTTATCCTAATAGCGTCCTGTGTTCGATCTCTCATAAGCTGCTTCCTGACCCCAGTAACTCCATTATCACACTCACTTCTGTTTCTCCCTCCTTTCAAACCCTAATAACAGGAACCTCTCCCAGAGCCAGGCAACCAAATAGCTCAATAGTCATCTTAGGAGAACTACAGTTTACCATAGAGTAAGGGCTCTTTGAAAACCTGTGAATAAACAAACTGGTAAAGAGCTGCAGTATTGTGAAGTATCAATTATCCACCAGAAAACATGGTAACTGAGAGGACTCTTTACAAAGAGGCCATATTAGACATTTTAAATGGTTCTATCTGACCCCTATTAATCAACAAATTTAGAAATATATTGTCAACTGCAAACATTTATGAGACAGATTTAAACGATAATAAATAATAAACATTAGGTTCCTTTTACCTGCCTAACAGTGTTTGATTCTCTGGTATTCGTACTTGCAAATGAAACCTTCCTTTCTTCAAGTGGCTCCCCATATAAATCAAAAAGAAAAATTCTATTACATTTTTGCTGGTGTAGCCCCCTGACTTCAGAAACAGAAAGGGCAAACCCCGCATATAATCTGTGATAAAAAAAATGTGAGAGCTGTCAGCCTCCTGCCATTAAACTTGGCTAACACTTAACACACTAATGCTAACCTCAGATATTAACGTGTTCTGCATGGAAAAAATAAGAAACCTACCTTAATTGCAGCCAATTATGTTCTCTTCCTTATATTACCACTTCAACACATTTTTCTTCATTGTTCTTTTAGGAATTATACTCTCAGTCCTATGATGCTGTTGGTGTGATGTTTGCTTCTATTCCTGGATTTGCTGACTTCTATTCCCAGACCGAGATGAATAACCAAGGAGTAGAATGTCTGCGCTTGCTGAATGAAATCATTGCAGACTTTGATGAGGTAATACCAGCTACAAAAGAAAATCTGATAGTGCTTAAACAATGAGTTCCTAAATACCAAATATGTCATCCCAAATTATCAAATTTAGTAACTATTCTGCTTCCAATAATTGTCTGATTTTCTTACTCCAGTTACAATTGTTTATTTTGCTTTTTTGCGCTTAGTCTTGCCAAGCTTTGGTCTGAATGACCTAGTGAGATAGAGACTCAAATCAATAGTTACTTGAGTATAAACATGCATAAATAAAAGCACAATCTACTCCAGTGTATCTTGAAGTAGAACATGCCTTAGTTCTGTAGAAGAAAGGAGGATGAAGTTATTTGCAACAGTTCTGGAAAGCAGCAGTCTGAATCCAAACAGACAAAGATGTTGTTTTGAAGACATTGGTTGAATGGACTCAGTGAATGCTAAAGGTAAAACAGTGTCATGTTAAATGTGAAGCACACAGCTCAGAAGCAAATGTTGGGTAGAAAATGAAAAGTGGTGACATATAAACTGAGGGGACTTGTCTGGTCAGATATATTATATAGAGGTAAATGAAGTAAAGCTGCGTGCGTTACTGAGGAATTCAGAGGTGAAAGGAAAGCTAAAAACAAAATAAAATGGAAAGGACATGGAAAGGAAAAATCATTTCTTTAGGTATCTTGTCCAGTTAATTTCAGAAAGGAAGCTGAGGAGGGGATAAGATAAAGAGGAGAAGGAAAATCAGGATGCCACTGTAGCTATTGCCAGGTGGAAGCAAGGAAAACATGGGAATTGAAGAGGGAATCAGGAGCAAGTTGCATACTTGTTGTTGTATACTCTGCCAACTAGTTAGTAAGGATGCTTAGACAGGTGGTATCATGTCCTGCAATGAGCCCAAGAGGAATTAAGAAAGAAGACAAAGGATAGACAGACAAAGAGCTTTGAAAAAACTTTAAAAGTAGGAAGGGTGAAGAAGTAAAGCCAAAATTACCTAGCAAGGGGAGTTTTAACCTATACACTGCAAGCAGTTTGCAAGAGTGTGTAGCCCTCCTGAGCTCCACAAGTGATAGAAGGATAAACTGAGCCATCTCTACTTAACAGTGAGGTTGGATCTGTGTGCCAGACTGGAACAGTCCAGATAGAAAAGGGGAGGGGAAAAGGCTAGGTGGTGATCGTATCATTGGTCTGTGATTCTGGTTTTAGAGAACTTAATGAAAGAGAAATTGGGAAAAAGACATCCTTTTCAGAATTCCAGAATTCTGCTGAGCAAAGCAAGATTAGTAATAAACTGGACAGCAGGAGAGAAGGCACATGGATAGCAGGAAATCATTGAGAAAGAGTAAAAAATCCTACCCAAGAAACCCATGTTCTTTTTAATCTCTGTTTATCCCAAGGAATTTTTTAAATCATTTCTGTATTGTGGTAGAGTATCAACTGGAGAAGTGATGAGTGTCTTGTCAGCTTAAAATTAAGATGCAGTTCAAAAAAACAGAATTTGTTCCCTCAAAAGGAGCTGGATCTGGATCTCACATCCCACATGAGCTACGTAACGATAGAGCAATTGTCTAAAACAGAGAAGGAAAAAACTCCACTTAGGTTGTGGTCTGAAAAAAGAGAATATCTCTTACCATTTTGGGTCAACTCAAAAAGCATAATCAGGGTGCAAAAGGCTGAGTTTTTAAGGGAAAACAAGAAGACATTCTTAGTCTTTGCATCTGGACCAGGATTTTGTCCATAGATTAATCATACAGAAAATGTTTTTCCAGAAAACTAAAGTATTGGCAGAATTGAGACCTCTCCAGGGTTTACAATACAGATGAATGAAGATTTAAGAAACAGTATCCTTTCTTTTTTTTTTTTTTTTTTTTTAATTTATTTGGCTGTAACTCAGTCGTACTTTAAACATCTCTTTCTTTCAGGATCTAGCCTAGAGTTTTTGGTTTGGTATGGTTTTTTTCTTTGGAGAGCAAGTATCTCCAAGGGCTTCAGAGGAAGGTACTGGAGGACAAGATGAAAGTGGAAGGCATGTGACTGAGAAAAAGAGATTAGGAAATAAAAGTTATTCTTTTTTTTTTTTTCCCCCATTCCATCCTGAAGCAGCAAGTACTTAAGACCTCTCACAAGTTTTGAGGAATTTATTTTCAATTTGCTCCTCTGGTGGCAGTTATGTTATCTTCATTTCATAAGTGAAAAACAAAGGCACAAAGGGGTAATTGACTTTCCTGAACTGTTTTGAAAACAAAGATACCTGTTCCCATGCCAGAAGCTAGAACCTAAATATGAACCCAGATCAGGGTCTTAACTGCACCTTCATCCTTCCTCATCCTGGGCATGTGCATGTTAAATGTTCATAGAGTGGTAGCTCATAAAACTAGACCAGGGTTAAGGTTACCAAACTCTGAGAGATAATAAAATTGAGACTTTATCCATATAATTGGTCAGATACTAAAATTATTAGTGGGAAATAGAAGAATTCACAGGGGATTCATCCTTGCACATTTTAGTAGAAAAAAACTACTCTCCCATGAGAAGAGCTCTGTAACGTGCTAAGCTCCTGCACTGCTTTCCCTGTAGGTATAAATACCTGTTTCTTATCTCTGAGATCTTGCACAGCTGTCAGCACGCTTCTAGATTAAGAGTTTTGGTTTTCTTTCCAGATCTGATTAAAATGATTATGGCTCAAACTTAATGCATAGCCTATGGCCATGAATTATTTTAAAATATTTTGTCATGCACGTTCATATAATCTTCACAACAAAATTCCATTGCCACTGTGGCAATTACTGAAGACAAGGTTTTCATCAAAAGCCCTAACACAATACTACATTCAGGCCCCTAACACCTGCTCTGTAATTAATAAGGACCTAATTAGGGACTGTATTATGTCCCAGACATGTTTAGTTGAATAATAAGTATGTTCTTGGTATGGGTAGTAAATGAAATTACGTAATCCCCTTCTGACTGCTAAACTATTTCCAGCATGGTCATGCCATTAGTTTATTTTGTCTAAGCAATCTGAAGGGTGATATGCCAGACAGAACAAGTGAGTAATCCTACCCATGGAAAAGGAACCAGAAGTCATTTCAGGTATGATGTTTCAGGGCCAGTAATGTTTCCATGTAACTATTGACTGACAATACACGGTGTCACAATTCCTTGTTTTTCATGATGTGTCTTGCCAAGATTGCCTGCTGTCTCAATACAGCTCTGGGAGCAAAACGCAGATGTGCAGCCTGAGAGCAGAGCAGATCTGTTAGCCATCAGAAAACTTTGCTTTTTAGCATCATGTGAACACCTCTGGAGAGATACCCAAATGTAGAAGTCTTAGCACTCATGCTGTTCTAGAGCAAACCATTGGAGGTTTTTCAGGGAAGCATGTTTTAGATGACACTAAACATCTAGGTTTAGACAATTGACTGGATTTCCTAATCTCAGATCAGATTCGACTCTGTGAGTCCCCTCCCTTCCTTACATAGATAACAGTAGTAGGGATGCTCTGTCCATAGGGCCAGGAAGATATTTCTGAATGAAAGCAGTGGTAGAAATACAAATTGACCTGGTTCAGAAAATGTGATAGGTACATGAGAAGGAGATCTGGATTATTTCTTTCTCCTTTTTAGAGGAGTTTCCTTGATACTACAAAACATAAGGTTTACATTCCAGATCCGTTATTTTGTTTTCCAGGTAATGGATCTATGTTAGGGAGACAAAGCCAGTCAAACAAAAAATAGTGAACGGTGGAACAGAACTGCATGGGGTAGGAGCCCACAGAGGGGTCAGGCTGTGACAGGGTCTTTCTTAGGAAACCAGGGGAACCTGGTCCAAAAGTCAGTCTTGGGGAGTAAGTGATTGACTCAAAGCACAGGCTTTACTCCGGTTTTTTTTCCCTGATGGCTCACAAATCTGTTGGTTTCCAAATTATCCAGGCTTCCTGTCAACTGAGACAGAATGGGAGGTGTTGATTTCTGGATCAAAAAAGGAGATTTTTTTTTTAATTTGACATATACCATCATTATAGAATACAGTTATATATAATTCCCGATTTTGTACCCAAGCACAGGAGTGCTGACAGGAACAGTTCATACATAAAAAAAAAAACCCCATGAACATTGCAAATCTACCTTTATAATTACCCATTTTTTTATATGACTGTAGTCTACAGACACTTACAGGGCTAAACTCCCATTCTTAGGGATATTGCACCAAAAAAAATAGTATTGGAACATTTCTTCTGAAGATTATGAGTCTTGAAGGAATTTTTTTTTAATGTAATATTCTTTCTAGCCTTTTTAATCTATCATTTGTGTATCTTAGTGATGTTACAGTTGGGATTTGTGCTTTAATAAGAGCTTTCTAGTTCATGGGCAGTTTTTCCCCCTCATTTTCTTTATCCTGCAGTGATTTACACAGTGTTTATGACAACAGATTTTAATATATTATGTTGCCACAAATAGAGGTTTCACCAGAGCACAGGATCCTGCTTTCAGACTTTGATGATTACTTGTAGCTGTGTGCCATGTCCCGAAACATTCTTTTTTGTACTACTTTGTGTATGTTTCATTGCATGTGTATATCCCAGGGCCTGACCTCCATATAACCTTGGCTGTACATGAATTGCAGCATCGAGCCATTAGTTGCTTTTCAGAAACCAACCACATTCCAGTGTTTGAAAATGTTCCCTGGACTATCTTGGTAAATTAGCAAGCCTATTTAAAATGTCATAACAAATAGCAGCTGATTTAGGACTGAGTTGGAATATCTTTCCCCAGTATCAAAAACCCATCATCCTGTCATACTGTGAAGAAAGTAATTGGTAAATAAACCAGTATTTGAAGAAGGAAAGAAGCTACCTAACAGACAGGATAAAGCAGGAAAAAAAATAGAGATTCGGAAACAATAATGAATGACAACAAAAAAGATAATCTGAGATTATTTCTTCTAAATTGCCTCACAAACAATAGGCCCTTTCTTCCTTAAAAAGAGTGTTTTTAGGTATTTATCATACATTTTAAATTACAGTGCTGTTTGTTGTTGCTTCCAGCAACCATCTGGAAAATAAAATATAGGCTGTTTTTAACCAAGACCATTTTCTCCCCTTGCCCACACACCTGGTGCTCTCAGACTACTCACAAAAGCAGAGCTACAAGAAATGATCTTTAAGAGAGCAGTTGGAAGAGCTGCCCTTGTAGGAGGGATATGTAGATAATGGGCTTTTCTGGCAGTTTCAAGAAAAATGAGAAGCAGGTCAAGTTTTTGGACTTTCCTGGCTTGGAAGGGAGCCATTAACCATATGGCTTTGTATTCCCTGCGTGCAATGCTGTGCAGCCTCCCATTAGAGACAGATGGTGCGATATCTGTACACGAACAGCAAAGCTTCCAAGACCCCGGCGCTCCGGCTGACGTACACTGTGGTTAGTTCAATGGCAGGGGATATTTCATGTTATGCCTTTGGTATGTTTCTCCTTTTGAATGAAATAATCCCTTTAGTTTTTAATTGACAGGAAATTCAAACCCACAAGATGGAACAAGAATGCATGACAGTGTATAAAAAAAGGGGAAATGCTTCATTAAATTTTTGTCCGACCACAGCAAGAATTTTTTTTCATTTAAATTCCAACTAAGTTGAGCCTTTAGAACTGAAAGTTTGAAATTCCTTTTCTCTGTGAACTGTTTTTTTTATTTCCAGGACTGCCTAACCAGATTGATACGTAAATTTATTAGATACCATACTGCTTATCGTGAAGTTTCCCAGGGTATTTTGGTATTAACATCAGCAATACACATTTTTAAAGCCTGTGATGAGGTGATACGTGCCCATATCCCAGATAAAGCTCTATCGCCATTGATAGAGTTCACAACCTGAACTCAGCTTAGGTCTCTCAAGGAAGGCTCTGGCTTCTATTTCATGGAAAGTCCTAAGTTAAATTGTGAATATGGACTTGGAATAAGGACCAAACTGCCACTCCCACTCCACTCAGTGCTTTAGTCACTAGACTAAATTTATTCTTCCTCTTGCAGAGTCTCAATCTGACAAGTTCTTTATGCCTACTTATCACCTATAGCTATCCCAAAAACATACAGGTGTTTACTGCTTCCCATTGGTTCCCTGTATTTTTTATAGAAGGGGAAGATACATAACAGAAGTGCAGACTGAATAACCCAATGGACATACCAGTGTTAGGTCTGACAGTAAGTAAAGGGAAGCATGGGATACAGGAGGACTTGATCTCTCATAGAAGTTCTTCGGAGGCATCTACCTCCATCCATTGACTGTATAAGATGGTTAAAATGGTTATTTTAAAGGGACTGAATTCCCTTTAATATTGGTCTCATCACCTGAATTGTTGCTGTAGCAGCACTTAACTTGCAAACTGAGTTCCTCCAAAACAGGTTTAAGAACACTTTTAAGTGATCCAGTCTTCTTCTTATATTCACACAGACATACACAGAGAGTTTGTCTTCACTAATTTTGCGTGATTATACCTCAGGAAACGCAGGACTCATCTGCATTTAAGTAAGGCTGGAATATGCATGTCTTATATTATCCCTTATGTGATTTACCAAACAGCTTTACAGAGCACAGCAGGATTTAGCTTGAATGCACTTTGCAAGTAGATGATGTTGCAGAGTCCCAGCTCAGTGTGCCCCAGAACCCAGAACGAGATGTGCACTGTGACCAACTGGAAGATATCATGAATGTAATAATTAGTTTTGATATCTGTAGATGCATTTTGTATTAAGAATTACAGAAGTAACTGTGGGTTTTTACATCTGTATTAGTTACTAGGTGAAGAGAGATTTCAAGATATTGAAAAAATTAAAACGATTGGCAGCACATACATGGCCGTGTCAGGATTATCACCTGAAAAACAGGTAAGAGAATAGCTTTCTTTAAGAAGCAAAGCTTTTGGTGTGCCCAACTATTCATGTTAGAGAATATTATTGCTACCTTTATGATGTTCATACTAAAAGAAAATAGACATTTGGGTCTTCTGGCAGACAACAGTTGCACTTCTTGATGAATTGAAATGCCATCCTGTGCTCGGAACAAGAAACATATGAATTCTTTCTTCAAATTTAGGTTTGTAGGAGAGAAAAAAAAAAAAAAATCTCTTTTCAGTCACACTGATGTGAATCTAGAGCAGGTCTATCTACATCTTTGGATATACTCTAAAGTGGATATACTCTGCACTGGAACTCAGACTGGAATCTGCCTGACAGCTTCCAATGATCTGTGAAGAGAGAGGATCTATTAACTGACAGCATACTTATGCAAGTATAAGGTTGCATTTATATATTTTTGTGATGATGTAGCTGTACATCTACAGACAGTATGATAAACCATACATCAAAAAGGAAGCAGACCCATCAGTTCAATTGAAGAACGTCACAAAGCCAGAAGGCTGCACGCTGCCCTTACTTGCAGAGCTGCAAACCAAGCTGAGGGAAAATTCAACCACAGAGGACACATGCACAGTCACAGCCATAAACCTCAGATAAGTCAGATGAGAGAAATCCATTCATAATTACACCCAAGAACATGCCTGGAAGCAGGGTCTCCAAAGAAATAAGACAAGGCTCTAAGATACATCCAGCGAGAAATCGGCTGTTGCTGAAATCTGTCTTGCTTGGCAACCGGTACCGCTCCCCAAGGAAGAGCACCACAAAAAAGGGTGTGCTGCCCCAGATCAACCACAGAGTGGGAACCAGATCAGCCCACACTGATTGCAGCTGCCAGCAAAGAAGAAGCCAGATTAGTGTGAACTTTATAAACTAGAAAATTTCCATTGTTTGTTTAGAATACATTATAAAACATGTGGAGTGTAACTAGCTAAGCATCTCCCACCTACAGAGTAACATGCTGACAGCTAGAAATCCACAAAACTAGACATGCATGAGATTTTTGTTTGTTCCAATTCAAAATGCTTTTGTGCAGAGATGAGCAAAGAAGGACTGAACATCAGGGAGGTAGCTGGTTATAGCTACACAGCTCCTAACCATTTCTTTTGACTCTCGATGTGGGTAAAAATTCAAAGGGAGAAAATCTTGACTGCATTTCCAAGACTGATTAACTCATCCTTTTTCTTGAACTGTAATAGCCCAATGGAATTTTTATGTATGTTTTAAATATACTTATCTTCATACATACATGTCTATCATCTTGTCAGCACCTAAGAAGTGAGGGCTGCTGAGGGAGGCTGGCATGCTGTGAACTGAATGAGGCTGAGGACAAGGACCAAGCACGGTGTGAGTGGAACAGAGTGATGCCAGGGAGATGCTTATATTCAGTATTAAACACTGAGGATGAGGAAAATTGCAAAGGGCTGGGCTGTATGACCTACAGGTGGCTTGCAATGCTTCGTTCCTATGAACTGGAAATTTGTTTGCTGAAAGAATTGCCTGGTTTCAGAATAGAGGAGATGACATCGTACCACTATCAGGCCAAAACCACGACTGTTCCTTACTCTATTGCCTACTCAGAGAAACAATTAAGGAGTTCCCTGTCCTCCCTTGAGAGTCCCTGCACCATCATCTGCTCTGTTGGTGTTCTGGGAAGACTAAAACCCAGTCCTGGTCCCCATCTGTATATCGACTGCCCTGTAGAAATGGAAATGGAGGGGAAGGAGCAGGGAGTGACTTGACTGCTCTAAACAGAGGTGACTAATGAGCTATAGAATAGCCTTTTCTCTCCCAATTAACTGGTCCCAGGCTGCCTGGCTTGCCCTGTTATTCCTGTCACTATGTCATCCCTGAGAACACTGGAATTAGTGCTTTTCCTGGGTGACAGTTTCAGCAAAGGACAATTCCATCTTTCACTTTTTTTGCTCTACATCGCACTTACATGTGTCATCCCTGGTTCTCACTAGTTTTTGTCCCTTGAACCTGAGCTTTCTCAATCCTCTCTATACTTTCTTTCTCAGCCTTAGATAGATTTCACATGCCTTATTAATTGCCATGATTGGCCATCAGATTATTGACAGGAAATTACTTTCTTCGGTACTTCATGCTAAGCTGCTCTGTATCGAGGTATACAAGTGTTATAATATAAGTGGGAAGCATTACCATTAATAATGCCCTACCTCTCTTGGATCTAGTACGTTGAAACTGTTCTTACAAATTCCAAATTCAGACACTTGGCACTTGGTAGAGATGGGTGGGAGCTGGACAGATGCAAAACTTTTCTAACATATTTATTTACAACTTACTCCTCAGCAATGTGAAGACAAATGGGGGCATTTGTGTGCTCTGGCTGACTTCTCCATAGCTCTGAACGAAAGCATACAGGAGATCAACAAGCATTCATTTAACAACTTTGAACTCCGTATTGGTAAGCACAGTTCAAACATGAGAATTAAAATGGAGTTTTGTCTGCAAAACTCGCTAAGTGCACCCCAGGAGCATTGCAAGGACACATACAATTTAAGAGACACTGAATACTGTATCCTCTGTTTTCAAATTTACTTCATCCCAGGCAAAGTTAGAAATAAGAAATACTCCATTTGCAGAATATAGGCCCTGATTTGGGGACTGCAGTAGTTCTAAGTTTTAGTGAATTGTTAATGGGTAGCATAATTAAGCTACTGTCTTTAACAAGTCTGGCCAAGAGCCCACAAAAAAGTAAACTGGGCAGCCCAGATCTAACCCCAAGCTTGATAGTGGCTTGCACAGTCTCTAATTAATCTCCCTGTCTCAGATTCTTTTTCAGTAAAGGTGCAATAGTAGCTTATCCTAAACCCGGTGTGTAGTACTTTGGTTTTGCACAAAAATTGAAATCCAGTTCTGACCTGACCGGTGGCAGCAGCTCTGAATTGTTGTGATGGGGAACCTATTATCCTGGATGGGATATCCTGGATGGGTAATAGGATGGAACATTAAAAGGTGGCCTGAATATATGGCATGTAGCAGCAGTAAACCTGATGGCTTCTCATGCTGATTGGCTCACTGGCCAAAACCAAAAACCAACTGGAAGAAACATGACCTTTACAGATGACCCTGCCATAAAAAAGCTGAAGTATATTCATCACTCACAGCATGGAGGGTCACAGCATGACTATCTGTGGTCTGCACTTCCAAAGAGTTTTGAACAGAGAACTCTAAGTTCCCAAGATTTCTCAGGGAACATGCATTTACTCTTAGTAAGTGTGCATCCTTTATAAAGATTTCATAAAGCATGAATGCAACAGTCTCCAGAAATAATTTCTATCACCAATTTAAAAAAATATTCTTTAAAAAAATAATATAAAAAACTAAGATCCTTTTGCCAAAGATATGCCTTTCACCATCACTAAACGTATTCTTAAATCATTTCTGTAGGAAAAAATAATCTCTTCTATATTATTGCTTGTCTTGAATTCATGCATCAATCTTACAAGATACAGTCTTTCAATGCATTTGTAGAATAATATTTTCACTTCATGGAACATAAGAATGTAATTTCTTGACTGTATAGCCTTCAACAAGTGTAGACCCAGAAAGATCCTTCCAGAGAGATCTTTCCTACTACATAACAATCAGTTTGCAGGAGCTTTGGCAATAGCATGCAGAATACAGATGATATGTAAGTACTGTGGTTCCACTGAGATGGACATCCTGTAAAATAACTCTGTGGATATAATTTTTCATGTTTTCCAGCTTTTCTGGCTTTTTTTTTTCTCTCACTTCCTTTGTATATACACCTCTTCCTTAAGCTTAGAGATAAGCATATCTGAACGAGGCTTCATATGGTTCTTAAGTGCAAATATGTTTTTCAGCCATTCTTGTCTAACTGGCTGTCTTTTCTAAATTTTATTATTTTTTTTTTTAATAGGGATTAGCCATGGCTCTGTTGTAGCAGGAGTCATCGGTGCTAAGAAACCCCAATATGATATCTGGGGCAAAACAGTTAATTTAGCAAGTCGAATGGACAGCACAGGTGTTAGTGACAGAATACAAGTGCCTGAAGAAACGTATCTGATCCTGAAGGACCGGGGATTTGCCTTCGACTACCGAGGAGAGATTTATGTCAAAGGTATCAGTGAACAGGAAGGAAAAATCAAAACATATTTTCTTCTAGGAAGAGTTCAACCAAATCCTTTAATCTTACAACCAAGAAAACTGACTGGACAGTATTCATTAGCAGCTGTTGTATTAGGACTTGTACAGTCTCTTAACAGGCAAAAACAGAAGCAAATCCTTAATGAGAACAATAACTCTGGAATCATAAAAGGACATTATAACCGGAGGACTTTGCTCACTCCAGGTGGATCTGAGGCAGCAGCCCAGGCAGAGGGGGCTGACAAAACTGAATTGCCATAATCAGCATTTTGTTTGTGTTCTTTTTTTTTTATTATTATTTCTTTTATATATAAAAATAAATATACAAATAAAAAGGGTTTAATTTTTTTTAGAAGAAGTGTGATTATTTTCTGGTGTGCTATTTCGATGAGATTCAAATTCCTACATATTAACAAATGGTGTCAGCATCTCTCCCTTCAGCTGTGATTAACTTCTGAATCTCCAGACACAGTAGCTGTAGGCCACCGCTCTGCTGTGCCAGCTACCTGCAAAAAGGGACAAAAATAAACCTCTGACTGGAGGGATTTAGAACATAAATTGTGTAGGGAGTTAATGACGGGGAAAGGAGGGAATACTGTCCACACTTTACAGGTGAAAGCAAAGGCATAAGGAGATAGAGTAGGTTCTTCTCACCTTTAGTTGCCTTCACAAGTGCAGTTATAAGCATGTAAACTAGTTACCTGGTTTCCATAACAGCCAGGGAAAAGCTAGTCAATACAGCCAAAGGATTTTAAGGTGTACTATCTGCCTGGGTGTGAGAATCTGGGAGACAGAGGAGGTGGGTCTTGCCGTAAACCCACTGATTCCATTGAGTCCACTAGCTGTGGGCTCTTAAAATAGCCTCGGGTGGCCTCCTTACAAGTGGGTGACTCCACTGTAGACAGATAAATTGCATGTGGTTGTCCACCTGACTTCTTGCACCCAAGCCAGGAGGTCAAGGCTCTCCTGTAGACACTGGGTCATATCTCAGTCCTGTTTGGAGGGCTCAAATGCACTATGGTATCTTGACAGGCACAAGACACCTATGAATGATGGCAGAATTACACCTTGAGTGACATGTCTGGAGTCTACAGCTGAGTCTATTGTCCAGTCAAGGAACTAACCAAATTCTCTGGAGTCAAGTCCCAGAGGTTAGCTCTTAACCCCATCGCCAGCCTGAGTTCTCACCAAAACAAGGGTTGTCTGAGGCTGTAAAATGAGCATGTGCTGAAGTACAGTAGGAGGTAAAGCTCACTGCTAAATTCCTGCTCAGTTGCCTTAAGAGGAAGAGAGGCCAAGACTGAGGATACCCCAAATTATTTGTCTGCCAGCACAGAGACAGTCCTGCTGGCATGTTACAACGACACACCTACGTGTTACAAGCCCTGCATCAAAAGGAGAAAAACTTTTTGGGGGATGGCTAATCAACTTTGCCTTGGAAACAGTCAGTATATAGCAGAGGTTCCTATATGGATCGGTGCCATGATTCATACTGAGCTGTAAAGTGCACAAATGAACTTCTTATCAAGTCTGTATGCTCAAAGGAGCTGGGTTTGTCTCAGTACATATTATCTTTAAAGTAAATCACAGATGGAAGCAGCAGAACCTGTAATCACACAGCAATCCCCAGATGAGACCTCACACAACCAATACAGTGCAACATATGGATTCTTTGTAAATACAGGCCTTGGTTTTTGCAGCCTGTTACCCGATCCTTAATGAAATCTGGGGTTTCTTGGGAGCATCACCACTGAATCAGGCACGGTTTTAAAAGATGGCTATTATGGCTAGATAATTTTATAAGACACTATCATTTACTAACAAAAGGCACCAAAATATGAGTGTGTTTAACTGTAGTAAGGAAAAAATAATGCTTTTCTTTGTAAAATAACCTGATGAATGCATTTGTGGGGCAGAATTTAATCAGCTGAGTGCCATTTTCAGAAATAGAAAATAATAAAAATGACCAAATTCTACGGAAAATTGTGTCACTGAACTATGGGTCTGAGCACAGACCAAAGAGCAGTCTGAAATATTACACCCAGTGGTGATGCTGCCAGTAACTGAGCTCTCATTCCAACTTGATTACTCCTTTGAATCCCCACAAGTATCATTTTTTATGCCACACAGGGAAAGCTGAGCCCTGAGCCCCTCAGCTCACCCAGGCCAATGCTGATACTGTAGGAGAGGAAGACAAGGAAGGGCTAACATCTGAAGCAATTAATTTAATTTCATATTTACAGTGGTATTTGAAGCACGAAGAAATGAAGTTTTGGCTGGTTTAAAAAGCTCATTAACAGCTGTCCGCTCCTTCACAACTTATTTCTGTGCTGGATGGGTTCACTTCTCCTGGTTCCCTAAACATTTAATTCTTGCTAATTTCCCAGCTGAACTGGTTTTCTAATTCTCACCACTGCTGCCAACCTCTGTAATGACAATTAGCGGTGAGTGGAAGGTGTTAACTAGATAACAGGATTGGCAACTTGAGCTGTGAGGGCAACTTCACTGCTCCTTAGCATGGGTTCAGATCTCCTGCTTCTTATCATAGACAGGGATGGCTTTCTGTGTTATGCCTCTCAAAATCTCCATTAGCATAACCACGTTCCCAAGCAAAATTGTTTGCTAATGAAGTCTGAGTCTGTGTTGACCAGATAAAGAATTTGCTATATCAGCTCATTACCATGAATAATTCTTTAGTGAGAAATTTCACCTGTGACTGCCTCAGGTAAATCCCTGCTTGGGACTATTTGTCTACACTAGCTGGCTATTTGTCACTCTAGCAATTACACTGCTTGTTCCTTTTCCAAGTGTGATGACCTTAAAGGGTCAGCAATGTTATTTCTCATTGTAGCATCTGTTTTCAGTGGAGCAGCAGCTATTATTTATGCTCTCAGTCTTCCAGTTTTACTCCGTGACTTTATGGTATTCAGCTTTCCCTCACAACTCTATCTTCAGGGTTCCTTGTTCATACAGGGTAGAATTGCTCATACAAGGACCTATAAAGCAAAACCACCTAGTTAATATCCTTTGAAACATGCATGTCTGGGTTAATAAAGGCAAATTGCCTTGATATTGTAACTCTTTGGCCAAACCAGCTAGACAGTGTCGAGACCTTTCCTCGATTTTCCTCATTAAGAGGAGGAAGCCTTGGCAGAACCTGATTACACTCTTTGATGTCACCTTACTTGTTTCTACAGATGCACACTACAGAAACAAACAGCAGCCAGCTGCTTGGTCGGAAATTTGTACCTCCGTCCCTCCAACAAGCTCAGTGCCATAAGCTCTGCTGACTTAAATGTTTCCTAAACAAACAGGCTGAAATTCACAGCTTTCTGCTCTGAAAAGCAACATACAATCAACTACATCAAGGGCGGTTTATGCCAGCTTTGAAGTACTCATTCTTAATCATTAAAGCAGATAGAATATTGACTATCTGGACAACAGTCCTGTGCCAAAATCATTACTGTAATGCTGCAAGTGCATATTTGCAACCATCATTCCTATATTCTAGCAAAGACCATATCTGTGGCAAGAGTGCTTGTTTGCATGACAGTGAAGAGGTTTTAGTGTCGATTAATTTAGGCCATTCACCAATCTTAGTAACTTCTATCCAGAAAGTCACAGTTAGATACTGATACCTGTCAAGGTATCTACTTTTAGCTCACATTAAGACTCAAGACAGGGAGAGTTTACCTCTACTGAGAACAGTGTGATAGGTGTGATATCACTTAGAAACGTGTGCTGAAAAAAAAAAAACAATTCAAAAAAATAGCTCTTGCACAAAGGGGAAAAATATCACTCACTGTCCTCAGCTTTAATTCATTCCTGATTACATCACAGTCGTTTGCACATTTCGAAAAGCACAGCAAAAAAAAATCAAAAACAAAAAAAAAAAAAAAAAAAAAAAAAAAAAAAAAACAAACAACTCCTCTAATCCTTTTATCATTAGCAGAACTTCAGCTGCCTTTCCTAAGTGCAATGGGAGTCAAGGAGTTTATACAAATACACAGCACAGGAAAGGTGGCTAATAGCCAAATGTCCTGTCGCTGCAATACTGTCAAGCTGCAATGCAGGGAGCAGAGAGCCTAGCTCCAGAGCTGACTTGACGAACACACAGCAAAATGATCAGAGGAGCAGGAAATAACCACATTAACCATCGTCGGTGGTACATGGTAAGCATTATAATTGCACAGTCAACTTATTAACCTCCCCATCAATCTTTCTGTTGCACAATGGCAGTGCCACAATTAAGTGTTTGTGGTTTCCCCAACTCTGGATTTTGCTGGAAGAGGGGAAAAAATATGACAGCCGAGCAGTCAGCAGATGGGAGGGAAGGGGTAAAAAAATCAATATCCATATCTCCAGGCACTTGAAACTTACCGCAGCTCAGTTAGCATTTAAGGAATGCTCTCATCAGCTCTCCTGGTACAAGAAAATATTTCCTTGGTTTATGTAACTTTAGTAGGTAAGGCCCAATTTAAAAAAAAAAAAAAATCTTTTTTTTCTGTCCATTTTCCACTAAGCTCATTTTTAGGTGACAGCTGTCAGTTACAGAGCCATCTATAGCCCAATTCATTCAACTCTTTCATGTGAAAATGACAGCAATGTGCAGGGCTGGTTAGACAGCACCTCCTGTAGAATGCGACTCATGCTACTTCTCTTGGCCCAGATCTCCCTCAGCCCAAAGGTTTGTTTTGGTTTGGTTTCTGGCTGATAAATATGTTAAAATTGATACACTGAACATCTCTCTGTTTCATAGTCCATGTACCTGTTGAGGGTCTTGAAATCAGTGCCTTCTTCAGCTTTGCAATATCAAAGAAAAAAAAAAAAAGAAAAGTACCAATGTTGCCACATGGAGAAGAAGACGAAACCTCAGCTGGTTTGCTGAAAATCTATGGTTCTAAAACAAATGAGATGTGTGTGAAATGACTTGACTGTAAACCCCTTTTCCAGCAGCATTGACACCAAGGGATATTTTCACAGCAACATCATATTAAGTATCATTTTAATTAACTCATCAGTTACTTAAAATAATAAAAATACAACGGCCTCTTCCCACTCATCTTTCCTCACAGATACTATTGTGACAAGATGTCAGTTTTCTAAGTTTCTGTAAATCGCAGAGTAATTTTGCTTCAGATGAGCGATTGCCTGCTCTGGATGTACCGAGATCGATACTTTAAAGCTCTGTCCAGGAGTCAGGAGCCACATCCCCATCTCTGGGGTCAAAGCACTTTGTATGGTTAAGACCAAGGCTCCCAGTGGCACCAGCTCTTTCCCCGTGGCCCTGTTCCTGAGAAAGGCAAGACCAGGGGTTTGGGCAGGCTGGGAGCTGTAGCATAACGCTTTTCCCATCTGAATGAGGGTGGGAAGAAGATCCCAGCAGGACCTATCCCACGAGGTGAGTCAAGACGCTGCCTTTACGGCTTATTCTTCGTTAACAGCCTAGTGACCTGCAAGTTGTTATAATGGCCACTCAGCAGCTTGGCTGGCCCAGACCTGCTCACAGGGTAACGAGGGCACAGGGAATACCTTCCCCCATGCCAGAGCTGACACTGCCGTATGCAGTCACCTGCTGCCCCATTAAATTCCCCCTTTCCTGTCAATTAACTTGGCAGGACCTATTACCTCTCAGAAACCATTGTATGGATGTTAGCTAGCAAGTTTTCATGGAACTATCTCCAACAAATCCTCTTCTGTTGTTGGTTTTGTTTTGAGGTTTGCTTTTTGTTTGTGTTGTGGTTTTTTTATTGCTTCTTGCAGAACAGACAGAAATATGTGTTTTCATAGTTTCCATTTTATTTAGCCATTCAGAATTTATTTGGAAACAAAACCCACACCTGTGTCCAATACTTAAAAATTAATTTAAGCAACAACATGCTTTCCCCTTACCCTCTCAGACAAGATTGATCCTGTGTCCATTGCAGCTTAAGGATCTCCACCATACTTCCCTCCCAGAGGTATTCCACCCTCAGCTCTATGAACTGAAAGGTTCATGTACAGCATGTTTGCAAGGAGACCTCAGCCACCAACTCGCCCCATCTTTCTGCTCCCATCTCTTTTAGAGCTAGAAGAAAAGAGCAGAAGGGACTTCATGGGCCTGAGAATCATGTAAAAATAAAAAAAAAAAAAGAAAAATTCTCCATGAAACAAGTTCCAGGCTATTTTGAACTTTACAGATAATAGTCAAGATTTTATTTTCAGCTTTAAACTCATGGTGAACACAGAGAATGTCAGTATCACCCATTGCCCCTAGAACACAGTTTCACGTGTTTTATGTTCACATTTGTTTCTACCTCCACATTTAATCTGTATTCCCATGCAAAGCATATTGACATTAGCAAGCCTTGGCTAGCCGTAGCAACCCATGCCTTTGTATTCTGCCTTGTGGAGCATCACCTGACAAACATACAAGAAAGAAAAATTTGATGGCAACAGCTGCAGTGTGAACTTCCGCTTCAGACACTTAGCTATACCTTAATTTGTATTCTTTGATTAAGAGTCCAAAAAACATCCTTTCAGCTCCAATCTATTATCTTTTTTTTTTTTTTTTTTTAACCCCATGCTGGAATACAACTTGTGGATGTCAGAAAGTATTGCACCTTTGCACCAACACACTTGGGAAGAAGTTGGTTTTGTTCCATGTTCCAATGGTTAAGAAATTACTAGTAAAACAAGCAAGCAAACAATCAAAACCCCCAAATAAATGAACAAAAACCCCAACAAAACAAAACCCTTACCTGTCTTTGGAGCAGAGACTGGTATCCAACCAGAGTTCCTCCTCTGAGGTGGAAACCACTACGTCTACACAACAGCCATCATCACCTTTGCTCAAGGTCATAACTTCAGATTTGGGCACCTGTCTTCTGTGTATGTCCATTTTAGATTTCAGGCTCTTTCAACCCTGGTTTGCAGTTCTGTAATAGTCTTAATTACTCTATGGCCAGCGGGAGCAGGGTGGTGATTGTTCCCCTGTACTGGGCACTGGTGAGGCCGCACCTCGAGTCCTGTGTTCAGTTTTGGGCCCCTCACTACAGGAAAGACATGGAGGTGCTGGAGAGTGTCCAGAGAAGGGCAACCAAGCTGGTGAGGGGCCTGGAGCACAAGTCTGATGAGGAGCAGTTGAGGGAACTGGGGTTGTTTATCCTGGAGAAAATGAGGTTCAAGGGGAGACCTTATCGCTCTCTACAACTACCTGAAAGGGGATTGTAGTGAGGTGGGTGCTGGTCTTTTCTGTCAGGTGGCTGGAGATAGGACGGGAAGAAATGGCCTCAAGTTGTGGCAGGGGAGGTTTAGATTGGATATTAGGAAAAATTTCTTCACTAAAAGGATTGTCAGGCATTGGAACAGGCTGCCCAGGGAAGTAGTTGATTCACCATCCCTGAAGGTATTTAAAAGACATGTAGACATGGTACTTAGGGACATGGTTTAGTGGTGGACTTGGCAGTGTTACGTTTATGGTTGGACTCTATGTTCTCAAAGGTCTTTTCCAACCTAAATGTTTCTATGATTCTATGATCTTGTGATCCCTAAGACTGTCAGAGATGACAAAAATGTGTTCATAAAAATTCTGGTGGAGATCAGTGGCATAACTGAGTCAAGCAGTGCGGCTTATGGAAATGAAGGCTCCGCTGGAGTTAATTGATTTAATACCAATATATGAATACTTTCGTGGGCCAAAAATAGTAGTTTCTTGAGACTTCTTTAAGGTAGTGAAGAAGAGCAGAACAAAAATGATGATGGGAAGTTAAACAAGGTCGAATTGGAAATAAAGCATATACTTTTGACAGCAAACATGATTAACCACTGGAACAAATCACCATGAAAAACAGTGAATCTATTATTTCTGAAGAGTTCAAAACAAGATTATAGAGACCTTTATAGAAATTATGTTTTATTCAAATACAAGTGCCTGAGTCCACTGATAGGGGAACAACGAGGCTTTCTGCAATCTGTGAAGTCCTGACAGACAGACTGGATATTTTAAGGTTTGTTTTTTGTTTTCTTTTTTCTTTAAATCCATGAATTTGGCATTATCTCTTCACCACTGATATAAACAACCAAAGCAGAAGGCGGCAAAATCTTCAGTACTGAGAATATTTCACAGCTCTTGCTAGTACTTGAAGATGAGGAAAGCAAACCTTTTTCATCTCATGCATTGATTCAGAGCCCAGAAAAAAACCATAATTTGTTATATGTCTCCCTTTGCGGAAGGCACCGGAGGTGTTGCAAACCAGTGGTTTGGCTCCCTGGCAGACACTCTACCAAGCTAATCAGCTTTCCTATCACTTTTATAACTGCTTCATTGATTTTAGCAAAAAACTCTGTAGTCAAGCATCAGGAAAGAAATTGAATTACTCCCGCAGTTGCATTCCACCATTCCCACCCCACCACCTCTCACTGTGCCATTTCTCCTTACTTCACTCCGGTGCTCAGAGCAATAACTCCCCGTTGCATTTGTTCTAAGTAAGGGCTGTAAGATCCACTGGGGAAGAGCATTTGTTTCTTAACATGAGTCTGTTCTCAGAGGATTTAGTGAGATCTCAGGAAATCTTTGTGGTAGTTGAGTTGTGTGACCTTGGCTATACTGAGGGTGTTCGTACTTCCCCTTATAACTAAAAGTGTGGCCTTGAGTTAAATGGATGAAGAATTTGCTACAAGAGTAGTTTTTTATCATGATGTCTCCCTTTGATTTTTATATAAGCATATGATATTACGTACATAAGAAACCCAGCCTGACAAGGCTTCTGGAGGCTTTTGTTCCACAGCCAGAAAAGCCTGTGTTGAATAGAAAACACGGGATTCAGTAAAAGAAGAATAGAAATAAAAGCTTCCTCTGAAGTAGTGTGGAGGGAAGAAAGAGAGGCATGTTAAATGCTCAGAAAGTATCTTCCAAATAACCCAATTACCTATTTGCAACCTGTAATTCATGATGCATTTCTTAAACTTCTCACAAAGGCTGACAAGAAGAATTTTCCCCCTTCCCTCCCCAAAATGCACCGCTACCTAATTCTGTCACCAATACGAGAACAAGTCCTAATATCTCACTTGGATTAGCAGTTCCTACCAAGTGACAGAGGTGAGAGATTTGTACTGGAAAGTAACAATGGCAAGGCAGAATAAAAGCCTCTGCTGCTTTGAATTATTAATAGTGTATCACTGCAGTGCACACAGCAATCACACTGTTCTCTTTTCTGGTGCCTCAGGAGAAAGGACTATAGTTTCCAGCGCACTTCAAGCTTTTTAAAAGCGCTTTGAGTCCACCCAGCTATTTCATACCAGGGATAGTTTCAGGGCAGGGCAAACTTCTTAAAGACATATCATCCTGCCTAGGGGCATGAAATAAGGATTTCACATAGGTTATTTTGGGAAGACGTTTTCAACAGCATCTAAATGGAGGGAAAGCAGTTTAGTGCTCCTAAACCCCTCAGGTGCTGTTAAAAAAAAAAAAAAATTAAAATTTGTAATTATATAAGCATATGATTGCCATGCACCGTGATTTCCTTCTGCTGGTTGTCTTTATGCAGTTTACACCATAGGTTCTGATGTTTAGTCTTTTCCTAACACATCTAACAGGCTTGAATTGTATTTTTGAGGCAGAGGAGCAGCTTCTTCAAGACAACCAGAAAGCACTTTGCTGGACACCTATTATATGTGTGCTGGAATCATTGTGACTCATGGGAAACACCAGCAAGCACAGCTCGGTTGTCAGTGGTGTATTATCTGTGTCCAAATAAATGTTCTGAAATTATGATGACCTTACTTTCTAATCAGTTTGAGGTTTAAGCTGCAGTGGACTAGAATAAGTTGTCTTCATGGTGCCCTTCTATGGTTGCTCCTGGAATATGTAAAAAGTTCTTTCTGCAGAGACATCTTTATTTACAACCTTTCCTGTCTCCTCTGTCTTTGATAGGTGAAAAGTTTCAAGGTGTGACGGCTTGCAGGGGAATCACAAATCTGTCTCAATAGATTCATTTACCTAGAAAATGTAAGACACTATTTCTACAGCAGAAGCTCACTTTTTACTGTTTTAAAGCAGAAGAAAGCTTTTAAAGCCTGAAACAAGTATAAATGACACAGCAAAATCTTTTTGCACCTGCAGGCAGGATGAAACTATTGGCCTGAGAGATGAGAAAGATGAAGCACACACAGCTGACAGAGTTACTAATTTTGACTCCCATAGCAGGGAGTAGCCTTGCTCAGGATAAATTCCGCTTGCTTATCACAAGCCACCCAGAAGCTGCTTTTGTGTAGGTACCCTCTTCACAATGCCACCACAAGGAGATGCAGGGATAATGTATACAGAGCTGTGGACATTGCCTGTGGGCCTAGTCCCTCTGCAAGTTATGTCCATGGACCAAGGCTTTTATTATCTTGCACTGAAAGCACCTAAGGCTGGATAATCTAAATAAATGAGTTTTATGACCCAACAAAAAATTAGCATTTATTTCTGACCTTGGTTGCTTTTAAACTATGATCTGGAGCCTGTCAGTCTACCAAGTCCTGCAGTTTCTATCCCAGCCACAGGGACAGCAAATACTTTCCTCAGTGGTGTATACATTGCATTTCTTCAAGCATTCATGGAAACCTAACTCCTCCCAGCTGTGTCTGAAGAATCCTTAATCAGTTTAGGCCTCTACTCTGCTGATGCAAATCTCAGTCACAGAGAAATGGATTGGAGAGCCATAGGAACGAATGAGCCCATGAATGACCAACCAGCTCAGCTGAGACCCTTCTTTCCAACCCAAACAGCATAAAATGCCACTAGCATCTCAGACACCGCTGTGAATTTACCTCCTAATCTGACTTTGGCTGTCAACTTTCCCTCATGATCATGATCCTACCAGTATTGAAAGGCCACTCTAGGGACTAGTCATGGCACTCTTTATGCTGAATCTTGTACTCTTGCTGGATTCAAGCCCTCAAGAGCGTGATGTTCATTACTTTGGTTGCCGAAGCACATTAGGGACTGTTAAAGTTAAAGAGCTTTTCTTCCAGAGCAATCAGATCATAACAGCTACCTCTCCTGACCTTTGCTATAGCTCTTGACTGCATCACATCAAGTTTGGGGATGAAACACTAATATGCACATTCTTATAAAACAATTTTAGCAGATGAAAATTCCTACACTTGGCATTACCGCATGTTAGAGTTCAGTGCAAATTCTTCCATTACTTTTGGTAAGACAGGGGGTCCCATGACAGAAGCTATAAAAAGCAACAGGTGCAGAAATAGAAAGGATGCAAAATTTGATGCAGAACATGCAGATGAGCAAACACTGGCTCAGACCTGGATATCTGAAAGAAGCTGCCATGAAACCAAGGTGCCTCATTTTTGAGTCAATAAAGACAAAAACACCTGAGAAGTTGGTGGGGATGGAGAAGAAAAGAGAGACAATGCAAGCTTCTTTTGGAGGCAGGGAGCTTGAAAAAGAAAATCAGAGAATTGTAGCAGGGTTGTCTTAAAAATGGCTCTGGAAAACAGTCACATCTGCTGACTATTGCAGTCTAATTCATCTGAAAATCTGTCATGCTGCTTGCAGAGGAAAACCACTAGCATTAGAAACCCTTCCAGTATTTTCTGAGAGATCCATTTACTGTGTAATCATTGTTTAGGTAGCTACAAACAACTTTCCCTCTTTCTTGCTTTCCTGTGACACCCTTAAATAGCACTCACTCTTTTACCAGCACAGAATGCTAATGTGCAGAAAGGTCAGCTGCTTTCAGTTCTCTACTGTGCATCATTTTTTAAAAGGAGCTCTTAACTCACATAGGCCTCTAACGAACGAGCATCAGATGCTCTTCTCGCACTCAACACCCTCTGCCTGGAACAAAGAAGGCAGATGAGTCCAAAAATATAACGTTACTGTATTTATAGCTGAGCAAAAATTTTAGAGTGGAAATTAAAGTGCATGGAAATCATCTGACTTTGCTCAAAGATCACATCAGGTTCCCAGGAGGTCACATAACATTTCTGAGTTTTCAGGTCAGCTGTAGGGCCCAAACTAACCTAGAGAGGTTTGGCATATCAATTGGGAAATGTGTGGTTTTGATATGAAATCATTATGTTTTGGATGAGATAGGAATTGAAATGAGAAGGAGTGGGACAGGGAGAACAGATGGACTTTTCTAACCTGATTTCTTCCTGGCAATCCACAGCATTTCCTGTGTTTTCCTTCAGCCTGGAACAAGGATTTAGTATCTTTGTCCTATAAAGCAGCCAGATGTGCCGTGAAGACTTAAATGAAAGTAACAGTGAGCAATAACACCCAAGACATCACCATTCTCCCTCCTGGACCTCAGTAAGCCCTGAACTGTATAGGACTGCAGCTACTCAGCGTATATATCTCTGTATGTCTAACACATGATGCTGCAGGAGTCACCGCAGCCGTGCTCCAGATGCACAGACAAATTGTTACCCACAAAAGTACCAGTTGCCATTGACTGCGTGCCTGCTGATAGCTCCTGGCAATTGCAAAGTAAAGCCTGTTTCTTTAAAACAGAAATGTGACATATTGTCACATTTGTGACCATATTGTGACCCATGAAGCTCTGGGACCTCTGTTGTCTCTGATCAGGAGAACACAGCCTGAGACCCAGCCCAAGTCTGTGAACAGCATCAGTCATTGGAAAATCATTCCAATCACCTGGGAGAAATAAAACTTGCTTTGTAGTTTTATCTTGCATAATACATAACCCAGCACTTTCTAACATTAAAGTGGAAGGTTAATATTAAAAACTTTCTACCGGAGTTATTGTACTAGAAACCCTGAAAACTCTACCCTATGCATTATATTCTCCAAAACATTATCTTCCATGAACAAAATGAAAGGTCCAAGCTGTCTGGCTAATTCATTCCACACTTTTTTTTTTATATTACACCAGACTCTTGTTTATTTGCAATACAGTCTCTAGCCAAGATTGGAACCCCACTTTGCTCCATGTCATATGGTGTAAAAGGAGTTAGTTACCTCTTCAGTGCCCCTGGAAATGTTATCAGATGCAGGTGCAGGTGCAGTCACACTGTGGATGAGGGGAAGTATTCGGTAGTGCTCTTGCACTACTACAATCTCATGTGGGGTGCTGGCATGCCAGAAGGCACTGCTACAGGAAGGGAGACTTTCTTGGTACCCCTCATCTCCATCACTGCGCACAGATCTAGCATGGTGGGACTACACAAGACTCCCTGAGTGGGTGTCAGGTTGTATTAATCACTTCACTAGCTACTTCTGGAAGTGTGTCTATAGTGACAGCCTTGAAGAGTTTGCTACCAAAGTAGACAAACGGGATGAATAGGGAAGGAAAAGAAAAGCCCTAAGCACCAGAGGGATTTGTTTGTTGCATCTTGGCTTGTTCGTATCAGTCAAAATTGCATTTCAGGTCCTTGATCTTAACCCAGACCTAAAGAACCTGGTTGTGTCACTTCAGATAGCATACAAGATTTTTACAGGCTGCTTTGTTGACCTGACCGCACATATCTGTCAAACTTTTCTTTCTCCCCATAAACAAACCTTTATAGAAGAGTTCCTGCCTGAGGAGTTTAATCCTCTTAGAGCCTCAAAAGAGACTCACATGGATTTTTGTCTGTTTTCTGTCACTGTTAGAGGATTTGATTGATTCTTTCATTATTCTTCCAGCTCAGAATAATGGAGAATGGCATTTTGCTTGGAGAGATGCACATTGGCTTAAAAAACACTCCCAGTCCATCCATCTGCTAGAGCTCTGGAGGGCTGAGTGTTACTTACTATTTTAGATGTTCAGTCTTACATGGAAAAGATTTTGTTTTCCCTTGCTTGAAAGTACTACACTGAGTGCATGGTTGTATCCCACGTGTGTTTCTCTTTTGGTCTTAGCCAGGGCTTGGCCAGGTCCTTTCCTGCCCTGGAAAAGATTTAGGGTTGATTCTTGCAACCCTGAAGGGACAAGACCATGCACCTTATCCCAGTAAGCCATAGCAGAAGCATGACACAAAGACATGGTGCCCTGGTGCCAGGCAGATGTACTGAGAAAACTTTTGCATGGCTGCAAGCGGATGCCTGACAGGACCCAGTGTGCTGCTCGCAGCAGTGCATAAAGAGAGATGCTCTGCAGTGAGTGTTGGACCATGTCAGTCTATAAGTAGCAGCAGACAGGGCACAGTGGTTATCACTTCTAGTTTGAGTCTGAGGAGGAGGGCTTCACTAGGAAATCAGAAATAGGCCCATTTGTGGCAAAAAAAGGGGGGACAGAGGGACACAGAGGTAACAACTTTTTTTAGGGCAACCTTCCAGGCAGCCAAAATTGCCCCAGTTAAGACATCGGCTCCGTATGGCTGCATCTGCCACAGATGGCAGTGGGGACACGGTCCACTTCTTTATCCGAGCAGCAGGTTGGAGCATGTTGGTGCTTCCCCTGAGGCAGATGCTCAGGTTTCTCTTCTGGCAATCAGGCACATGGTGGAGGGATGCCCAGGTCTTGGGCCCAGACCCAATAGTTCTTGGGCATCACTTAAAGCGATAGTTTATCTGCATCCTCAGCCTCAGCTAAATTGTAACATTTTGGTTACACTTGTGGCTTGCTGCATTTCACGTCTCATTCTACCGCATTCATTGGAAGCAACCAGCATGGAGAGGGATCCTGCTTTGAATAAACAAACTTGTCCGTGTGTGGTCCCTCTTACTTGTGTTCTGGTGTCACCCAGAGCACGCTTTCTGTTAGGTACACTATGGCAGCAGTGGTAGCAGAAAACACCACCATCCTGAGACTACAGAATGACTGAGATTTGGATCCACATCCAAGCTCTAATACAGCCCTTGGAAAGATGCCTTCACTTTCCTATGCTAGTAATTTTTTTTTCTCTGCCTTCTGTTTGTCATTTATGTAGAAGCTGAAACATTCAAAACGGGGAAAAGTCTCCTGTATATTTTAAAGGTAATTAACATGCCAGTGCCCTGGTTGCCTGCAGGATTGCAGAACGCATGAATGAAAATGCAGGATGCGGCACAGAACCACTTCTTTGACTAAATCGCTATTTGCATTCAGCACAGCCACTGTGGCACACAGACACTCCCCCAGCAACTCGAACCATCTGTAACACCCCAGCTCCTGCTTGAATAGCTCTAGGTAAGGCTGCCAAACAACAAAACCCCCCAAATCAGGATTCCTTTATTACCTAGGTGGGATCTTGGGATAAAAGACCCAAAAGTGAGATAGTTTTGTTGTCACCAGGTTGTTTTTCAAGTGTAAGCCTCCCCATTTGTGTCAGTGCTTCCCCAGGCAAGGAGTGGTTTAGAAAGGGAGCGAGGGGTTTGGGGTAAAGCTCTTCAATTCTGCAAGGATAGAGCAATTAGCACTAGAGATGAGGATGCTGAAGCCCAGGAGACCTTGCTTAGCTGCCGTGCTGTTATCACATGATCAAGGAGCGTATTTAAAGGTAATAGCAAGTAACTTCATTAAGGTCTCAACAGATTTGGAAGCTCGGAGAGCATTTGAAAAAAAAAAAAATCTATTTCTCTCACCAGGTGGCTTTCTACAAGCTCTTCTAGTTCCCACACAATGGTATTTTCAGTATCTTATTAAACACAGCAGGAAACTTAAATGCTTAAATGTCCTTGAATGTTTTTGTCTTGTGTTTTGGCAACCATTTTCCTTTGCTGCCCTCTTGTGGGATAATAGACAAAACGCCCATTCAGAACAAATACAAAAGGCTTCATTCACCAAAAATATATCCTGACCTAAATTCACCTAGACTGGAGACAGATCTCTGTGAAAGAAGCTTGGTTTATTTCACACAGTTTCTTCACGAGAGGAGGTTTTCTTTGAGTGTCAGTCTCTGTATAGTAAAACAGATCAAATGTAAAATAACCATGTAGCAAAACGTTGTTCAGGCCAGGTGCAACCAGCATGAAACAATTTTACCTTGAATGAGCTATGGGGGGGAATATACATATATGCAAGTATACAATATATACCTCTATATACCGTATACACCTATATATACTGTATACACAGAAATTATGTAAATGTATACATATGTATGCATATATGTGTATACATATATATGCATACATATGTATGCATATATAGAGAAAGTACAATATACATAGCTGTTTACTTAATGCAGCTCAAGCAGAATTCTCATTCTTACTGCCATGACTCCTAGGACAGACCAATAAAATATTCTTGGATTGGTTATGAAGCCAATCCTGTTCTTGAGAGACTAGTTCCATACCAGAGTTTGAAGACAAAGAGTCAGACAAGATTAACAACCAAATTTTGCATTCTTTAAATACGCAAATGCTGACATGAAAAGCCAATATATGATGAAGGCATTAAATGCTCACAAGTTCCCAGTGAGGCTGAAGAGTGATCTCACAAACCTTCATTGCATTTGAGAGCCACAGGTTTTTCTGGAAACTCAGGTCACAAAAGAAGTTTGCAGCCCACCAGTTCTAATGATCTCAGTGGCACTTGCACTGTGCATGCATCTCATGGTACAGATCACGTTCACCTCTGTAAGTAGATTGTTATCCAAGATCATTCTTGTTTTTATCTGTTTATGGAACTGCTTGAGCTGATGAATGCTGAAGGTTATGCAAGTCCTTGTTCATTATGAGGGAAGTACTTTTTTATATGCACAGATATGATTATGATAGTAAAAAGTACACTGTATGATTCTCCATGCAGGCAGTCTTCTGATCCAAAATAGGGAAAGAACAGAAAATCCTCAAAAAAAACCAAAATACTCGTAGGATAGATCCTATAAGGACTGCTCAAGTTGGTAGGAATGACAAAAGTCACCGGCAATTTAAGGATGTTTTCTCCCAGTGGTATTATGAACACACACTATAACTTTATGCTGGTAAATCATAAGAATTGACCTGAATGTTTTATAGCCATAGTAGATTCCCTTTCACAGTACTAGTTTATTAACATCTTTACTTTCTGAATAATGATGCCACGTGATCTTTATTTATGAGTAACCAAATGTTATTATCCAATACAGGGTGGCCCAGAGCAGATAATGCAATCATCTCTGGATGAGCTGCAGCCAAGGCTGCCTCCAGCTTGCTTCGCTGTCAAGGAAAATATCCACAGACTACGTGACATAAACCTGTGAGGCCTGAAGGTCTTTATGTCATCCTGGTAGAACAGTGCTGTAAAAGCCTGTGGCACTGCAGGGCTCTGTAGGTACAGCGTTGCAAGGAGACATGGTCTCTCATTAAGGCACTGAAAACAGCATCAGCTGAGACACTTTCAATATGTTACCTCGGAATTATTTCTGTCTCTTTTTTCCTCTCCAGTTAAAATTTATCTCTTTAAGAAGAAAAAGGTTGAATCCTATAAAAAGCAGACAGATATTCACATTTTTCAGAAGTGGCTGACATTTCCAAAACTCAGGCAGTTTATAGTACCCTAACCTCTTCCCAGGAGTTTTCAGCAAGATGCAGCCAGCCTCTTATTCCCTGGGCATGGCCTGTCATTAGCCTGACAACAAAACCAAACAAAAGCTTTGGAGTGGTCATTAACCCAAGCAGAGGAAGGAGCACTCTTCTGTAAATCCACCACAGCCCCCTTTCAGTTGTCTCTTTGGGTGACGGTGGCACGTACAAGCCAGGTTAGTTTTTTGGGGGTGCTTTGGGTACACTAAATATCAGCCCTAAGGGAGATGGATCTGGGGGATTACCCCCCCCCCCTCCCCAAGCTGGTTTATTCATGAAACCAGTGCATTCTTTGGGGTTCTTCACAGTCACTGCTGAAGTAAGCCCAAACATTAAACTTTTATACCAAACGCTGGCATTTTGAAACATAGTGAGCTCACCTGAGAGGATGTTTTCAAAGATCCCCATCAGTACACTGCTATTTTCAGAGGAGAGTATCACAACGGGTCTTCCTGTTGGACTGTGCTGCATCACAGTTTTTAATATACGTGAACTCCAAAATCCAGGACAACTACAAATCCTTTGTGTTGATGATTCTGTGATCATTTAGAAAAACAAAGAACATTCTTTGTGTAAATTCACTGAATTACTTAAAAAAAGTTTAGATGGGGAGATGACATATCCTAGAAGAGGACACGTGGCAGATGGAGTGGGAAAGTTAGTCATCAAGCAATTCATTCATGAAGCATGGAGCCGTAGATGTAGAACAGCTACTTTCTTGTTAAGTTTTGCAGTAAACTATAGAAAATATCTTGTCAAAAGTGGTAAGTGTTGTAAGCCAGGACCTCAGTTTAAGAGGGTGAATCACTGCAATGGAATGGATTCATCTACTATGAGCTTGGCACTAATATTTAAAGCACTTTAGCTAGAGTTTGTTAGAGATAATGAAGTAGGCATAACTAAGATGTCCTTTTCAGCAGTTTATCCCAAAATATTTTCCAATGGAGATCAGCAATACAGCCACAGTTCTACAGATGAGAAAACTAAGGCACAGAGAGGCAAATCGATTTATGCAAGGTCACGCAGCAGGCAAGAAAACTCCATTCTTTGAATTGGAGACCAGTACTCTGCCCACTTGACCACACTGCATAATGTTTGCATTCTCTGAGGCCAGAAAATGCTCTATTTGTTCATGTAATGCTTAGCATAACTAGCTGTGAGTGCCTTTCTAAGGGTGATGAATGCTATTCAGTGTGCAAAATAGTCTGGCAATTCACTGATGCTGTTCACCCATGCGAACTCCAAGCTCTACCTCCTCTGACCGTGTAACAGCACACAGTAAGACAGCACTACCTTATGATGGAGCCAAGCAAACGCTATCATCAGTAATTTGCTACAGTAATTACTGTTTTGTTTAAATCAGTGTCACTTCAATAAACTCATGTACTGCCTGTCACATACCTCATTAAGAAACAGCCCAAACATGAAGAGCAAAAATAGCTATTGCACTGACATGTGGGGAAGGTGTGCAAAGGGAATCAGGATGCTGTTCTAAGCCAATGCAAATTTCGGTATATCATCAATTGGTGCAAATTGGCATAGCTCTGTTGCATCGACTTACATTAATTAACACTGCAGAAATTCTAGGCCATAAGTCATCATTTTCCTCATGTCTAATTTAAGGAACAACCTAACCAATCTCATGCTCTGAGCATTAAAAACAAACCAACACCTTCAGGTCCTAGTTTTCTGCAATCATTTTTCTTATGTCCTCATGCAGAATCTGGCAAAATGGGTGAACTCAATGTCAAATCACAGTTTTGCATTCACTGGCCCCACAATAACATTTAACACCCGCAATCCACAGCATAAATGACGAGAGAAGGAAGTGATGCCAATTAGTATCTGACCTGTTGATTTTCAGTAATGAGCAACACATTCAGTTCTGCAGCAATTCAGGCAAACAGGGAAGAGTCCTGGTTGCCAAACTGTACTGACAGCGCTGCTTATTCATACTTTGTGAATTCACCACATTATTTTGTCTGGGAACACTAACAATACACTTATTCACTGGGGAAAATAATGTATCTCACTTCCAGGCCTTTACAATGCTTTGCTTCTTTATTTTTTTCTTTCCTTCTTCCTCCCTCCCTGCCCGCCCTCCCAGTTAGAATCTGTCAAAATCTAATGAATTGCAGAATCACATTGTACTATGTTATGGCTGGAAGAGTCACAATGATTTTCTCTGAGTTACTTTCATGTTTCAAAAACTTTTCATTTGTGTTCCTCCTGGGAATAGGGAAGCATATATTTTTCTTTCATTAAATACATTTATTATTGTCCTATATAAACACCAACAAAGAGCAAGGCCCTTTCACCTTTATATATTTGTAAACTGCATCCTTTATGTGCTATCTATGGAGTATAACACAAAGCATAGCATAATCCCAGTTTCAAAATTCTCAGATTAAAAGGAGAGGACTGGCACAAGCTTGGGGTGGGTATAGAATCATAGAATTGTTTAGGTTGGAAAAGACCTTTAAGATCATCGAGTCCAACCATTAACCTGAAAAGTCCACCACTAAACCATGTCCCTAAGCACCACATCTACACATCTTTTAAATACTTCCAGGGAAGGTGATTCCACTGCTTTCCTGGGCAGCTGCTCCAATGCTTGGCAACCCTTTTGATGAAGAAATTTTTCCTAATATCCAGCCTAAACCTCCCCTGGCACAACTTGAGACCGTTCCCTCTTGTCCTATCGCTCGTTACTGAGGGTGCACTGGATCCCTTCATCCAGACCATTGATAAAGATATTAAACAGAACTGGCCCCAATACTGAGCCCTGGGGAACACCACTTGTGACTGGCTGCCAACTGGATTGAACTCCATTCACCATCACTCTTTGGGCTCGGCCACCCAGCCAGTTTATTACTCAAGGAAGAATACACTCGTCCAGGCCATAAGCAGACAGTTTCTGCAGGAGAATGATGTGGGAAATTGTGTCAAAGGCTTTACTAAAATCTAGGTAGACAACATCCACAGCCTTTCCCTCATCCACTAAGTGGGTCAGCTTCTCATAGAAGGAGATCAGATTAGTCAAACAGGACCTGCCTTTCATAAACCCATTCTGACTGGGCGCAATCACCTGGTTGTCCTGTATGTGCCATGTGATGGCACTCAAGAACTGCTCCATAACCTTCCCCTGCACCGAGGTCAGACTGACAGGCCTATAGTTCCCTGGATCCTCCTTCTGGCCCTTCTTGTAGATGGGCATCACATTTGCTAACTTCTAGTCAACTGGGACCTCCCCGTTTAGCCAGGACTGCTGATAAATGATTGAAAGTGGCTTGGTGAGCACTTCCACCAGCTCCCTCAGTGCCCTTGGGTGGATCCCATCCAGCCCCATGGACTTGTGTGTGTCTAACCATTTCCCCTGGGATTATAGGGGCTTCATTCTGCTCCCCATCCCTCTCTTCCAGCTCAGGTGGCTGGCTACCCAGAGAACAACTAGTCTTACAATTAAAGACTGAGGCAATGAAAGCATTAAGTACTTCAGCTTTCTCCTCAGCCTTTGTCACTGTGTTTGTCCCCACATCCAGTAAAGGATGGAGATTCTCCTCTGCCCTCCTTTTGTTCCCAGTGTATTTATAGAAACAGTTTTTACTGTCTTTTACAGCAGTAGCCAGATTAAGTTCTAGTTGGGCTTTGGCCCTTCTAATTTTCTCTGTGCATAACCTCACAACAGCCTTGTAGTTCTCTTGAGTTGCCTGCCCCTTCTTCCAAAGGTCATACACTGTCTTTTTTTTTTTCCTGAGTTCCAGCCAAAGCTCTCTGTTCAGCCAGGCAGGTCTTCTTTCCCACCAGCTTGTCTTCCAGCACATGGGGACTGCCTGCTCCTGCACTTTTAAGACTTCCTTCCTGAAGAATGTCCAGCCTTCCTGGGCTCCTTTCCCCTTCAGGACTGCCTCCCAAGGGACTCTGTCAACCAGTCTCCTAAACAGGCTCAAGTCTACCCTGTGGAAGTCCAAGGTGGCAGTTCTGCTAAACCTTGCTCCTTACTTCTCCAAGAATCACAAACCCTGTCATTTCATGATCACTATGCCCAAGATGGCCTCCAACCATCACATCGCCCACAAATCTTCTCTGTTCACAAATTCTGTTCGCCTTCCCTCATTGGCTCACTCACCAGCTGTGCCAGGAAGTTCTCTTCCACACGCTCCAGGAACCTCCTAGACTGTTTCGTCTCTGCCGTATTGTATTTCCAGCAGACATCTGGTAAGTTGATGTCCTCCACGAGAACAAGGGCTAGTGATTGTGAGACTTCTCCCAACTGCTTATAGAACATTTTGTCTGCCTCTTCATCATGGTTGGGTGGTCTATAACAGAGTCCCCCCATGATATTTGCCTTGTTGGTCTTCCCCTTGATTCTTACCCATAAACACTCAACCCTGTTGTCACCATCATCAAGCTCTAGACAGTCAAAACACTCCCTAACACACAAAGCTACCCCACCACCTCTGCTACCTTACCTATCCCTTCTGAAGAGTTTGTAGCCATCCATCGCAGTACTCCAGTTGTGCAAGTCATTCCACCATGTTTCTGTGATGGCAACTATGTCATAGCTCTCCAGCTGCACAATGGCTTCCAACTCCTCCTGTTTGTTGCCCATGCTGTGTGCATTGGTGTAGATGCACTTCAATTGGGCTATTGATCCCGCCACCTTTTTGGGGGGAGAAGCCCTAATTCTTACATGATCATTCTCAGGTTCTTCTGTGGTTTCTAACACATCAATAACTCTTGCATCTTTGTGCTGCACGGATCTCCAAGCCCTACCTCCACCGAGATGGTAAACTGAAGGACCTCACTAGCACACTATCCCTCAAACATTGGCGTGTCACCCCCAGGCTTATCTCTAATGAGCCTGGTTTTATCCCTTTCCTCCTTCATATCTAGTTTAAAGCTCTTTCACTGAGCCCTGCTAACTCCTGCACAAAGATCCTTTTCACGCTTTGAGACAGTTTTACCCTGCCTGTTACCATCGTGTCTGGTATTGTGTAGAACAACTCATGATCAAAAAACCCAAAATTCTGCTGGTGACATCATAAGTGGAATGAAGGAGGCAGCTCTGGTGCCTTCTACCCTTATGGTGGTGGTGTTTGTCTTGGCATGTGAGATTTTGTAGGGAAAAAACAGCCAAATACAGAAATTAAGCTGAGGAGAAAAATCAGGAGCAAGAGTAGGTTTGGAGTGATGGAAGGGACTCAGTCTGAGAGTACAGCAAAGTGTCTATGCTGTTTATGGCCACTGCTTTCAAGAAGGGGCTGCCCATGCTCACAGAGAAGGACGCTGGACACAACACCAACCCCAGGCCTGTCTCACTTGTCTGTGCATCTGCTCACCCCCAGGCCTCTCCAGAAAGCAGAGTGAGCTGTTTGTGACACCTATCCACTCCACAACTGCTACATGGCCATGCCAGCTCTTGGTTTCAAGAACAAGCCATAAACAAGCTCTTTCTTGAGTCACCATGTCCAGAGAGATTCTCTTGTTCACAAAGTCCTCCATCCACCCTGGTCTGGAATAGCTTGTTGCACTCCACTACAAGGACCTCAGTCTTCCCTCCTTACTCCTGAGCTATTTTACCAGTGCTGACATCATCACTGTTCAGCAGCTTTCCCAGGAGTTGTTTCTGTGCCCCACAGTGTAAGCCCAGATCATGTATCAGGGGCAGCTTCTCCTAGGAGACCTCCCTAAACCCTCATGGTGGTGAAAAAGAGGCGTCACCGCAAGGAGACCCTGGGTAGGTCATCTCTGCATGCAGCTATAGGCTCCAGGAGAAGAAGGAGTCCTTACCTTCACAAGACACTCCTTAGTGTATGACCTGCTGGGACGCTATTAGTCAGGGTCTGATAAGATTTGGAAATGGTCAGAGAAAAACAGCTCAATAAGAGCCCAAGTAGAACCTCATCTATTCATCTGAGATTGACCTGGGAGATTTCTAATCAACAGACTTGCTTTTGATCTGGGTCTCAGCTGGTGACTAGATAGGATTGCGGTTGCCTGTGGTGGCAGGACAGCAGCCTGCAGGGTTATGATCCAGGTGCACATAACAAAAAAGCTTTGTTAAATGGTGTAGTCTCTGCATGTCACAGTTTTCTCTGCCCCACAGACAAGTGGGGATTCCCCTGTAGAGCATCCCAAATGAAGGGAGATAAGAAGCCCCTGTCCTGCATCTACAAATAGAGATGCTGCTTTGTGTTGGGAAAGACTACCTACCAAGGAAGGCAGGAATTGATGTCCCATTTTATTCAATCCCCAAATACTTGGGGGAGCAATGCAGGTACCTATAGCACCATTTTGGATTCCTCGAGGTGTCCCATCCAGGCATCAGCTGCTGTTCATGAGTGGTGCTGAGTCCCCACCCACCCCATCTCTCATCTGCTTGCCATGTTTGGGAGACCAGTGCTACACTGGACTGACGTGTCTGAAATGCCACGGTGAGCCACGGTGCCATGGCATGGAGAAACTGCTCTTGTCTGTCTGCTCTGCAACTCCACCCAGCCCTGGTTACAAGACCATATTTAGCTAGATTAATTTAGCATCTAGTCTTTTCTTTTTTATTTAATTCCTCTGTTCTCCCAAAGGCCTTATTTTTTGTTCTTTGAATCTTCACCATTTTGAAATCATGGCCCTATGTACAGTGATGCTCTGGATACATAGATGAGACTGACACCTCACAGCTAAATGATCACTTTCCTTTGCTCAGTTTGTTTATGCAGACTGAAAGTTTCAGTAGTAGCTTGTTGAAAACTTGCAGAGTCCTAGAAAATAGGACAGAAAGGAAGAAAGCATCTAGGCCATCCTCCTGATCCAAACACTGTCAACTCTACCTTTAACATTCTCACTGATGTATTTGTCTCTACTTTTTATTCAGCACCATTAATTTTTAATATCCCTCTACCCACTACCTAAAACAAAAATCATTTTCACTGAATCATTTTGCTTCTTTTCCTCTAAACGAAACCTCATTTTGTTATTTGCTAGCAGCTTTGTGTCCTTTATCGTTATTACTTTCTCCTGCCTGGTGTTCACATTTCCCTTCAATTTAATAGCCTAAGAATCCCATTAACAAGCAGCCTACTCAGCCTTCTTAGACCATTAACATGGGTGTTAAACAAGATTGACTCTAATGGTAACCCATCAGCCACGTCTTCAAAAATGCTGCAGTTCCAGTGGGGTTTAGCCAACTTGCCTGCAAAGACATTTTGAATTAATGTTTTGGGTAAGATTTATTCACACACCATTCACAATAGCTCCTTGAAATCCAAAGCTGATTCTCACATTCCGTTTGTCCATCCAGATCCTGATGTTTACGGACAGCTGCAGAGGGCAAACATTTGCAGTGTAATTCTGTCAAAAGTCAAGTCTCCAAAACAAGTCCCATGTTTTTTTGCACATAGTGCCAGTGTTTTCTTCATTTCAGGACACTCCTATCACTTTAGCTGCAGTTTAAAGAACAGCAATTGCCAGGATCATTTTCCCTTCATCTTCTGAGCACTCTCCTCTGAATTTTCAGAGCTATGCCAATTGTCTGATGCTTTTCAAGTTACGGTGTTGTTCACCTGAATGAATATATTTCTTTGTCATTCAGACCATGTCTCAGGTCAAGGGAGGTGAGAAGAAAAAAGAGCCTCTTTCACGATACCTGATGGGGTGGTTGGACCCTGCTTCTGGGCACTGAGTGCGTGGGAACTGAAAGCAGTCACGGCTCTGAGAGGCACTATTCAGCAAAATAGCACAATGGCTCTTTTTCTACTGCTGAGGTGCTGCAGAAGATCCCACGACCTTTAGGTGGGTGATTGATGATCCACAGCTCTCAGGAGTGTGGCACACCTGAGGACCTGAGCACTTGTGTCCCAGCAGCTGAACCACTCAAGGTGCTTGTTTGCCTCGGGTGCCTCTGGGATTCAATTCTCCTCAGACCTTCACTTGCCGGTGCACGAGGCCAGGATACCTCAGTGTCAGCCCATTATGACAAAGGGAGCGTAGATTCAAGACTATTGCTTTCTAGCTGCTGTCTGCATTACCTGAGCCACAAAGCTGTGCATTAGCAGCTACACAGACCTGGCAGATGTCTCTGCCTTGAAGTGACTCACTAGCTTCAAACCGGATGGTTGAAAAGCTTGGCTAAGAAGGGCTAATTAGTTTGGAGAGATATTCTTCTATGCTTTTAATTGATTTTATGCTTAAGGAAATTTAGGCTGTGAGAGATTTAGTTTTTCAGACAGCAGAGAAATTATTTATCCACAAGAATACAAGGCTGCACAGATCTTTGCCCAGCTCTGTGAGTGGGAAAAAAATATTCCAAACCTGCAGTTAGATGGCTTGAGGAACAGCAGCACAATTATACATTTACCAGTCTTAGAACAGGAAATGATCTGTGTAATAGACCCCTAATTCAAGCACCTGCTTTGATTAGAAGAGAACGTAATTAACACTGAAATCACTGCCTTGAGACATAGGTTTACAGGAAGAATGGACCACTGGTCAAATTCAAAAGTTAAGGATATTTAAAGGGCCATTTCACATCCAGGAAGTGCTTCTGAACTACTAAACACTGACTTCTCACTTTCTTGACCAGTTAGATTTTATTCTTTTGTTGTTGCATAGGAAACATTAGAAAAAATAGTGCTTTCCTAAAAATATACCAGACATACATTGTCATCTGCTCAGAACTAGCCCTCAACAGATATTCACAGATAACTCATCCAGCCTTGCACAAAGCCTGTAAGTCTCTCCTCTTCAAAGCGAGAGAAGTTTCTGCAAAAACTTGCATATACTTCTTTAGGCATCTTTCTTACATGTCTCCACACACACACTCCCATTTGTGCACTTGAAGTCTAGGAATACTTTCAAACGAGAACTGAACTAGCGCACTAAGGATGTGTATTTTACAGAACTGGTAAAACAGACATTTTTTAGAGAGATACATCAGTCATTGACAGTTCCTGAAGTGGACTCTTTTTTATTCCAACAGAAGGCTTCCCATGGCGGGGATATAAACCATGACTCTCCTGTCAGTTCATAGCAAACAGTTTCACACTTAATGCCTAATTAAAGGCTTCTGTCCTATTGCTTTAAAACCAGCTGGAGCCTTTCCGTAGTTTGACTAGGCCCCAGCCAGCTACAAAGAGATTGTGATTAATGTTTGACATTGGTAAATTCGATACAAACGGCAGCATTGGTAGTAACTGACTCTGAGATTTTAATCCCACAAGTAACCAGTTGAAATTAATTCTACTTGAAGACTTCTGGGCCTGGTTTATTTGTATGTTAACCCATGAGTAAGATGATGCAGGTCCACTTTCTCAAAACCGAACCTCCAGAGCTGTAACCGATGTCATGGAATAAGTGGGCACAAAAAGCTATGGGAAAGCATAGTGAAGTACTAAGAACAGTTTAATCTACAATGTATCTGTCTGCTCGCTCATGGATGGGCATCTTGCAAGCCAGACCCCAAGAAGGAATTCATTCCAACTGTTGGCATCTATCTTGACCAGCTAAGTGCCCTTGTAGTCAATGGGGAGTCAGTGGAGCCTGGGCTGTGACCCATCCAGTCAAATGTGGGCACCTACTTTGCAGTGAGACAAATCACACCCCACATTCCCTTGACTCTGCTGAACAGGTCCTTAATTATAAAGGGAACCTATGGTCCCATATAGTAGCCTGTATTATAAACACCTAAAACTGAGCAAGCTAAATCCCTCCACATCCTGACATTCAGGGTGTATTGGGTTTGTCCCAAATTGCCAATGCATTTTTCTCTATTCCTTCGGCAGCAAAGTGCAGGCCACAGTCTTTTTGGTGCAGAAACCCAGGAATGTGAGAAATTCGAGATAAGGATAGTAACTGAGAGAAGTAATGGGCAAAAAATGGACTGAATACAGCCAGAGAGTGAAGAGCTGCATGACTGTGGGGAATTTTTGTTGTTATAATTGTGGTGAAGGGACGAGGGGTGGATTGTGCGTAAATTGTCCACTTTCTGTCAGTGTTGTGATAATATTATTTTGATTTTGGTGTGGAGAATTCTCTTCTGTTGATGTGAATGAAGTTTGCAAAAACTGTGAAGACTTTGTGTGATGAATGTAGATTTTAATGATAATTCTTAAATGTGTGATGCACAGAGGTGAGGGGTGGAATGTATTGTGTTTGCATGGCAAGGTTTTGGTAGTAGAGGGGGTTACAGGGGTGACTTCTGTGAGAAGCTGCTGGAAGCTTCCCCTATGTCTGACAGAGCCAATGCCAGCCGGCTCCAAGACGGACCCGCTGCTGACCAAGGCTGAGCCCATCAGTGACAGTGGTAGTGCCTCTGGGTGAACAGGTTTAAGAAGTGGGGGGAAAAACTGCAGTGGGAGTGAGGAGTGAGAAAATGTGTGAGAAACAGCCCTGCAGACCCCCAGGTCAGTGCAGAGGGAGGGGGAGGAGATGCTCCAGGCACCGGAGCAGAGATTCCCCTGCAGCCCGTGGTGAAGACCCTGGTGAGGCAGGCTGTCCCCCTGCAGCCCAGGGAGGGCCACGGGGGAGCAGATCTCCACCTGCAGCTCGGGGAGGACCCCATGCTGGAGCAGGTAAGTGCCTGAAGGAAGCTGTGACCCCCTGGGAACCCCGCGCTGGAGAAGGCTCCTGGCAGGAGCTGCAGATCTGTGGAGAGAGGAGCCCGTGCTGGAGCAGGTTTTCTGGCAGGACTTGTGACCCCGTGGGGGACCCATGCTGGAGCAGTCTGTGCCTGAAGGATGGCACGCCGTGGAAGGGACCCACGCTGGAGCAGTTCGTGAAGTATTGCAGCCTTTGGGAAGGACTCATGTTGGAGAAGTTCATGGAGGACTGTCTCCTGTGGGAGGGACCCCATGGTGGAGCAGGGGAAGAGTGTGAGGAGTCCTGCCCCTGAGGAGGCAGGAGCGACAGAGACAACGTGTGATGAACTGACCACAACCCCCATTCCCCATCCCCCTGCGCCACTGCAGGGGAGGAGGCAGAGAATCCGGGAGTGAAGCTGTGCCTGAGAAGAAGGGAGGGGTGTTTTGAGATTTGGGGTTATTTCTCATTACCCTACTCTGGTTGATTGGCAAGAAATGAAGTTAATTTTCCCCAGGTCAAGTCTGTTTTGCCCATGACGGTAATTGTTATATGATCTCTCCCTGTCCTTATCTTGACCCACAAGCCCTTTGTTATATTTTCTCTCCCCTGTCTGGTTGAGGCGGGGAGTGACAAAGCGGCTTTGGTGGGCACCTGGTGTCCAGCCAGGGTCAACCCACCACAGGGGGCAGTGGGTGTCACACCAAGTTGCTGGTAATGTCATGCAAAGCTGAACTAGGATCCTGGAGAGGAGGTTAGCTCTTCTGTGCGAGGATAACTGCAAGGTCAGAGGTCTGGCTCCACCCTTTGCAGAGAGAGCTGGGGTCAGCATTTCAGCACTTAGTGTCCATACACAAGATCTTCCAAAGTCATTTACCTCCCCTCACTCTTTAATGGCCTCAATAAGAGGTAATGATAAAATCCTACTATGTTTTTGTTTTTCAAGGCTTGATGGCTCATTATCTTCCAGCTTTGCTTTTCACCAAGCAAATTGTTTGTTTAATTCTTTAGCTTATGTTGAAGCTGATATTAATGTGCTTCTCTTCAGTAACTCCCTTTTTATCATTGTTATTAATATGATGTCTATCATTTAAGCAAAATTCAGATTTTGCATAAGGATACTATACAGAAAATTAAAGATGATCTCTCATGGCTGCTGGAAAAAAATTCCTCTCTATTATCCTTCATTATCATAATGAATTGTCACCACTGACAAGAAGTGTTGTAAAATGAGGTTTAAAAATATCCTGCTTCACAAACTAAAGTTAATCAGGTCATCCCTAGGGATGGAAAGATTTTAGTTTGTGGTACCTGTCAAACCCTCGGCAAGGGAAATAACCTGTACAGGTATGTTAGGAGACTTCAGCCTGCAAAGCCAGGGGTTTTTCTTCATTAACAGCAGAATATGAACCCCCAAATGAGATCAGTCTCCTTTAACTTTTGTCCTTTTAAGGACATGCAGCAGTTTTACTGTAAACAGAAGACTACTGAATAAGTGTTATATCTGTATTTCTTTAGGAGTGCTAATGTATGAAAAGCCTAATCTGAGAAAGATCACAGAGAATGTGTTAAAAGTCATAACTGACCTGAGGCCTGAGATGTTGCCTTACTCACAGGATCAGCCTCTAATACATATTCTGCAGCTCTGGCCCATGGAAAGCTCCCTCTGACCTTTTACAATGTCAGTTTTGACCTACGCAAAGAGAAAAGATCCAAAGTCCAATCCTTCCGAAACAATTAGTGTGGTTACTTCTTCAACCCACACAGAATGAGATTTACAAATCTGCCCTTTAATAATGTTTCAGCTACCTCGTATAAGCTCTTAGAAGCGTAGCATGACAAAGAACTGAATACCTTGCTTTAAAACCATTATTTACCAACCTTATACCTATACCTCCTGTAAAATCCTGGAAAAAATGTGTAGCGTTAATGTCCGTGTTGCCAGGGTGTTTTATCAACCCCTCACAATTACATAGTCAGCAATCAGTGAAGACACTTCACTTGAACAGCAATTATACTTCTTGCCATCTAATCAAGATAGCCGTGATTGACATTGCTGCATCTCCAGATGAAACAAAGTTTTCCTCTCATTAATTTATGAAGGCAATGCCTTATGCAACCTCATGTTAGAACCTCTCCTCACACATCACATAGAAATATGTATCTGCTCATAGTACACAAATATCTTCCCTTACAAAGAAATGATAGTTTTATCCAGAAGATGCACACCTGGAAAACCTAATGTAAATTCATATTTTATGCAAGGTTAAATTTATGAGATTAAATTTTTGAAACAATTCACCAGCTCTACTTGGCTAATGACGCCTCAAATGCAATAAAAGTGCATACAAAATTAATGTAATTACTGAGCTAAATCATTTTACACAAGCTGAGGAACAATGAGAAATAAAACATTTTAAGAAAAAGAGGAGAGGTTTTTGCATTGTCATGGGAAAGAACCTGCCAGATGTCCATTGCAAAACACTGGAGCGGGCTAGGTGCTGGAGTTAGCAAAGGACTTACTCTTTTACCAGCTACGTAGATGGTCATCTGAATCAGCACCTAAGAATAGCACACATAAATGTGATATGTGAAAATTAGGAAATTATCTGAAACTTTCTTACATGATGTTCTCATAAACAAATGGAATATAGTCTCTATTAATCCACCTTAAAGCGTCTGAACAATCTGTTGATAACTGCCTTGTAAAGTTTCACATCATTAGCTGGCTATAATGCAGAAACAGCATTTCATGTGGAGGTTTAAAAGGATATCTTCTGCCCTGTCCTAGTCAGAATTCTCATTAACAGCTTGGCTACTCTAATGGCATGCATTTGTAAAAGCACTTTAGATGAGGGACAGAGTACAGGTGATCTTTTTATGTTAGCTGAAGTTCAGTAAACAGAAGTGTCACATTGCATTTCTGAAGGAGAAAGAAAATATGCAAATACAACATGAAGATAAATGGGCTTAGCAATAACATGGAAAAAATAGATTTTGGAAGCCACAACTGGGCAGTGCTTGCTGCTGCTGTCCAAAAAATAAAATTTCCTTCCATGAAGCATGAACAGGTGTAGTACGTGTAAGCTGTGGGACATCATCACTCTTCTAGTCTTCACATTACTGAAGCATCAGTTACAGAACCGAGCTCAGGGATGCCAGTGTAAGCCTAGAGGAGAGAAACAAAAAAGATAAACATTCTGCAAAATATGGCCTCTGAGAATATTTTTTCAGGACTTACTATGGTAAGTCCTGAAAAGAAAAGATCAATGCTGAAGGAATAGAAGTGGAGAAAAAAAAAAAAAAAAAAGAAAGGAGTAGGAAGGAACAAGAGCAGATGAGTTGATACTAGAAGGAATTGTGATCAGCTGCTTGCTAACAGTGCTCCTAATTCAATTTTCCACATGGTCCCACACGAAATCCTGAGTTTAATTTCCAGCATAGGAAACATGGTTAGATCTGAGAAAAACCCTTCCACAACATTGCTAGCGAAGCATGGGACAAAGATACCTGCAGAAGATACCTACCATGGTCCCTCCTTCCAGAGAGTTTTTGAGTCCTGCTTGGGCAAAAAAAACGTGTTTCCCATGAGATGGTCAAAGTTTGATCCCTCACTAGAGCAACAGCTTGTCTTCTGCCATTATATCCATCACAGCTTTGCCCACATTCTCTGTTCTCTCCTACAGTACTGCCTGCCAGGGACAGTCTAGATACACTTGCTCCTATTTTAGTACCAAGGTCCTTCCAGCCCAATATTATTGTGAATTTTCTCCAGTGATATAGAGACAGACAAGTACCTTAAGTGTTTACACTTGGTGGCAATAACAACAGGTTATTGTGGTCATTGTAAATACCTTCAGTGAAAAAAAAAGTTAAAATTGGATAACAATTCCAGCAGGTGATTGCAGGAGTACTACTTTTATTGCTGTAGATGAAAGTTATGATGATTTATTGTTAACAACTCATGTAAAACAAATAAAAATAAATGAATCTGCTTTAAAATGGACAGCAAATCTTATGAGATAGTTACAGAGCCCAAAGAATGAGCTTTCACCAGGGCTATGACTAAATTAGCTTTCAAATTTACAGTTTTCTTATTCCCTTAAGGGTTGAATTGTTCATTGCCTCCCTAATGTAATTTTCCACAACTCCAATCAACAGCCTTAAGAGAAGATATTGCAACTAGAGGTTTTCCTAATCTTTGCTGCCAGCTCTGACTGATGTTCTACTTTTGGTCAATAGCCCTTCATCATAGGTCAGGGCTGCTTCTTCCCTTGTGTTTGATGGCTTACCTGTCTTACATGGATAGCACATCTGGTTTGCAGAGCTCACTACCTTATAAATGAAAATGTGGCTTAAGAGTAACCATCTGTCTAAATTTCTATTATCCTTCCAGTTTCTGGTGGATTTGTTTCAGAGCACTGCCTCAGATAGGTAACACCTTTTTCACTTGTGGAGGGAATTATGACGTTATTCTCACGGGTGATTGATTGGTTGTGTGATTGATTTTAGGTGAAAGTAATAAATGATAATTAATGGAGAGAAAGAACATTTTAGCTGTGTATCACTATATAAGATCTTTTAAAATTACTTTCAATTCTGATTTCATAAGACTAGAAGGAACCTCACTTTTTATCATCATTTTTGTGCCTTGTGGGATCAAAAAGAACACATTTTTCCACTTGATAGTGATTTTCCATCCCTGTGAAATACCACAGGCCAGAAAGGAAGGTGACTGTTTCCTGCACAGAGCAAGACAGGAGCAAAGGAAGAATTGCAATATAATGCGACAATTTCCTCAGAGTACTTTTGGGGGGGTTCAGTGAACCACCTTCAGTGCATACGGCTGAGCCAAGAAACTCAATCCAACCACAGCAATTAAAATTCAGATAAATAATCTGGTAATGAGTTTAGCAGGGAATTTTTGTCTCCAGTTTCACACATGCATTTCTTCAGAGGCACTTTGTGTGTGGTTTGTTTTTTCTTTCACTGCTATTGTAATTCCTCAGCCTTTGGTCATTGCAGGGAGGCGACTGCAGAACGATGAAAGTTTGGCAACATCACCCATAAAAGTGTTACAGCTTCAGCTACCTCCTCTGCTCCAGAGTAGCACATCCTTTGCTGCCTTCATGCAGGTTCCTCAAAGGTTTTGCAGGAATACTGTTCATTGTGCTGTCCCAACACAAAGCAGTGCTCTCACAGATCACAAATGTATCTGCAAATTCTCAGTAAAGCTCTAACACAGTAGGAAATATAGGGCCCTATCCTATTCATACTGCCAGTTGCTAAGGGGAGCATATAAGGAAGACCATATGCAAAATGAAATAAAGTGCGTTGCACAGTTATGAGCAGTGATTGAAAAATTGCAGCTGCAGAGGTATAATCTGATTCCCACTGCTTTTTATTCATTATTTGATAGATCTCATATCAAGTCTTTACCACAGCAGCAGACTACAGCTCATACCCCTCTTGATTCATTGCTGCAAGCATTGCCACTGAAGATAATGATATTATTATTTTATCAGATCCTATACATAACGGAGTCAAACTGCAAGATTAGTGGTATGTCTTAGTGGTCTCTTGGCTCCACCTAAAGATGAAGAGGCTGACCTGGCTCAGAGGCATAACCAACCTGTGGAGAGAGTAAGTCAGTCAGCAGGAAGGAAGGAAATCTCTTGGAACCTGCATGGGGGATCAGCCCTCTTCTTCCCACCTTAGGCTCATGTAGCCACCCTGCGCTAGGGGACAAGCCCCACAGACTCTCCTCTGTGGGAAAAACACCCAGTGTCTGGCACTACAACTGTAGTATTTCCCTGGCATTGTGAATTGAACACTTCAACAGGAGAACTTACTAATACATCTATGAAAATCTTTTACTTGCATTTAAAATTACTTACTTTCTAGGGTCACATAGGAATCATATGTTCATTTCCTCATATGGCTTAAAAATTATAAACATAATGATAACAAAGTAACTATACCCTGAAATATGCTGGTTACATATTGTGCGGTAAGTAGCTCCATTAAATGTCCTCTCTCAATTTCTCACATGCCTTAGTGTTTGTTACTTTTATATTGTTATACAGAAAATTCATCATAATTATAAACTCTGTGTCAGAGTTTCCATTAATCATCCTTTAACAAACCACAGGTAACACAAATCAGATTATGGAAATCTGTAACTCCTGGAATCTCTTAATTGTTACATCACTAGCTCAGCTAGTTACCAGATAATAGTCCACATACTGTTTTAATTGATACATCTCATTAATCAGCTGTAGCCCTATAAAGGTTTCTTCAAGTATCTGCAAATGCCATCTGATTACTTCTGGGACTGGTCTCAACAGCACAGGCCAAGAATTGTTTGAATCAAGGTAACTCTGATGAGTTGCTTCCAAGGGGAGGAAAGCTAGACAAGGCTTCACATGGGATCTTTCACAATATAAGGGAAATAAGCTACACCTGCACTGCTGAATACAGCTTCAAGACCAGACTCGTAAACAGTCCATGCTATGATCTTACACCTGAGGTGTTCCCAGGTAAGTATCCCATCACCACGAAGGTTATTTGCTCAGCAGTTTGGGGAAGAAGACCACAAGATGGGAAGCACGCAGTGCTACAGCCACACTTCTCACACAGTGTATCTGTAAGCTAAAAGAAAAAAGTGGGAGAACGCACAGACTTCATACTGGTACAACAGCAAACTTCCTCACCTAACCTCCCCCTTAAACCCTGAGCACATTGGGGCAACCCTTCCATCTTGCTCTGTGCTCCTCTGCATCCTCAAACTGATGGTCCATGCCCACCACTGCATCACAGGGCAGAGAGCCATCACGGAGGGCACCAGCCTTCTTTCTCTCTATCCCAGAAGTCTGGGGGACATCAATGGGTATAGATTTTCCTCCCCCAAATTAGTTGCACAGTTCAGGAAGTGCAGAGAGAAAAGGATGCTCTGTTGAATGTAAAACTGGCGCAGCTTTCCCCAGACAAGAGTGGGACCCAAGGAGCATGTTGTAAAACTGCCTCAAACGATCTAGCATCGAACAAGTGTGCGCCATTGCCTCTTCAGAGATTTGATGAAAATCTGAGCACTGAAGTTGCATAGGCACAAAGAGGAGCTTAATAAAGGATAACATAAATAGAACCGTATTTTGTAGCCAAGATCTAAAAATACAGGATAGTAAATATAAGGGCTTTGTTTGTTCTTCTTTTATCTTTGATCTAGTCCTGTTGCATTAGTATATTAAATTATTTAGGCTGGACTGATTAACTAAAATCTCTGATTTTCCTTTAAATCTTACAAACTTCTTTCATTGCCTGCAGCCTGGCACAACTGTTTTGCTTTTTCCCCCCATGTTCACTGTGAGGCAGAAAGTTAATATGCTCTTTGCAAACAGCATAATCAGCTAGGTGATATTGGAATGCCTCCGAAAACTTTAGCAAGTGCAATGTTCTCAAATCTCTTCGGCAGCAGAAGCAGCCTTTAGGGATAAATATTAAATGCGGTGTGGTGGGATTTAGCTCCATGCCTCCTATTACCTTTCATGGGAGGCACACAGCTGAAGCTTTCTGCACCGTGTTAAAAATTTAGGCCTTGATGTTTAAATATTGAACAAAATGTTTAATGTGAGAACATCAATTGCTCTTTCTTTGTTGTTCAGCTACTATCAGAAGGGGATAGAAACAGTTTATGAGATTTCATATTGGCTTCTTTCACCGATGCTGTTATAAATGAGGGCACGATTCAGCCAATTTGTGGCCCCCAGCCAATGGCACAGAAATGCCAATTTTAATTTTTTTCATGGTTCATAAATGCACATACAGGGACCTTTAAAATTCCTACCCCAGCTTTCAACATCACAAGTGCTACAGGATGACAGACTGCAGGAGAAGAAAAAGGCATCAAATTATGATCTCAGGAGGGAAAGTTCTGCCTTCCACCAGGTTAGAAGTTCTGGTTGATGGGAGTATGGGTCACCCTAGGGAAAGTGCAGCTGCTATATGAAAAACAGAAATAAGGATCATCCCTTCACATAGACCCCTTGCCAATTGCTGTGCCCTTTTATCAGGGATATTATTGGTATCTGCTTCCATGTTACTGTTTTGCTGCGTATTTGTTGTGCTGTGGAAAGGACAGCAACTACTGAATTTTCTCCTCTTGTTTCAGTGTAAGAGTCAGTTTAGGCAATTAGTAGGAGCAAGTTTTAGATGACTACAGATTATTGGAGTTGGCTCTTATGTTACAATATAAGTATTTAGCACCTGTAGGCTAATAATGGTCTTCCAGGATCCCAAGAGCTATGAAGCTCTTGGGAGCTCCCAAGGGCTATGAAGAGGAGATACAACTTCACACAAAGGATGTAAGCCCATCACACTCAGTAAACAGTGGGAAGACAGAAATGACCAAATGGTTAAAATAGGTCTACTGCTAGCTTATGTCCTGGTTTCAGCTGGGATAGAGTTCATTTTCTTACTAGTAGCTGGTATAGTATTGTGTTTTGGGTTCAGTATGAGAAGAATGTTGAAAACACTGATGTTTTCAGTTGTTCTTAAATAATATTTATACCAAGTCAAAGATTTTTCAGCTTCTCATGCCCAGCCAGCAGGAAGGCTGGAGGGGCACAAGAAGTTGGGAGGGGACACAGCCAGGGCAGCTGACCCAAAGTGGCCAAAGCAATATTCCATACCATGTGATGTCATGCCCAGTATATAAACTGGGGGAAGTTGGCCTGGGAGGAATTGCAGCTCAGGAACTAACTGGGTTGGTGGGTGGTGAGCAATTGCATTGTGCATCACTTGTTTTGTATATTCCAATCCTTTTATTATTATTACTATTGTCATTATTAACATTATTAGTTTCTTCCTTTCTGTTCTATTAAACTGTTTTTATCTCAACCCATGAGTTTTACTTTTTTTTTTTTTTTTTTTTTCTGATTCTCACCCCCATCCCACTGGGTGGGGGGGAGTGAGTGAGCAGCTGCGTGGGGCTTAGTTACTAGCTGGGGTTAAACCACAGCAGCTTATACTGCAGTGATGTACTTGTTTTTCACTACTGATTTCCTTCTCCATCTCTTGCTGGTGGTTCATGCTTCTATCCTGTTTGCCAGAACCACTGATCTCCAGGAAGTGATTTCATCCCCAAAGTAAAGAACATGCTCAGGGGAACTGCCTAAGGGTCATGGGCTGGGAAACAGAGTGGTCCCCCACTTAGGTGGACTGAATTGTCATTGGGAGGAACACTTCCCTTGGCTGATCTTGTAAGGACTTGGTAAAATAGTGTAACAAAATAGTTGCCATGTGTCAGGGCAGAAGAAGCACCCAATAAAATAAGGAGACAAAATTGAAGGGAAAGAAAAAGGAAAAGAATTGGAGAGCAGCAGAATAATAAAATGAGTGAGAGGGGTAAATAAGATGCATTGGCTTTGCATGGTAAGTTTTTGGTAGCAGAAAGGGGGTTGCAGGGGTGGCTTCTGTGAGAAGCTGCTAGAAACTTCCCCTATATCCAACAGAGCCAATGCCAGCTGCTTTCAGGACAGACCTGCTGCTGGCCAAGGCCAAGCCCATCAGTGACGGTGGTGGCGCCTCTGGGAGAACAGATTTAAGAACAGGAAAAAGTTGCTGTGCAACAGCAACTGCAGCTGGAGAGAGGAGTGAGAATATGTGAGAGAAACAACCCTACAGACCCCCAGGTCAGTGCAGAAGGAGGGGGAGGAGATGCTCCAGGCACCGGAGCAGAGATTCCCCTGCAGCCCGTGGGGAAGACCCTGGTGAGGCAGGCTGTCCCCCTGCAGCCCAGGGAGGTCCATGGGGGAGCAGATCTCCACCTGCAACCCGGGGAGGACCCCACACTGGAGCAGGTGGGTGCCCGAAGGAGGCTGTGACCCCGTGGGATGCCCGTGCTGGAGCAGATATTCTGGCAGGACTTGTGACCCCATGAGGGACCCACGGCAGGAGCAGTCTGTGCCTGAAGGACTGCAGCCCATGGAAGGGACCCACGCTGGAGCAGTTCATGAAGAACTGCAGCCTGTGGGAAGGACTCATGTTGGCGAAGTTCACAGAGAACTGTCTTCCGTGGAGGGGATCCCGTGCTGGAGCAGGAGAAGAGTGTGAGAAAGAGTGGCAGAGACAACATGTGATGAACTGACCCTCAACCCCCATTCCCCGTCCCCCTGCACCACTCGGGGTGGGGAGGTAGAGAAAATCAGGAGTGAAGTTGAGCCCAGAAAGAAGATATTTTAAGATTTATTCTTATTTCTCACTATTCTACTTTGATTTGATTGGTAATAAATTAAATTAATTTCCCCAAGTCAAGTCTGGCTTGCCCATGACAGTAATTGGTGAGTGATCTCCCTGTCCTTATCTTGACCCATGAGCCTTTTGTCACATTTTTCTCCCCCTGTCCAGTTGAGGAGGGGGAGTGATAAAGCAGCTTAGTGGCCACCTGGCATCCAGCCAAGGTTAACCATCACATAAGAAAACTCCAAAGCAGAAGGAAGAGAGGTCAGATTAAGCCCAGTGCTTCTGAAGGCACAGAAAAAAAGGTGAGAAGATTGGATGAAAGTGGAGGCGTGCAATTGGGAGGCTTCAGATATTGCTTAATACTGCCTGTCCTTTTTATATCAACTGCATCCCAAGAAGAATCCAGGTTGACATGTGGCGTGTATCAGCTTAGGGTAATCCATCAGCACAGTTGCCAGAGATCCTGGAAATCTGTCAGCATGGTCTTCTTTCCTGGTTAGGGGTGTAAGGACCACAAAGTTAGGCAGTAGAAAATAAAAAATAAGTAGGGAATAAGTGATCAGACAGGTCTTTGGTGGCAAGTGATCAGGAAAACATACTGGAAGCCTGTTTTCCTCCATAGCATTGTCTTGTAAGTGAGTTGACATTGTCCTGTAAGTTCTTGCATACAGATTAATTTTATCATTCACGTGGCGGCTACAAGCAGAAGCTGAAGTAAATCATTTGTCATTGACAGCACCCGATGTGTTTTCTGCATAAATGGAGGAGTTATCTATTAAGCAGTGTACAGAAAGGAAAGTCAGACACCTGTGGGTTTTTTCACCACTCACATAATGACAGTTGTTTGACATTCCCCAGTTCAGCTTATCTCTGTGCCTTTTGGATCCTAGCCTGCAGAGAGGGGACAGTAATGTCTTCTTTGCAGAGGCCTCATGGCCTCCGAAGGCAGCGTAACTGCTAGTAATGTAGAGAAATACCTTCTTTTGCTTTTTCTTCATTTACTTTAATGATATTCTAAACTACAGACACACTCCTACATGATTTTGCCTGTTTGTTTTCTCCCTATTTAATAAGAAACAACTCTGTCAGAACCAGTTAAGCTTAGCCACATGGATTTTAGTAGGAAACATTAAGATCATCAACGTCAGTTGTATGGCCTAAGGCTGCAATGCCCCTGCACTGTCCTCTGCTGCAATGTCAACATAGTCTTCCACGGCGGCAGCCGCTGCCACATTTTATCTATCTCCTCTCATGGAAAGCTTTGCCTGCTTGGTTTCTGGTTTCTGAAATCTAGGAGCCATGTCTTGAGGGAGCTGCTTGTCTGTCTTAAATTCTGCCAGCCATCCCAGTAGAGTGCGAGGGGACATCTGTGCTTCTGTTAGGTCACCAAAGGCCTCCAGCTTCAAAAGCATGAACTGGGACCTTGGTGGGGACAGGCACTGAAGGCCACCTCCAAATGATCCAGTTGTAAACAGGTACCTGATCACTCGCACCAAGAATTCAAGATGGGCAGAGGGAAATGCTGGTCATACCTTCCCCTGCCCTTGTGTGCTGCTAGCTGTGAAACTAGAATGTCTTCAGACAGCCACTGAACCTCACCTGATGGGGACTTTTCTTAGATATTAATTGCCTATGTTCAGCAGGATAGATTAGATGACCTACAGAAGTCCATTCTAACCTTATAGTCTATGATCGCTAGATATTAACCAGAAGAAATGATAAAACAGTAAAGACGTAGAAAGACCCAAAAAACTGTTAAGTTTATCTAAGGGATAGTGTGATCTAGAACATATGCAAGATGGACTTGTGCAATATGTCATTTAACACAGGCTACATTAAGGTTCATCATAGTGACTGAGATGCACTTTCATAATAAAGAACTGTGTCTTTATAAAAGGCAGCTCAGAATTCCCTGAGGGTAACCAGATGAACACTGACTCTTTTTGTAATAAATAACTAAAGAGACCAAACCTCATAGCCAATTAAGGAAAGGAAATGCTAATCAGGAAAAGGAAGACAATATTTCTTTTGCATGAGGAGCTCAGTGCTAGGATATCGAGCCCAGTGCTAAGGTTTGCATTTGGAGAATGATGGATTTCACCAATCATGAAGTTTGTGGGATTCTTTTGTTCATTTTCTTTAGTTTCTAAGAAGCAAGAGTTCCAGAACAATCTAAAGATAGGTTGGAGACAGCACTAGGGAGGCAGACTAAAGGTCAATAGAGAAGCTTAACAAAAAGGAAGGTGAGAAGATGATTCAATAACAGAGTATAAATGCTTCCACGAGGAAAAGATGACCACTATAAAGATTGTTTAATGTAATAATATAGAATACAGGACAGAATACAGTCTCTTTTAAAGTTAGGCAAATTCAGACTGGAAATAAAATAGCATGTTTTAATGGATAATTAAGCACTGAAAAGCTTTCATTACAACACAATTAAATAACCATCACCCTTTAAATGCATACTCTGTGCTACTCTGCCTCTTTAAAGAGATATTTTTTAACTTAGTCATGGATGTGAAACAGAATCACTGAGCAATACTTGGTGGCCTGAGTGATCCAGGAAGTCAAATCACAAGACAATAATGATGGGTTAAGGCAGAGGGACCTAATTCTTCTAAATCCTTGTCCACAGTCCCTATCTACTATTATATCCTGCTTCTGTAAAACTCTTGCATAGACCTAATCTTGCTGTGTTCTCTATGTAACCCTTCCAGCAGGTGAAGTTTTGCTGATCTCTGTGAACAAAACCTTTGATCAGATCACAACATCAGGAGGTAGAGGATATTACTAGTGATACTATGCTAAGCCATAGTCCTGTCTTCAGCAGATCCACCTCCATATCTCCTTGGACCCTTTCTGACTTAAAGATTATTAAAAGGCACCCCTCCTTGGAGCTATCTTCCGGATCTTCAGACTACAGTATAAATTCACTATGACTAGCAATTTTTTTGTGCATCTGCCACTGAGAGGTGCTGAAGCAAGGGAAAAGGAAAAAAAAAAAGAAAAAAAAGAAAAAGTGAGGTAGTTTCCCAAAAAATTTCATTGTTCATTTTGTGTTTTGATCTCCTTGACAAGATAATATTTAGAATTTCACTGGTTATCCTCTTGGTTGCTAAGTGACAGCAGAATTGATGATAAGGAAAATTCACTTTGCAGTAGAGCACCCACAGAACACTGTTCTCAGGATAATGCTTTTACTATTTTAGTGCAACACATGTCATGGAAAATGATAAGCTAAAGAACATCCAAGAAAGGGACTCCTCCAGCAAAGTTGACAGTTTGCAAATTTGAACTGAAACAGTCATTGCTCAAAAAATAGGGGGTTTCAGTGTGAGATCCATGCTGTCATATTCAATTGATACTTCCAGTTCATACAGCAGCCACCCTAGGGCTCTGATTCAGTGTATTCTTAAGCACACTGCCATAACCCAGCCACGCAAGGAAATGTGTGGTATCAGTGACTGAGTTTATTCTCCAGAAGATTTGATCCTAGTGCAGGTGCAATCAAGGAGTGCTCTGTCTCCATGTAGCTGCTTCAGAAAAGGTTGAGGACTGCCTCTACACTCGTCGTTTGGGTACGACTGAACTTGTTCTGCATGTACTATAGAGGATATATCTAAATCTATGTTTGCTGGCTTGTGGTGCGCATGGACTATTATCCTGAGAAGACCTAAACCTCTCTGGGGCTTGTCCAGCCCTACATTCAATCGGCAACCTTGTTGTGGATTTGGATCATGAGAGAGTGTGCAATGACACAGCAATAGCTTAACACCACACAACTTATTCTTTCAGAACAGGAAAGAGGTATGTGTATATCTGAAAAATAACAGGAATACCATGCCAAAATTTTGTGTGGTGAGTCATCTTTACAAGTATAAATCTTCCAAGCTTTCAGGCTGCATAGAGTGCCACTTGTCTTCTCCCTTTCTACCAGTTCTTGGTCGCATGAAGTCTGTACACACGCCACCTGAAGAAGCATCTCTAATCTCAATTCTCACATGGCTGCATGTGTCCAGACTGAAAACCTAAAGGTCTCCCACATGGCCACTAGATAAATAGTCTTTTCTTTCAGATGATTGAGAACAAAGCTGATGTTTCCAGACTGCTCCCTGTGTGTTGGATTTATATGGCAAAGTTTTGGTAGCGGGTGGGGTGGGATGCAGAGGACTGCAGAGGTGACCCCTGTGGGCTGAGACCAGAGGCTTGTCCCCATGTCAGACAGATCTCCAGCTGGCTCCAAGATGGCCTCACTGCTGCCCAAGGCTGAGCCCATCAGCAATGCTGGTGGTGCCTGTGAGATAACATATTTAACGGAAAAAAAGCCACTGTGCAGCAGCTGTGAGAAAGGAGTGAGAAAAAGTGAGAGAAACAGCACTGCAGACACAAAGGTCATGGAGAAGAAGGTGGGGGAGGAGGTGCTTCAGGAGCTGGAGTAGAGATTCCCCTGCAGCTCATGGCAAAGACCATGGTGACGCAGGTTGTCCCCGTGCAACCCATGGAGGTCCACGGTGGAGCAGATCTCCACATGCAGGCTGTGGTGGACCCCACACCAGAGCAGGTGGATGTATCCTGAAGAAAGCTGTGACCCCACGAGGAGCCCATGCTGGAGCAGGCTCCTCACAAGGACTCTGGCCCATGGAGAAGACCCCACACTGGAGCAGATCTGGCATGAGCTGCGGCCCATAGGGTACTCATGGCAGTTTTTTCCTGAAGAACTACATCCCATGGAAAGGTCTCATGCTGGAGCAGTTCTCAAAGAACTGCACCCTGTGGGAAGGACCCACATTGCAGCATTCTGTGAAGAACTGTATTGCGTGGGAGGAACCCCATGCCAGAGCAGGGGAAGAATGTGAGGATGAGGGAGCGGCAGTGATGAAGCATTATAAACTGACCACAACCCCCATTCCTTATCCCCATGTGCCACTCAGCGGGGAAGAGGTAGAGGAGTCTGGAATGAAAGAGTGAAGTTGAACCTGGGAAGGAGGGCAGAGCAGGTGGTTTTAGTTTCGCGTTTATTTCTCACTATCCTACTCTATTTATTTAATTGGTAATAAATTAAATTAATCTTTCTCAAGTCAAACCAGTTTTGCCCATGATTGGTAAGCAATCTCTCTCTCCTTCATTCAGCCCAGAAGCTTGTCCTTAAAACGACCTATGATCTTTTCCATTTTCTGTCCCTGTCCTGTTGAGGAGGGGAAGTGAGAAAGCGACTTGGTGAGTGCCTGGCAGCCATTAACCCACCACACCCTGATGGCATCTCCGTGTTGTGCTTCAACAAGACATCGAGCTTGCTTTCTCTGAACAGGCAGCTATAATGAATAGGCCAAGTACCTTAAGCCAAGACAGAACCATGATTAATCCACTGAACAAAGTGGATGTCTTACTTTGATATAGATGTATCTCAGACTCACAAACATGCCTGCTTTAGCACACAGGTCCTTTCACTGGCTTCAGTGAGACTGTTCTACTTAAAAGTGCTCAATATTTGAGATTCCTGTTTAGCTACAGTCCATAGCCAGCATAGCAATTGATTAACAGTTAGGGTTAATCTTGATTGTTGTCTAAAGACATTGAGGGTGTGAAACTGCATATAGGAGGTAACCTCAACATTAATTCTACCATGAAGCCAAATGCCTCAGACCTCTTTAACAATCAATGATAATTGAGACTAATGAACAGTGGTATTCACTGACCATAATTACATAGTTATTTAATGGTAAAGATGGCCATAAAGGGGTCTGTGTGCACCTTTTCCCTGTTTCTATGCTTTGCTATACCTGGGTCTCTTTTCATCACTGTATTGGGTTTGCATGGTAAGGTTTTGGTAGTGGGGAACTACAGGGGTGACTTCTGTAAGAAGCTGCTAGAAACTTCCCCTGTGTCCAATAGAGGCAATGGCAGCCAGCTCAAAGATAGACCTGCTGCTGGCCAAGGCTGAGCCCATCGGCGACGGTGGTAGTGCCTCTGGGAGAACAGATTTAAGAAGCGGGGGGAAACACGGCACCTCAGCAGCTGGGAGAGAGGAGTGAGAATATGTGAGAGAAACAGCCCTGCAGACCCCCAGGTCAGTGAAGAAGGAGGGGAGGAGATGCTCCAGGCACCGGAGCAGAGATTCCCCTGCAGCCCATGGGGAAGCCCCTGGTGAGGCAGGCTGTCCCCCTGCAGCCCAGGGAGGTCCATGGGGGAGCAGATCTCCACCTGCAGCCCGGGGAGGACCCCACGACAGAGCAGGGGGATGCCCAAAGGAGGCTGTGACCCTATGGGAAGCCCACACCGGAGCAGGTTTTCTGGCAGGACTTGTGACCCCATGAGGGACCCACACTGGAGCAGTCTGTGCCTGAAGGACTGCAGCCCGTGGAAGGGACCCACGCTGGAGCAGTTTGTGAAGGACTGCAGCCTGTGGGAAGGACTCACGTTGGAGAATTTCACGGAGAACCTTCTTCCGTAGGAGGCACCTACGCTGGAGCAGGGGATGAGTGAGGAGTCCTCCCCCTGAAGAGGATGGAGCAGCAGAGACAACATGTGATTAACTGACCACAACACCCATTCCCTGTCCCCCTGCACTGCTCGGGGTGGGGAGATAGAGAAAATTGGGAGTGAAGTTGAGCCCAGGAAGAAGGAAGGGGTGGGGGGAAGATGTTTTAAGATTTGGGTTTATTTCTCATTATCCTACTTTGGTTTGATTGGTAATAAATTAAATTAATTTCCACAAGTCGAATCTGTTTTGCCCATCATGGTAATTGCTAAGTGATCTCTCCCTGTCTTTATCTCGACCCATGAGCCCTTTGTTATATTTTCTCTCCCCTGTCCAGCTGAGGTGGGGAGTGACAGAGCAGCTTTGGTGGGCACCTGGTGTCCAGCCAGGGTCAACCCACCACAATCACAAATATTAATTGTACTTTTTTTTCCCTGAAATTACCTTTGTAAATATTCTAAACAATTTATCAGGAATGTATGTTGTCCTAAATTAAAAATATGGGGGTTTATATAAACAAATGACATATCCATTGTTCTTAATCATACAGATTAAGATCACCCATTCTTAAATTCTTAATTTAAAAAAGTTATTAAAAAAGTATTATAGGAGTATAGGCTTTGTGTTTTGCAATCTGGTAGAATAAGATTCATTTAGAGCTCCAAAGAGAAATTGGTATAGTTTTTTGTCTTGCTTTTGTCTTGAATTTTCCAGTGGTGTGAAAAGACTGTATCCCATCTGTTTCATTTTACACTTCTTCTCTCCTTATAGCACTTTAGTATTTTTCTGTGTTGCCTTGCCCACTTATGGGATTGACCAGCTGGCCCTGGATCCAATTTAGCCAGCTGTTAGATGGTCCAGAGAGGGAGTACCTGTGCTAGGGAGGTTACTAAACTGATTCTCAACCTTCATAGAAAGTTGTGAATGTCTACTTGCAAAATAAGCATTCCCCTGCTGGTTCTGTCAGTGGATTTATGCAGTACTTCTCACATCTCAAAATGCTTCACAGCTTGTTCAGTATTAGTGATTAATTTATAAATACGACTTCAGAAGAACAGCTTGGTTCAATGTATTTATTGACTGAAGCTATAAAAGACCATAACTAATCAGCTTTAAAAAGATATGTGTTATGAAGTCCTTTGCTCTTGTTCCTGCTATAAACAGCAGATCAAAATGAAAACAAGTTTTAAAAATGCATAGTTATATTTCCAGTCATTGTTTATTAGCTAATTGCATGTTTTCTGTAGCCTGACATAATCTCTATTTGACCATTGAATAAGCAGCTGTACCAATCTACTAAAATATTAATCACAAAGACCACCTACAGGCCTTCCTGTTTTCTAGCAGCCATCTGGCTGTTAGAGAAAACCTGGCTCAAAAGGGAAAGTAAGAAAAATTCAGAACTCCAGAATAGCTCATATTGTGGGGGAGAACAACAACAACAACAACAACAACAAAACACCAAAAAAACCCAAAAAGAAAACAAGCTCTGGGTTAGCAATCTAACAACCCCCCAAACTGCTAGGTGAAATATGAGATCTTGAAAAGTTCACCCAGGCCTAAAACTGCACAGCAAAGCACCTTGGAAGTTCGTGACACAGCTTATCATAAGCACATAAAATCTTATGCTAATGAATAGCCAAAATAATGGATGATAACAGGAGTAGTTGAGACAATATTTCATACTTTGAAAGAGGCAATGGGATTTTTATAATAAACTGTGACTTACTATATCAAAGTGCCTGTTTCAGACTTTAATTTAGTAGAAGTATGAATCCCATAAGAGGAACAGAGCCAAAAACTATTTTAAAACTACAGGCTGGTTTTATGAGAAGATCTTCATACTACCAGCTTATGGTCATTTTGTTGTTATTTCACAGCAGTTTCTAGGTTTGGCTTGCAGCAAGGAAGATAGGACACGGACTTGTACCTCTCACCTTCAAATCAGCCACCAGGAAGGCAGCACTGCCCTATATGTCTCTGTAGGAGATTTAATTTTTTTTAATATAACTTTTTTTTTAAAGCTGCTAAATGTTGTTGGTCCTCCTCTCTTCTCTGTTTATACATGTAAGTGCACATTTGCACTTCTATATACAGGGGTTTTATTTATGGTATAATTGCAGATTTTGCTACAGCACCTCAAGTATTTAATGTTCTTTTGAAAAAGCCAGAAGTCATCTTGTAGCCTTAAATCTAGCCCCAACAGATTCTCTTCATGAGTTTTCTCTTCTGTAAAACACTTTGTTGGCAGTTGTGAGGATTAATGAGTTGATGTTATGAAAGTACATGGAAAACAAAAAGTGTTACATTAGATGCTAAATATAATTTGTATTTTTATTTCTATGCTAAAGGCTTTTGCTGAGCTTTAAATGCCACTGGCTATTGGGTGGGTGTTTTCAGTCCTGTTATGTATCATTTTGTGGAAATATTTGAACTAGACCAAGATAAAAGTGGTTTCTTGAGAATGAATTTCATTGCTCTCATTTTCTTAACTTAAAATAAACCTAAACCTAAAAAAACTAAAAAACAAGACTATGTTTTGAGAAAGACCCACAAAACGTTTTCTCCATGGTCACCCAGAATGGGCCATCAGGGGAACAGCTACTTCTCCAAGTGTTGATCAGAGCTGATTCAGCCCTGCAAGCTGTTGCACACTCTGTCAACCCTGTGCAACAAGGCAGCTTTGTGGAGATAAAATGATTGTCTATAAATTATTTTGAGCACCCCAGATGAGTGATTTGAACCAGCAGCTGGATTATCACCAGGTAAGGTATAGTATGGTCATGGCAAAAAGGAGGATCATCTTGACAGAGGGTGAAGCTGACATTTTTGTCTCTTTGGTTTGCTTTTCACATTCAGTTTGGAGTAAACTGGGGATTTTTCCTGGAATGATGAGCTGTCTGCTTGGACATTTGTGTGTAAGCCTAGATGAAGAATATCCAGAGCTCTATGTATATCCAACTTTCCTTCTTTTTAAACCAGTGGGAAACCTCTTGCTGCCTGTATTAAAAGAAAAATGAGGCCTGTGTTCGACTGTTTTGTCTCCAAACTACTTAAATTTCACTCTTGAAGATAAATCTAGTACCCTTGCCAGACAGCTTTTTAGAAGACTGCAGCAATTAGAAATCCAGGAAGAACAGATTTGTTGCTCTATTCCTATAGCTAGCCCAGACACTGTCAATAAAAAGAGCAGCTGACTGAGAACAAGATGGAAACTCTGAAATTTCAGACTTATCAGTTCTGGAAGTTCATCGTGAAAAAACCCTGCCTTTTCAGACCTAATACTAGCCAGATGGAAAATGCCTATTTATTTAAAGAAGACTGAGAGGTTTGTTTTATCATATTTGCAGAACATTTTTTTGCCAAATGTTCATCTCCCTTATTATGGTATAAATATTAATATAGATGTGTGGGGGTTTTTGTTTTATTTTGGTATAAATATAGTGGTCAATACTACACAAGACCAGAACTTGCCCCGTCAAGTGCAAATTTTCTTTTTAAATTTACCCATTTCACATCAACAAACAAAATGAGGAAGATTTAAAATAACTCTTGAAGATGAATATAAAAATTAGCAGTGTATGTGTGTGTGTATATATACATATATACACACGTACACACACATGTTTTCAGGCCCTTTTCTGAGTCTGGTTTCCCCTGTCATAATCATTCTAATTTCATCAGATGGGAGAGAAAAAGCCTGAATTAAATGTTAGTTGTTCAGAAACTCCAGAAGCAATATCCTGACAGCTCTCAGCAATTCACTTAATAAGAGACTGGTGCTGGATTTGAAGATACACGAACTGCCTTTTTATCTGACCTGTTTAGGACAGAGGCACATTCACTAGGAGCATGCACTGGGCAGATATTATCCTTAACAATATCTGCCAGTCACTAATTCCATTTTTCAGATTGAAAAATAATTCTGCTTTAATCCAGGGATGGTAAATTAGACATTCCCTGAATTAAGAAACATCTTACATGTTCTGCTTTCCCCCTCATCATTTGCCTGGGGATAGGAACTTGGATATGAATCACTGGATGTTTGATTTTTCCATTGAACCAGACTTGTCTGTAAAGCAAAACTGCAGTTATAAATACATTACTTGAGAAGGAAGCCACCGGCACCACCTGCGTGTGTGTATCGATACTCAGCATCTCTATTTCTAAGGCCTACAGCGAACGTGTGATAAAAAGCAAGACAAAAGGCCTCTGGAACAAATAAAACTCATAACAGCATCACATTGTTTCTGCACTGAGGTCTAGTAGAAAGTCAGGATTTTGGCTGGGAATGGCAGCCCCGTTGAGGACAGCAGTTAGGTGCCCATCCTTGTTCCATACAACCACTCACCACGGGATGAAAGCGTGTATGTGTTTCACCACTTAGTGGAAGGGGAAATAAATGGCTCTGCTACCAGGTCCACAACCTCCTGAAATGTCTTGGGATTTTGGATGCCATAGGAAGAAAATATTTATTTTTATTTCAACTAGCTCTGCCTTCCCTTTTTTATTTCTGTCTTGGCCCGTTTCTTATATCTGGCTTGGGGACAAATGCAATACAAATCTCTCCACTCCGCAGACCGTTGCGGAGGTCGGTGATGTTCACTGGTGTTTCAGTCTTCTCGGAGAAGAGAAGAAGAAGAGGATGGAAAAAGAAACCTGTTTAGTATGAAACATTTCCCTTTTTTTTTTTTTTTTTTTTTTTTTTCCCCTAGCAAGAGCTCTCTGTGAGAACAGGCATGTGTTTCAGAGACCCCTTCTGTCTGCAGGCAGGTCCTGCTATCACTAGGGCTCGCAAGAGAGCTGCTGGAGCCAGCCTTGGTTTGCCGCAGGAATCTCTGCTCCTCTGCTAAGCCCAGGCTGTAACACAGCTGACTGTGGCCTGCCCACTGCCAGGTAGTGATGGAAAGCTTGGGGAGACAACCTGAACACCGGGGACTCTTACAACCTTCCCTACGAGACATCAGGGGATGCGCCGGTACCCAAAGGAACCAGGCTGAGGGGATGCTGCCAGCTGTGGCTGTGGAAGCAGATCCCTCAGGGCTCAGCCCTATCCTGGTGTCTGGATGTGCTGCCACTCTCCCTGTGCTGTTTACGAGCTCTTACCAGGCAAACACTGGCATGACGTCTTTTTCTTAAGTCGCACTCCCATGCCAGTCCTGACAGAGCGAGAAAAAGATTTTTCCAAAACAAGCACGCTGTTCCACCCAAACAAACACCTCTGAGCAGTGAAATGCCCCATGGTAATTTCATATTTAATCATATGGCTTCTCCTGGCACTGGGGATAGCACTGCTGCTGGTGTCAACTAAGCGTGAATTGTGCCTTGACACCAGCACCGGCATTTCACTGTCATCTCCCTCCTGTTCCAGCATCCCTGGAGAGCACTGCCGGGAAGGGGAACGTGACCAGCTGCATTTCTAAAGCGCATTCAAAGCCATTTCTGTATGCCATGTCTCTACAGAGCTGGACAACTTGACATAATTATTGTGCCATACAAACCCTTTCCTAAACAACATGGCTGCTGTCAGAAAGCTCTTTGATAAGCACTCACTGCCTGCTTTTAAAAATAATTGGTTCGTATTTTCACAGGTGCTGAACTTGTGTAAACCCAGTCATTTCATTGCAGGGTGGTGTACGGTGAATTAAGAACGTGCCAAAGCATTCACCAAGGTAAAGGGGATCACTTACTAGAAGAAAAGAGAAAAGTTGTCCTACCTACTCCCACCTAATTAACATCTCATTTGCATTTGGCTATGCAGCTGCTCAGCTGCACTCCCAAAATGTGCAGCTCTGAGATATGGGGGTCCTGAAAACAGTGTTTGGGCAAACGTTTGTTTCATATTGCCCGTTCTGTGCCTCGGGCCCTTCTAAGCCAAACAACTGATCAGACCGAGACCTATCTGCAGGGAAGATTTGTGATTTACTGGCCAGGGCAGTGGCTTGAGAGGGCCAAACACATGGTTTAACCCCCTGCCCTGAATCTTAAAGTGCCTTCCCATGTGTGAGGTGAGTGTCTGAGCACTACTTGGTAGAAGAGGGGTGTAGCAGCTTCTTGTCCCTGTTTTAAGACTTGATCCCCTTGTGACTCTGTCATTCAGATGAGGACACTTCCCCTTGCAAATACACAGTTTTTGTCATTCCTAAAAATTGTTCAACACATTTGATTTAGTTGAAGATGCCCTTTGGGGCACACAGATGATTCACTGGTAGGAAGTCAGCCTGAGCTCAAGACTGCCTTAAAGAAGGGGGCAAAGCCACAGCCTCTCAGCCCTGTCAAAAGCAAGCCTCTTGCTGATGTCAAAGGCCTTTACATCAAGGCTTCTCAGTGCCAGGATCTTCTCAGGCTCCATTTAGGTGTCTTAGACTAGTCTTCTGAGTTTATTTGTTAAAGGAAGTTGTAAGAGCACTTTGGGATTTCTGAAGCTGTTGGGTAGCATCTGTAATGCCTCTTGACCTCACTTTCCAGGGGAGGTAGAGAGCACAAGAAGAGGCTGGGAGAGCTGTAACTGATAGCTCCTGTAAAAAAGAGTGGTCTGGGAGGGATGTGGAAAAGCAGAAAACATCCAGCAGCATCCAGGAGTTGCTGCAGCTCTGTGGCTGCAATGTGAACCACGGAAAGCTGGAGAGCTGAGGAAGACGGGTCTTCCAAGGGCTGATATCCTGATTTTTGGGGTATCACTCCAAGCCACTCAAAACCCAAGAAGATTGAGGGTGATCTGTGCATTTAGGAAACCAATAGACCCAGGTAAGAAATATAGGCACTTCATCGTCTTTCCATTTGTAGGCTGCTGGTAGGAACAGCAAAGTTCCTTATGGAAATAAAAAGATAAAACAATAACCAAAAAAAAACCAGTTCCACCCCAAATATATCAATGTAAGAAACAAAATATAGGTGCACTGAAGTGGTTTGACTGACTCTTATACCAGGACTGTCTGAGCAAGTGGCAGAGTAGAGCAACGGGTCAAGGGAAGAAATCTGGGGGCATAAAAAAGTGAAGGATCACTCTAAATGAGTCCAAGATCTCATCCTGGAGAGAAAATTAAGAACATTTGTGGTAAGAGCTGGGGTGGTTCTTGGGGGGACAATAGGGATGCCATTATTCATTTTATTTCTCCTATGTCCAAGAAACCAGGATTTCATACATTAAAAAATAAACATAAAAGATTTGTGTCTATCATCTCTCTCTCCTCTTTAAAGAGACAAACAGCAGTTTGAATTCTGCTGTCCATGTGGGCTATGAAAGGCTGGTGCTACTTTTCTGGCTGTCGTGGTTTAATCCCAGCCAGCAACTAAGCACCACGCAGCTGCTCACTGACTCCCCCCACCACCCAGTGGGATGGGAGAGGGAATCAGAAAAGAAAAGTAAAACTCCTGGGTTGACACAAGAACAGCTTCATAGCACAGAAAGGAAGAAAATAATAATGATAATAATAACAATAATGAAATGACAATAATAATAATAATAATAAAAAGAAATAGAATATACAAAACAAGTGAAGCACAATGCAATTGCTCACCACCTGCTAACCCAGTTAATTCCCAGGCAGCGATCTACCCCCCCAGCCAAGCCGCCCCCCAGTTTATATACTGGGCATGACATCACATGGTATGGAATACCCCTTTGGCCAGTTTGGGTCAGCTGTCCTGGCTGTTTCCCCTCCCAACTTTTTGTGCCCCTCCAGCCTTCTTGCTGGCTGGGCATGAGAAGCTGAAAAATCCTTGACTTGGTATAAACACTACTTAGCAACAAGTGAAAACATCAGTGTGTTATCAACATTCTTCTCATGCTGATTCCAAGACATAACACTGTACCAGCTACTAGGAAGAACTCTATCCCAGCTGAAACTATCCCCTTACTCTATACAATTTACATCATGCTCAAGTCCCATACTTTCCAATACATCCTAATTAATGACTTTCACCTTTCCTGTCCTTTGAGAGATACATATATATACACAAACAGTTTTCGTTCCCTTAGTCTATGGGCCATCCCTATAAAATGTCTGTTGAGTTCATTTAGTCCCTGACTTTGGGCTCCATCTGCCATACCAATCTTTCTGGGCAGGAGGGGTGGTGCGAAGTCCACTCAGTCAGCAGAGCAGGATCGGGCTTTGGTGCAGTGCGGTGGGTGGGTGCTATTGGGCACAGCAGGAGGACGGTGTGTAGTGTTGGATTGTTGCATGCTGAAGTCAGTTCTGGTCCCATCCCTACTGTGCTTCGCTCAGGTTTGTCAAAGTTCATTCTTGCTTAATCTATATGATTCTTACTGTAATACCATTGATATAGCCTATAACAATTATAGTGATGATAACTTACAGTGGCAGGGTTATATAGCAATTAACATCATACAATTTAATTCATTGGCTATTCTCACCTAAAATCAAATCCCCTTGAGGTACATATCAGACTTCCCCATCCTTTCGCATCATCCACCAAGTGCACCCAGATCCTTGAGCAAAAGCAATCCCACAAATGGGTTTGCCTTTGCCTGAGGCAGGAGTAACCCAGACCGTCTTCCCCAGCATATTTTTCATGTGCACTACAGGGACTTTATCCACTTCTACAGTACGTAAAAGTTGTGATTGGGCAGGGCCACCCTGATTGGCAGATTGTCTCGTGTTGACTAACCAGGCGGCTTTTGCAGCATGTGTATCCCAATATTTGAAAGTTCCACCCTCTGTTGCTCTCAATGTAGTATTTAACAGTCCACTGGATGGTTCAATTTTCCTGGAGGCTGGTGCATGATAAGGGATGTGATATACCCACTCAATGCCATGTTCTTTGGCCCAGGTGTCTACGAGGTAGTTTCAGAAATGAGTCCCGTTGTCTGACTGAATTCTTTCTGGGGTGCCATGTTGCCATAAGACTTGCTTTTCAAGGCTCAGGATAGTGTTCCAGGTGGTGGCATGGGGCACAGAATATGTTTCCAGCCACCCAGTGGTTGCTTCCACCATTGTAAGCACATAGCGTTTGCCTTGGCAAGTTTGTGGGAGCGTGATATAGTCAATCTGCCAGGCTTCCCTGTATTTATATTTCAGCCATCACCCTCCATACCACAGGGGCTTTAACCGCTTGGCTTGCTTAATTGCAGCACATGTTTCACATTCATGGATAACTTGTGGAGTAGTGTCCATGGTCAAGTCCACCCTTTGATCATGAGCCCATCTATATGTTGCATCTCTTCCCTGATGGCCTGAGGTGTCTGTCTTGGGCCCACCGAGCTATAAATAATTCACCTTTATGTTGCCAGTCCAGATCCACCTGAACTTCAATCTTGGCAGCCCGATCCAGCTGCTGGTTGTTTTGATGTTCTTCAATGACCCGACTCTTGGGTATGTAAGCATCTACGTGATGTACTTTTACAATCAGATTCTCTAGCCAGGATGCAATATCTGGCCACAGCGTGGCAGCCCAGATGGGTTTATCTCTGCGTTGCCAGTTGCTCTGCTTCCATTGCTGTAACCATCCCCACAGGGCATTTGCCACCATCTGTGAGTGACTATAGAGATAGAGCACTGGCCACTTTTCTCTTTCAGCAATATCTAATGCTAGCTAGACGGTTTTCACCTCTGCAAATTGACTTGATTCACCTTCTCCTTTAGCAGTTTCTGCATCTTGTTGTATAGGACTCCATACAGCAGCCTTCCACCTCCGATGTTTCGCCACAATGCAACAAGACCCATCAGTAAGCAGGGCATATTGCTTCTCATTTTCTGACAGTTTATTCTACAGTGGGGCCTCTTCAGCACATGCCACCTCTTCTTCTGGCGATATTCTGAAATTGTTGCCTTCTGGCCAGACCATGATCACTTTCAAAATTCTTGGGTGACTGGGATTTCCTATACAAGCTCTTTGCATGATCAGTGCAACCCACTTACTCCAAGTGGCATCAGTTGGATGATGTGTAGAGAAGACCCTCCCCTTGAACATCCATCCCAGCACTGGCAGTTGGGTTGCTAAGAGGAGCTGTGTTTCAGTATCAACCACTTCTGAGGCAGCCCGAACTGCCAATATGCTTTCATATGCTGCCAATATCTTTTTCAGTTGGAGTATAGCGAGCCTTGGATCCTCGATATCCCCAACTCCAAAATCCTAGGGGTTAGCCTCGGGTCTCCCCCAGTGCTTTCTGCGAGCTATTAATTAAAATGCTTGCAGAGCATTTGGAACCTCGTATTAATGACAAAGTATCTGTGCATTTTATAATTTGTTTTATGGCAATCTTGGAAGATAGACAGTAACATTTCTCTTCTCTGCACGTTTTTGTCCTTTTATATTTCTGAAGCACTGCGCTCTGTTTGTTTTCTCTCCTGGTTTTTAACTATGATGAAGTTTAACTTGCCATATTTTTTGTTTACATCCCTGTTCAGCAGCATCCTCATTCGTTACCTGTCAGCACAACACCAGGAGCTGCAGTTTCAGAAACCACTGGTGTAAATATCTCCCAGTCCTTTATCAGAAGCAATTAGTCACTTTGGGTCAGAACCATCTATCTAGGTGCCCTCCTTCTAAATACATATGCACTGCTATTCCCTTCAACAAACTTCTTGTTTGCCAAGCTGATGCACACTGACAAGATAACCATGAGAAAGCAACCTCCGTAAAGCAAAGCAAGCCTGAGCCCATGACAGGCTGTGCTGCTTTTTTGGAGTAATATATGATCTCCAAACTTTGCTTATGCAGACAGTTGAGAGCAGGTGCAGCTGCTTGTGGAAGAGGCAAGGTTCAGCACCTTGACGAAGTACGTGTCAACCCGAGAGCACTGGGGACTTGCTTTCCCAAGCAGAAGGCTGGGCCAGAGAACAGACACAAAGGTTCTTGCAACCTTAGCAACAAAGGTGAGATTTGGCTCCCATGTCTTCATTCATCTCAAACTACAGGCTCCCTCTAATCATTGGAAAAGTGGGACCAGGCACCACATTGAAAACTTTCTTCCGTGATTCCTTACCAGACATGCTCTTATCCACTGACTCCAGAGGGAGCCTCACGTTTGCCAGCTCTCCAAGGGCTATCAGTTGAATCCTACAGTTCTCACTTTCCAAGCCTGCTTAGCAGATATAGGTGTCTCACCACCTCAGAACTCCAAGGGAATTCCTTCAGCAGGGCTGAAGGTCCCAAATACAAACCTTGCTGCCTACCAGTGCAGTAAAATAGTACATGGAGCATCACTGGGAGACCACATGGGAGTGCAGCATCTTCCTCCTGATTCCGCTGTGGCAGTTTGTTCATGGGGACATGCTCAGAGAAACAAGTCCACTTGCAACTTCAGTCATACTGCCTATGACTTGGTACATCAGTCAAAATGTTTAAATGGGGACCTTCTCCATTGCTCATCGCAAAAAATAAACCAAAGCAGAAAACAGTTGCAGCACACACACACAGAAACTAAAGGTCTTTTCTACCTCCTTCATCCCTCCCTCCCCAGGTTTTATGATAATTTTCAAGTATTTTTCTGCATGCATAAATCTATCTTTGTTAAAAAGTAGAACTGACAATATGGAAAGTAAAATAAAAAACTCTTCTCCCAGTAGAGATAATAATACAGGAAAATGTTGTCTTTACAAACTGGTTTCATGTATAGTATCTAAATCTAGTAATTTGAAAACTAAATTGATTTACCAGCTGGCATGAATTAATACAAAGATGTAGAGGCTAACTACAGGTACAAGCTGACATTTGAGTTCGTTTAAGGACAAACCTGCTCCTTCTATTTATGCAAAGAAGAGTGACAAGGGCAGGGCAAGGGGAAAAAAGTGCAGGACAAAGCCACAATGACCACAAGCCAGTGTTCATTTAGGCAATCTTTTTGAAAGATAGACACAAGATCAAAGTTTGCCTAAATGAAAACAGTGGGCTGAGAAATTGGTTTATTCCTTATATCTCCTCCCACCTAGCTGAAGGACAAGTTACTGCTCCAAACTTTTTATTAACATCTCTAAATTGCTAGGACTCTGCAAGCAGTGAGGGAGGCAGTGCTTGGCAGCCCTGACCCGGGATCTGCTGTGATCTGAGCCTGGTTTTTCATCTCCTGCAGGGAGCTCACTGCCTCCCCAGAGCAGTCCGGAGATCTGCCTAGATATTTTTAGAGCATCTCTGGTGACAGTCATTCAGTTTTCCTAAGGACTGAAAAAAAAAAAAGACAAACAGACTGCCTTTGTAGTTGGAACAGACTGGGGCTAACTGAGGCTCTGCAGAAAAAAATGCTTTTCCCCACCTCCTGTGATGAAAGGCAACCATGAATTCTCTTATTTCTACCCTTCCTTGTTAGGAAGGGTCATTTCAACCCCCAGGTTCTCCCCCAGGGCTGTCGCAGGACCACTACACACAGAGCCCATGCAGATGAACCAGGAATGACAGCTGATATTCCTCTCCACCTTCCTCAAATCAGGCCATTACTTGCCTGCAATCATTCTTGCTGCCTTGTGTCAAAGCAGGGATTGGGGAAAATGGGCATCTGTTGGCAGTCTCTTTTTTTGTCAAAACCTAATCTGAAGAGATGCTGAAGAGACAGGGACTGTTAACCTGAAGGGCCCCCAGGCTGGATGGGGTGGTATCTGTATGCCGACACTGAGAGTCGTATCAACAGACTCTGGCCAAGGTGTAGCAGCTGCTGCTGCTGCCAAAAGAGAGCTGGGTGCTCTTTAGCCCCTCTCTGTCCCTGGTAAAGTCATTCCTGGTGAGAAACAAAAATAATGCTCCATCCAAAGAAGCTGGTGGGTGCTTGTTCTGCCAATTCTCATTTAAGAACAAGGAGGCATTCGCCAAAATTGAAAACTGAAAGTTCAAAACCAGTAAGGTTTTCATACATCACATGCAATTAAACTGTTTTTTCCTGTAATACAGCAAGTAGTCAAGATCTGGGACTCAGCAAGATGGTAAAGTGCACAAACAATTGCCTAGCACAGCCTTCACATCCAAGTTTCCCTAAACTGACTAAAGAGAGAGGATGTGGAAGAGCTGATTAACCTCTATTGAAGGATTTGAAACGATTCGACTATCAGAGACCAGAGTGACAGCTGGTGCATGATAAGGACTTTCGGGTAACCACTTCAGAGCTAAACTTTCCCCTGAAATATCAAAAATGGCCCTTTTAACAAATAGCTTGCATTTTATGCAACCTGTTTTATGACAGATGGACTGGAAGGACTAAACCATGTTTGCTAACTTCTAGTAGCGTTTGGCAAACACTGCTTAAGCCTGGAATTAAACATCAGGTAGCCAAGTGCCATCTATCTATGGTATCATACTAGCCTCATGAGACGTAATGTGAGCTGAGACAGTGGCTAGATGACATAGTTTCAGCCTTGAATATTGTGCAGGCCTGTGGCTTGGTGGCCCCCTTCCTCCAGGAATATGCATGAGACAGCATAGCAGTGGCAGAGTTTAAACAACAGTTGGTGGGGTCTGATCCCTGCACTCAGCTGACAGGAGTTGCCACGTTGCTTTACCAGGGCCCAGATTTGGAAATATCAGCCCCTTTTCATCTCCAACAGCCATCAGGATATTGTGGCATATGTGCTTACCACACCAGTGGGGAGAAGGGGAAAAAAGGAGTGGGAAAGGGGGTACTAGGGTAGTCCCCCCAGGGCCCTTTTTCCATGGCAGTCAGTCCCCATCACATAGCCAGGCCTCCACTTACACCTTCCTGCACGCTCCAGGAATTTACACCCATTACTGCTTCCTTTAGCAAATACTTGTGTAGCCTGGAGCCCAACACTTAGTGGTTTTGCATGAGGACATCCTAGCCGTGCCTTGTTGTCACTCCATCCCTTTGCCATGGGCTTACAGGGAGTAGCCTTAAGCCAGTCACCCAGTTTTTCCACTAGTTTCTTGGCTGGGGGTGGGGGACAAGGAGGTCATTATCTATCAATTGCCAATTAATTGTAGCTTTAAACTGCCAGGGTCATAACACTGTCCATTTCAGACAGTTCAGGGGAAAGAAGAAGCTGTTTTCAGAGCTGAAGGCTCTCAGTACTAGCTTGTTATCTAGGAAATGCTTAAATTCACACCAAAAGTTCCCATTTCTCAGTAGACCATTCTGCCCAGGTACTGACCCCATTAAAAAGGCCAGCTCCTTTCCCAACAATGCAGTACTTGCACATGCATTTGGGGTGTTATTGCATAATACCCATACATTTACAGAAGACTTTCTTGGACTAAGTCTGCTATCCTAACAGCATTGCCTTCATGCATAAACAACACAGAGAACATCTTGCAATAACGTTTATTATTTATAGCAGCAGCCAAGAGCCTTCTGACTGCCTGTTCTGCCTGAAGGCAGCCCATGCCCATCAGATCATGGCCAAGCTACTCCAGAACACCTATTTATTAGTTTGCTGAGATTCAGGAACAGCTTTAACAAGTCTGCTCTGACTCAACATAAACAGGCACCAAAGATCTCATTTAACCAGCTGTTCCCTAGTGCAAAGTGCAAGGTAATGCTTCTGCAGAAGTGCCTCGCTCTTCAGCTATTGTAAAATCTCATAGCTCTATTGAAATTAAACTTGAATACCCCTTTCAGGGGTTTTATAGTCTAATGTTGGTTAAGATGCCTCCAATTATAATGCTAATAAGTTTTATTCCTGGCCCTGCCACTGACTTGCTTACCCAAGAAACTTATTTCACCTTTGCTTCATTGTCCCCATCTGAAAACCAATTTACTAATATTAAGAACCTTTCTTTTTCAAAGTGCTTTCAAGCTTGGAGCTAATTCACCATAGAAGGTATAAGCATTGTTATTATAACCTTGGCCTATCTTGAAAGCAAAGATTGTATTAAGCCAAAGGTCTGTTTTGATGACATTATTGTTGCTGAGATGGGTCAAAATAGCAATGTCTTTGCAAGAATGCTACCAGGTAGCCTCACATCTCATAATTTCTGTCTTGTATGACTAGAGGGAAGTTAAATAAACACACAAGAGAGGCTGCATACAATGAAATAGGGAACATGTTTTACGGGCCTGATCACATTTGTTCCTTTTAAACTTGGTGGTGCTGCATGCCAGAAAACTTCCATTCATCGCTGCCAGTTCAGAGGTTCTTTGGCATTTGAAGTAAATAGCAGAATAAAAGTAAGATAGTGTTTCATAAATGGCACACTGACAAGCCTGAGCCCATTTTTCTAATGGTTTCCTTCCTTTCTGTCCCTTGTTCCCCATTGCTGGTTTACAGCAACAGAATAATCACTGGGCCAACTTAAAGCTGATATTTTAAAACCTTTTTAATGTCTTTATCTTGATGATAAATAGTAACAGCAGAATGATCTTTCTTTGCGTTCCATATTGCACGTGAAAGGGCTTCCTGGAGACACTATATGAGGGATACCACACTTACATCCAAGGAAAATATAAGCCAGAATTGTCTATGAGGCTCTTTAGCAGTGCAGGACTTAGTTTTATAAATAGGAAAGTAGTGGTTTATATAAGTACATGGAGGGAAGCAAAGTTTGGAGAAGAGGACATGTCTCCCGCCAGACCATCTGATAAGGTCAGAGGAGATGAGTTTCATCAGCTCGCTTAGACCAGATGGCAATTACTGCAGATGCAATAACACTGCTACTACCAAGGCACGCACATTTAAAACAGACCTGCAGAGCCTCCCGTACTGAACATGAGGCTCACAATTGGCTTCTGCCTCATGTAAGTCTGCAGGTGAGACACACATAGCATCACAGCCAGGACTTCCCAGCCACTTTCTTCATCAGACCTCCCAGCCCCATCTCTCCCTGTGAAGGGGACCGTGCAGGATGTGCTGCTTCAGCCCGGTGTGGACGAGGGGCACAGGCCTGTGTCACAGCTTCTGATGTGTCACGAAAATTTACAGCTGTGTTTAAAGAAGCCCTGGCTGTGCACCTGGCAATGAGCATGGGTCCTGGCAGTGAGCAAACCCATTCATCAGGGGAACTCCTCTAACAGGGAAGTTGGTTGCAAAGATCTTGTGCGTGATGCTAAACTCTGAGAAGTCCAACATGGACAGGGCTTGATCCACAATTTAGGGCCTAGTAGAAACAGAATACCTGGAACGTAACTGACCTGTTTACGTGCTTTTTGAAACAACAGTAAGAACCATTGTATAGGTGGGCATATACCAGAAGTGTGATTTGCATTGCTAAGTGTAGGCACAAACTATAAAGCCAATTAGCTAATCTGCAACATGACACGATGAAATGGGATAGTCCTTGTGCTTTGGAATGTTGTCTTGTGGCTGTTTCATGGGTGGTTTCTGACCAGCTGTATGCAAGTATTATATTGCTTGTCAGACAGTGTAAATGAAAAACAGACAACATAACAACACAGATATCCTGGTGAGAAGGGTCAAAGCCCCTGGCTGAAGAAGACCATGGCGGCTGGCTGAACATATATCACTAGAAGACAGCTCAGGCCAAGCATCACATATCCCAGTATATTGTCCAAGTCCCATGACCCAGTGCATAAGGTCTGGTGCACTTAGAGACACGATACTTGTGAGGTCTGATAAATGAGCTATGTCTGTGTACAAAACATTAATGGTTTTCTTCAGCTATGTTGTGCATTGAAGCTTTTGGGGTTTTATTTTATCAGAGTTGCTTGAATCAGCCCTGCATTACTGGGAGGCCAAGGAGATGCTGTTTTCCACCACTGTTCCACAGCCTGGGTGGTCTTTGAAGCTGACCATTGCAAGAGCTGGACACTACAGCTTTAAGTAGACTTAGAATATATTACCCATGAAAACTGGCTATGGCTTAGAGAAAGGAACAAGGGTCTTCCTAAGTAAAGACAGGCACTAGAAACATCCCAGCTCCTCCACTATTCTCTCCCACTAAGGGTCCTTGATGAAGGCATCATAGTGGAGTGTCCCTTCTCCTTTGATCCAACAAGCATAACCTATCAATTCACTTAAATTCCAGTCCTCTGGGACTAATAAAAATGTTGTTTGGCCCTTTGCACAGTGTTTGTGGATAGGAAAATATTAATATGATAAGAAAACTGTAAGTTACTCCACCACACCTCAAAATGGTAGGTGAAGATTAACAGCTCTACCCCAAACACAACCTGTGTGAGACATTGGCATACACAAGCCACTTAGATATGCTGCTGCCTCTCAGACCTTTGTTATGGCTGTCAGTCCTGTGTCAATAATGATCACAGAATGAAAGTGTTCAGCAAAACTTCATCTAACCCTTCTGTCCTTCTCCAGTAATAATCAGCTGTCTCAATATACTAGCAAGCTAACCACTAATTACAGTGGGTTTCCCTCCTGACACTGATGTCTGTTGAAACAGACTAGGAGAAAAATTCTTCACAATATTAACATTAACACTTATGTAAGCACCACTAGCCAAAATTTTCAGAGCATTTTGTGATCAGGAATTAATTAATCTGCATAGTGGAAATAGAAGTGAAGCGACTTTGACTATTGTCCCCTTAGGTTTAAAGCAAGAGTGTACAAGCTGGTTTTGCATAAATTTATTTCTGGGTCAAGCCTTGCGTTCTTTGCCAGCATTAGTATTCATTAGAGAAAGAAAAAAAAATATGCAAGAATGGAAGCGAGTGGATTAAAAGTTGCTTTCAGAATTGCCTTGAAACATAAATCATACAAGAAAAGAGCCAGTAAAAGTGCAATAATACCTTCAGAGTTAATGAAATAAAAATAGCATTTTAACAAGTCGTCGTGGTTTAACCCCAGCCAGCAACTAAGCACCACACAGCTGCTCGCTCACTCCCCCCCACCCAGTGGGATGGGGGAGAGATTCGGAAGCAGAAAGGTAAAACTCATGGGATGAGATAAGAACAGTTTAATAGAACAGAAAAGAAGAGACTAATAATGATAGTAATAATAATAATAAAATTACAATAATAATAAAAAAAGATTGGAATATACAAAACGAGTGAAGCACAATGCAATTGCTCACTACTTGCTGACTGATGCCCAGTTAGTTCCCCAGTAGCAATCCCCCCCTGGCCAACTCCCCCCAGTTTATATACTGGGCATGACATCACATGGTATGGAATATCCCTTTGGCCACTTTGGGTCAGCTGCCCTGGCTGTTTCCCCTCCCAACTTCTTGTGTCCCTCCAGCCTTCCTGCTGGCTGGGCATGAGAAGGTGAAAAATCCTTGACTTTAGACTGATCATTACTTAGCACCAACTGAAAACATCAGTGTGTTATCAACATTCTTCTCATACTGAACCCAAAACACAACACTATACCAGCTGCTATGAAGAAAATTAACTCTATCCCAGCCGAAACTAGGATAGAAGTTTAGGTCAATAGAGCTCAGTCATGAAGGATTTTCATTGATGCTGTACTAGAATGGAAAGTCATTATAAAAATCTTGATCTGTTCTATTTCACAACAGATGAAAAATTAAAACCAGAGCTAAACCTCAGAGTAAGGAGATCCAAATTCTCTTCCAGACTGTCATGTGACAAATTACTTGAAACCTTCATATACCTCTATGTACCTTCTTATGACCCCTCCATCACAAGACATTAGGTGCTATCAGTGAGGTTGAATGATGGTATTTAAAAGGGTCCTTGTCCCTCAGAAGAGCCTGAGCACTGCACCCGTTTTGCCTGGAATACTGAACTCAAGAGATGACTACAGTATTTGTGTTTTGCTTTTAGCATAGACACATATTTGAAAAGTTTTTCCAAGCTTATTTTGGCCTTTCTCTAAAATGAGGTCCAGATAGTTAAGACATGCAGAGCATCAGGTGTGGGTGCTGGGCAAAGGTGTGTACCAGGGAGAACACTGTAGCTCTAAGGAAAGATGGGGTGCACTTTATTTCATTGTCCAAAGTTTACTAACTTCTGAATCACTATCATGGAGAAACATTCACATCACATGTGGCTCCTTTTGGACCCTTCTTGATTCCCAGCTCATGGCCACAGGCCACATCCTCTCTTCTGTACTGCGCTATCCCATTTCCTTCATCCTTTCAAGGCTTACTGCAAATTATCACTTGGATTTGTATGTATTAGCTGTTCTCTTAATCTTTCAGCTTAACTTCTTCCAGCACCTTTTTTTCAGACCCAGCCCAATAGTTTCAACGGATGTTTACAGAGACAGGACAAGTTGCAGTGTGCAAGCCACATCTAAAAAGTCTCAAGAAATAGGGCTCTGCGGTTCTTATCCCTATGAGCCAGAGCCAGTTCCTTCCTGATGTTGCACCACAGTCACTCCATACCCTTTCCTGCTTTAGCACATCCTGACAATGTTTACAGGCATGCAGCTAGCATGGATGGGTAAATTCATTTAATCACTTAATCAGGCATACTTGGAAGTATAGGACCAGAAGGAATGACAATAGACCATTTTACCCTAAGGACAGGTATTTATATTTAGATTGTCTGTGAAAAATTTTTGTCCTACTACTCTTAGAAATTGTCAGTGAAGAAGATCCCATGAAATCTGCACACTGTGCTTTGCATATTTCATATTTTGGAATATTTTCCTAATGTGTAATATACCTTTTCCTAGCTGATTAAATTTATTAAAGTGAACTAATTTCTTCCTCTCCTACCCAAAGCGCAAATGATGACATTCTCATTGGCCTCATCACACCATCTTGCACACTGACTGACCATAACTTAACCTGGTGTTTTCTAGATTAACAAACACACTTTCTCCAGCCTTTTCAAAACTCATTTGTTTCTGTAGATTTCATTTGGATTCTTCTGATGTTGCCTACATCTTTTTCTTTAAGTTATTCTGGAAGTCATACTTCTTTGGTCTCACATCCAAAACCTTGCTCAATACCTCTCAGAAGAAAATTTTTCAGTCTTGCAACATGGCCTCATTTTAATGTAATTTCAGTTTGTGATCCGCTATATTCACCACACTCTTTTTGGCAGTTGTACTAATGAGAGCATTAGCCACTTTGTATTTGTCCATTCTTCTTCCGAAAGTACAGCACTTGGCTCCTGTCTTTCACTGAATTTCATCTGACTGGTTTCAGACACCCTCTCCAATTCACCAAGGCTATTTTCAAGGCTGATCTCCCACCAAGAGCTTGCAGCCCACTTCCATCCAGAGCTCTCTTCAGCTGTCCCAACTATGTTGCCTCTTCATCATCAAAATCACTCACAAAAAAATAACCAGCACAGGAGCCCAGACTGGGCCCCACTGAACCCCTATTTCACTGAAAATCTCCTCTTTCTCCATGACTCCTCAACCTGTATTTACATCCACTGACATAATTTAGACGCTGGTCTCTACCCTAGGACCCTCTTAATGGAAAATGAGGATACGGAAATGAAGGAGAACAGGCTAACACAACCCATTATTTATCCTGCCCCACTCCTGTGCCGGTGAACATTGGCTGTCGAGGATCTAAACTGTATTCTCCTAGTTTACGTACTACTGTTGATTGGGAGATCATCAATAACATCACTAAAGCTGGATCTATAAATTGCTAAACAAATCTCATCTTCTGTGTCCACACGATTTTCCAATTCTCTTTCAAAAAAAGGAAATTAAGTTAGTTTGGCCCAATTTGTTATTGACACTCATTGCTTTTTAAGCATCTTTTTATTATTCTACAAACCTGCACAGATTGATTATTTATTAATCTTTTCTGGTACCTACCTGGGTAACAAAGTTACACTAGCTGATCTTGATATCCCTGATACAATGTATAATTTCCTCCAGTCCTCTGGGACCATAGTGCCCTTGCTGAGTTCTCGAAGATAATCACCAACAATTCTGAGCTGCCTTGGCTAGTTCCTTAAATCCGCTCAATTTTATCAGGCCCTGCTGAGCTGAACACATCTATTTTATATAAATAACCGTTGACTTTTGGTTCACTCCCTGATCTCATTTGCATTTCAATCTCTTTGTTAAAATTAATTTTGTCATGTGTCTAGGCATAAGTAATCTTTTTGGGGGAGAAAAGTGAAGCAAAGATGGCAATTATTTTCAGTCTTCTCTGCAATAACCCCCTTTTTTTGTTCTTCACATTAAATGGTGGGTCGCTATGCACTCTCTTTTCCTCCTTTATATTTCTAATGTATTCACAGAACAGTCTCTTGACAGCTTGGTGATTTTAAATGTTGGGTTAGAACTTGGACCTTTTGTGTTCAATCTTTACTTTGAGGAGAATTTAAAGAGGAACAGGGAAAGAATCAAAGGAGAAATCCAGTGAGAAATTGAAGTAAAAAGAAAGGACAGGACAGGAAAAGAACAGAGGAGTTGGAACAGAGTATCAAATAAAATAACATCGCAGTAACTGACAGTCATATTTTATCACATTCAGTTTAAAGATTTCTTCTCTGTGTGAAGATAAAAAATGTTAATCTAGGAAAACCGTACTGATGTCTTAAAATTATTTCAATTTCTGGGGACACATGAAGGGGAAGAGGTGATCCGTGAATCTGAGTCACTCTGTTATCTTAAAAATCAGTTGCTGTGCTTTCCCAAAGCACCCTGTGAGTCACCCAGGCCATTTTCAGCTCTCCCAGCTGATACAGTGGTGAAGGTCACTTTTCAAACACACTTGATGTTGGCAGTGACCCTTTGATACCTGGTACACTTGTTTAAGCCAATCTCTTTCAGAAGTAGACGTACAAAGATGCCACTAATAGAATTGGGTCATTGTCTCAGCCAGTCCCAAAGCCTCGCAGGCTATTCTAGCAACATCCCCACTGCTTCACAGGTGCCAGGATTTCACCACAACCTCTACCAAAGCAAAAAACTGATGCCTCCAAAGAAGGAATAGGAGTAGGTCAATCAAGAACACACAGTGCAGAACAGTCAGTTCAGGGTTAACATTAATATGAGGACTCTTTGTTATTTCTCCTCTATGGGAATTAGTTGTTATTCACTGCCATAGGACTGCAGGGCAGGTGTCATTTTCAAGATGCTGAACTACAGTGACGTGCTGGGTTTTTGTCAGTATGCTCCGACACTGGATACTGCAGAAGAGACCTGATCTGCTGCTACTACCTGTGAATTTGTCACCCCTGGAAAATAAATGAATTACCTGCTAGAGAATTATCCCTCCACTTGCCTCCTTAATGACTCCCTGGCTTTTGTGAGTGTGTGCATGGGTAAAAGATATCTGGCTGGCAGGTTGTGAAAACCTGCGGGCACTTAGCATGCAGTGTTTGCAGCACACTTCTTGGATGGCTTTAGATTCTTTGATCTGACTTGACATTTCAAATTTATAGAATGATATTGAATTTTAACTAGCCAGGAGAAGCCTGGCAGCCCATACTTTCCACACAGCAGACATGTGGAACAGGTACAATGTGGATCACATTTAGAGTACAGCTGTCAAATATTTGGTAGCTGTTACTGGGAGATCAGAAGACTTTTGCTATTCCATTAATTAATGTTCTTTTATATCATGCCTCTCCTAGGGTGCTTTCCTGATTTATAACTATGACACTGAGCTTTGGACTTTGATATCAGCTATGACTAATATAACAGCCCAAGCACGTTGGATGATCTAGATCTAAAGCAAAAGGAACAGACCCAGGCCTAAGGAGTTCATGATTTTAAAAGGTGTGACCAGAGAGGAAGTGGGAAGGAAGGAGGGACAGGTTAATTCTGGTCAAGCAATTCCTCTTAACCTACATATTTGTCCCTAAAAGACATTGTTTTTTTGTTACAGTTTCTTTTTCTAATAATCAGACTGATGAACAACTGCTGAAATAAGGCATTTTTTAATGCACTGACAGCATAACTAATCACTGGCATAACTAGCTCAAAGCCAGAGCTCCATCATGGCAGATCTTTAAATCAAGAAGAAAATTATGTTCCGGCTCTCCGCAGAAGTATATATGTGATGCAGGATCCCATGGGTGACATCTTCTGACATCTGGTTGGGAAAAGATTGGATTTTTTTTATCACAGTGGTTTTTTCCAGTCTTAGTATTTTCTCTTTCTGATTTCAATCATATTCCAGTAAACCACTTCTATTTCAGAGAACACTTAGCCATATGCTTACTTTGCAAAATGACTCCTGCCTAAATCCTATGAACTCCACAGTGACATGAGTACATGCAAAAGAGTTCATTTGAATTTGATTTACATTAAAGGCTGGATGCACCACGCCAGTGAACTGAATCCTAATTTCTTTCTTTTTCCTGCATCATCATTAAACATCATGTGATCATTAAGAGCAGCCTGAGTTTGCACTTGTAACTTTGGCTCAGGTCTCCTCAGTCCAGATCCTGTGGGTTCTGGAAAGCCAAGGGTATGTTAGGATCCTTGCATAACCTCTGCAGCTTTGATGTGGTTTAGTTTATTTATAACAGCTAGCTCTTGTGAATAATAATTCCCGCTTCAAAGAGCTCATAGTCAGCTTCAAGTTCTTGGCCCTATGCTACTCGCCCTCCGGAAAAATAGTCTGTTTATCAGTGCACTTTTCTACCACCCGTGGGGGGAGCGTGCACGATGACAATACCGAGTACTCCAGTTTGATTCACTGCAGGTTGGTCAACGCTCAGGACAATACCATCAATCAGGAAATTAATTCGCTGGATTGTCGGCATTTTCAGACATAAGTTTGATGTTCAGCCTGAGCCTTTTGCTTTTTACAGTGTATTTTTAGAGGCTTTTGCCACTGGCGTTAGTAAAATATTTACAGATGAATACTTTGACTTTTGTTGGCATCCAAATGCTCTAGGTGGCAATTAAACCTCAAAATACAGCAGTAACAAATTTGGAGTTGTGAAAAAAGTTTCTTTGCTCGGGACAATATTTTCACTTCAATCTATTCACTGAATTTCTATTGACATATACAGGAACTTTGCCCAAGGGCCCTTGAGGAGAGATGAACTATTTGTGCCAGTATTGCATAAAGAGTTTAAAAGCATTGTGTTTCACCAATATAATCTCAGTTTCTGTCCTGAAAGAAAGGCACTGAGTACTTGGAAAAGAAGAGGCTGAAGGAAGAAATTCAAAGGGATTTTCCAGCCCTTGGGTTTCTGGTTACAAAAACAGTATTTCAGGGTCAGAAGGCTTCAGAAATGAATCAAGCTTGTGTTTCTGGATTAAACTGGATTTTTACATTACTAACTAACATATCAGAACTGGCATTCACCTACACTGTGGTTCTTTGATGTTCTGGGTGGTGTGGAAAACCACATGTGGAGCCCTTTGTGGAGCAATTAGCTCATCATTTCATCTTTTCAAGGATGTGCTTTAATCTACCTCATCTTTTCTTCCTAGGTCAGTAATTTCAGGCCCCTAATCATTTTTATTGCTCTCCTGAATGCCTTCTAATTTCCAGTAGTTAGAACTTAATGCAATATGCCCAGTGCAGTTACAGCAAAGCCTCCAAGAGCTACAAAAAAACTTCAATTACCTATTTGGTCTTTAAGTACAATTCTGCTTTGCTTTATTTGCTGATAATATCAGACTGACAAATTATACGTTCCCCATATTTGTAATGCCTGTGCTCAAACTATTTTCCACACACTATTTGAGAGCAACCAGCATTTTTCTGACACTTACTGTGTTACTTTCTGTTCTGTATTCCCAGCTTGTTTCTCTGTGTCTTATTTTTCTGGTTTCATTAGCATGCACAGAAGCTCTAGTCCATTTAAGAGCTATATTCACCTGCTCCAGGTCATGTGAGTGATCACCTTGTTACAAAAAATCTGACAATTATAAGGAATTAAGGCAAAATGCATCTGCCATCAAGGAACAAACCAAATCTGGATACAGCCCTGCCACAGCACACAGTTCACCTGAGGACAAGGAGGACACCCCCACATAGGCATCAACATCTGGACTCCCTTTACAGTGAAGAGAAAGAAATGGGCACTCTCAGGGAGAGTTTTGTCTGGTCTGCTTTAGGCATCTATTTTGGCATGACATGCCCTACAGATGCTGTCTCAATTCACTGACTCAAAGGAGCAGAGGTTGCCTCTCTGGTGGGCGGTGCTCTACAGTGTAGGTGTCTAAAGCAGGGTGAGATGAATCCCATTTTATCTCTTTCCAATTACAGCCCATTTCAGAGTCATGTACAGGTGCAATAGATGCCTAATTTCAGCTATAGCAGCTACTCTGACATCTGAAACAGTGGGGTGATAGAGTCAGATCAGGACTCATTTCCTAGGATCTGCACAGACAGTAAGGAATTCTTACGACACCTAAGCAAGGTTCACAGAGTACGCTAATTACCAGCATCTCTGGCCCATTTTCACATTTTTATTGCTTTGATCATGAAAGCCTTTGAGCCAGACTCCTGACTCCTACATTACATATGTACAGAATCTAGCACAATGAGTCCAGTTTGCCTATAAACCCCCTGGGTGTGACTTAAGAAATAATACTGGAATAGAATGGGATTTTTGTTTTTTTCTAAATACAATTCAAGTGGCCAGGCACATTGCCCCTGGTGGATACTTGTCTGATCATATGATCAACCGTGAACACCTTCTGTAAATATCTTTCCTGCGATGAATACTAAAGAATTTAGTTGCTCATTATTCCCACAAGGCAAATTTCAGCTTCTGGAAACCAAACAGCCTGAGCTGCAGCTCAGGATGATAAGAAGGACTGAAGACAGTGGGTGGATGTGCCCAACAAACCAAGCACCACAATACTTTCACACAAGTACTTTCCTTTTAATTTAAGAAGGCTCTTGTAAGCTACCACAGTGCCTCAGTCTCCCTCTCCTTACCTAAGAGATCATAGCAGAGCTGTGCTCTGCAAGGTGAAACACGTTGAAATGGAAAAACGTTGTTCATTTGGTGCTGCTCTAGTATTGTCCATCTCTCAAGGTCATTAGCAAATCTGCCTAAAGCCCCATTTGACAGGCACCTAAGATGCACAAGTCTAAGCCCTTTAAGGCTCAGTGGAAATGATGAGATTTCACAAGCTATATTCAGCTTGTTAGGATATAAGCAGCCTCCCTCTGGGCACACACAGGTCTCTCAATCTGAGCAAGCTAGCCCAGGAGCCAGGGTTGACTTGACCACGCTGTGACATGTTCTCAAAATGACAGAACAAAAACCAGCAGGTCAGAATGATAGCTGTGAGACTGTTTCAATGCAAACAAAGTTTTATATTACCTTGGCCTCCAGATTCAGTATTGCTTATTTCAGGAACAAGGAGTAATTAATAGTGAGAGAAAACACCAGGGTTTTACAAGATAAATAGTCCCAAAGGGACATGCAGGACAGACTTCTTTTTTCCCCATCTCTTGCGAAAGAACTGGCTCCATCCTCGTTCTTTGTTCGTTTGTCCTACTTCTTGCAGCAGCATCTTTGTTGAGTCTTTTAAAAATGACACTGACCTCTGTTTACAATCCTGAGCTTTCCCCAGTCATCCTCAGGGATGACACTGTACCCTGGAAAAATGGGAGATGTTCCTGGACTGGGCACACTGGACATGGTCACAGGTTTTGTTGTGACCCAGGCTCTTCTTGTCACATACAAAATGTTGTTAGCAATTATCCCCCACTGGAAATCCCTGTGTGCTTGAGACACAGAGGACAATCCTGTGTTTAAATAATCCTGGACAACTGCTAGGAATAGGAGACTGGAAGGATCTCCTGGGCCAAGTCTCATCCCCAGCTGCCGCATATCATCGAGTTCAGTTTATAAGCTTATCATGTTCCAAATTTAAAAAAAAAAACAAAAAAAAAAACCAAAAACAAACAAAAACAAAAACAAAAAAAAACCTACAAAACCCCCCAAACAAACAGGAGGAGGGATTTCCAGAATCTCACTGCTGCAACAATTAGAAGCACTCTTCTAACTTCCAGCCAGATTTATCCATAAGCAGTTGTATCCCTGAAATTAATTCATTCTGATCTTTCCCTTGTGTTCACCCGTTGGTGTATTTATAGCCGACAGCCACATCCCTTCTCACTCTTCCTTCTGCAACACCAGACAAGCTCCCAGCTCAGTTAGACTCTTTTCAAATGATGAACTCGCCCTTCCCCGGTCACCACCATGACCTCTCTCTGTGACTGCTGCAGTATCAACTCATCTTTCTTCTGAAATGGGTGATGAGAACTGTGCAGAATGCGGCACAACTTAACGCTTTCCTGCTGGAAATACTTTCCTTGAGACACTCCAGGACTGCTTTTGTCTTTTTCACACCTGCATTATTTCTGTGGCTCATGCTCAGCTTTTATTTGTTACACACAAGTCTTTCTTCTCCTTAGCTATTTCCTGCTGATGAGCTCCCAGCTTATAACAAATCCATCTTATTACTCCCTAAGCCCCTGCTATAACAAAGTATTTAGGTTTCTAATTCCTATTTAGACCGCTCCTAACATCCCGCTGAAATCAGTAGGAATCAACTGATGCTACCCTGCTCCCACTGAAATCAGTGGGAATGAGGTTTTGTAGTATAAAATAGACTAAGTTATCAACTTTTCTTTAAGATGTTTACAATAGAAACATTATCAGGAGGAGACCAGACACCATGAGCCTTAATAGTTCTAATAATTATTCATGGAGTAATAAATCAGAAGTTGTCTTTAGAGACCTAGTAATGAATTCAGAAAACAAAATGAGCATGCACACTGATTTGACAGCATCCATTCTTTCAATAAAAGCTTTACTAACTGAGCAGCCCTGTGCTGTATCTTCTGTTTGCTAAAGAAAAAAATGTTGATACAAGTACAAAAAAAAGGCAAAAGACTGATATAACAGTTCTATCTTTTTTCACTGAGTCAGAATGGACAGGTAGAACTGTGTTGAAAAGAAAATGGTCCCTCTTAGCTTGCTGGTCCCTAAATTGGTATTGGTACCCACAGTAATATTTTGTTCTCAGGAGTTCCTATGAGCAAATCTTGCAAAACAAACTTTGCAGAGAGGGTGAAATTTGGTTATTGTATTCTCTGCATCACAATTTGTGACATTATCCAAACCTGTCATACATTTTTCTTACTGTTACAGTCTAGCCTTGCCATATTGCTAAATTATTAAAGGATGACACTGCTTGGGATATCACTTGAAAAAAATAAAGCACAAAAATAAGAGAAAATTCTTTGATGCAAAAATAACAATAATTTAAGATTGAGTTATTTCCAAACAAACCATAACCAGACAATTATTTCTTGGAACTAGACTGTAAAAATATTTCTGATCATAGGATTCTGCAAAAGTTATAAAAGTGTGCACTTTACTTCCAACCTGTTTTATAAACACTAAATAATGTAGGAAACTGTAACTATGAAGCAAGATTGTATTACAATAATTACATGACTGCTCAGAAGCAAAGGCATATTAATTTTCTTCCAGGACACTTAGTTTCTTGGGATTTTACCAAAAATGACTGGCATTTCTTCATATGTCAGAGATAAGCCCTTGTTGCAGAAATGGGTATGAGAAATGGGAAACCAGAACTGCTGGCAGTGCTTCCCTGTGGCAGCCCATTGCAGGGACAGGGAGAGGCTGCAACGTGCAGAGCAGTAGTTTGGCTCCAGCCCCATCTCACTGCATTGTGTTGAGTCCTAAGTTTGCACCCAAAACACCAGTCTATTCACCCTTCTGTTAATTAGGGAGGATTCAATTCTAGCATTATGTTCTTTATTTTACCAAGTAAAAGGTCCAAACTACTTCAAATCCTCTAGCTGTAGCTAGATTTCCCTGACACAAGCATTTTGGAAGAAAACTGCAATACTACCTTATGAGAAGCCCTAAGCCAGGCACAAAGGGCGACAGAGGGAAGTAGTTGAGATGTGTCCAAGACCTCAGGAGATACACAGAGCAGCCTGAAGACACAGCTGAATGCTTTGCCACCCCATCAGACTTTTTAAAATACCTCAGCCCCCAGAAAAATCCAGATTTATGGTTTCAAAGCTAACTTTGTGAAGCTAGTGCTGTATATCGAAGAAGCACCATGAAGAGACTTGACCTCAGGATTGTGAATATTAAATTAATAGAAGACAGTGAGATGCTCAGGTACTACCTAAAAAGTCAATCAGGTAAGAAGATGCATGGAGGTGTAAGTAACAAAGACATGTTGATGGAAATATTCCCATTTTGTAGATTAACAGTCAGGTTGGAAGGCCAGGAGGTGGGTGGCCACCAGGATCTTGCAGGGTGGCACAGGCCACTGCATTCTTCAAAAAAACTGGACTAAGCATGTGTTTAATAGAGATAGCTAGTCTTATTGTAAAGACTTCAAGCAAGGGCTTGTTCAACACCTTTGCTGGTAGCTTCTGCAATATTTAGTTAATCTCACAACTAGGGCATTGCCATTTTTTTTCTAACTTATAACCCATCATGTCACAATATAATAGAGAACAAGGCCGGGAGGGACCCTGAGACATGTCTTGGTTCATCGTGTTCCAGGAAGGAATCAGCTTTACCTAAACTGCTAATGTATTTGACGTTTATTCTTAACAATCTTGAGGGACATATATAGGACCAAGTCCCTCATTCCCACCTTTTCTTGAATAAGCTTAATAGATTGTGCTTTTTAAACTTTCTAAAGGAAGGCTAATTTCCTAGCTCCCAGTTAATATTTTGGCCTCTTCTGCAGTGTTTTGGTTCTTTCCATATCTGTCTGGAAGGATGTTCAGCTCAATTAGATGAAATATTTTGTTAATGAACCACCCAAAGTTGTGTCCAAAGAAAGTATCACTCTCCTACAAACATACTCTTTTTTCATATAGCCCCTGTGGAGACATTTGTTTTCTTTCCTTCAAGTCCTTTTACCTTGATTAGACCATATGAGACTTAATTTTCAGGATGAAAACTAAAAAAGCAGACATTTCCAATCATCCTTCTCACAGCATGTGTTAACTAACAAATATTTACTATGACCTGCTACATCAGTGATGAAAACATCATATGGTACCAGACGAAGAGCCAGTGTCCAGACAAGTCCTGTATTAATAGCCTCACTCAGGAACAGCTACATTAATGACTCCATTTCAAGGTCTGCCACTGAGCCATTTTTTTCATCCATCAATTTTGTGCCCTGTTGATTCCTTATAACGCAAGATTTTAATCAGTGTGTCAGGCAGTATTAAGTGAAGCGCCTTGGAGAAATCCAAAGGTACCACCTCAGCACAGCTGTCTTAATCATCCAAACCTATAATCTTATCAAAAAGAGATAACGGACTAGTTTAACAAGATGTACCTTCCATTAAAACCATTTTGCCTGGCATCAATTACCTTCTTAAGCTCTAACTCTTCATTGACAGAGTCCTGAATTCACTGCCCCACTGACTGGCCCGTAAGGAACACCAGGCTGACTGATCTTCTCTGGTTTATTCCTTTTCTGTCTAACTATAGGAATCACAAGAGGATTCTCTAATGATACGGCATTGCCTTATTTACCACGATGAATTACCAACTAACCACAGACGTTTAGGGTAATTCTCGCCTCAGGCCTTCTCAACTCTTAAATGTAAATTTTTTTCTTGATTTGTTTATTTGCAGAAGTCTGGTATTAAATGCCACTTCATAGCTTCTTTTGATACGTTTAGTAATAATTCTTCTTCAACCACAACATCACTTGGGATGGGTTTTTTTCTTTATTCTGTGTCCTTCAAATACAGAACAGAAATATCTGCTGAACATTTTTGCATTTCTATGTATGATTCTACATTTACTTATTACATGATTCTACATCTGTATCCAGTAAAAGACTTATACCTGACCTTAGCTTTTTTTTTCCTCCCTAAAATGTTTGTTCTTACTGTCTGTAATCCTTGCAATTGTTGCTATTCCACTGATTCTTTAGCTTTTTCTATCAAGCACTTATATTTTAAAACTTGTAACTTACATTCATGGTTATTAACCCCCATTTCTTTCTTGTTCTTTACATTTGGGAAATGTTTGTTTCGCAGGTGCTTTTTCCTACAGGATGCCTTTTTTCCAAAAAAAACACCCACTTTCTTGAGTTTGGAGGATCATGATCTTATGGACCTTCATGAATATTCAGATAACCAATTTACAGCATTCATTAAGATTTGCCACTTATGTTCCCACATTGCAAACAGATGTTTAAGAAGACAGTTGTGTTGTCCAATGAAAGCCAAGCAGAAGTGGTAACTGCCAAACATCTCACACTTTAGTATTTCAAATCTGTAAGCATTCAAGCATTCTCTCTCACTTGGAATCACACATGGCCCCATAATGGTAACATGGGCTGTCATGAAAAGTGTCTCCTCTTTTTCCTTTCCCTTCCAATGTTACAGAACCATAAGGATCCTCTTATCTTCCCCAGCATCTTGCTTCTCTGCTACCAAGAGAGATGTCTCCTCCCATTTGCAACATCTCCCAGGATCTATGCAATAAAGTCACCAGCTCCAGTGCAGACCACTGCCAGGGGACTGTCCCTCCATACCTCAGGATCTCATCTGTAGTTAACAAAAGCTTCCCCTCCTTCTCCTATAAAGTAGCTGCACCATTCTATTCTTCTACTTGCAGGAGACCTGATCAATTTTCTAAGACTTTTCTCCTCTTTCAGCCAATCCTAGCTACTTTCTGAGTTGCCCAGTTTGAGTTGGATGGAAGTTACTTTGTTTCCCTTTTTTTTTTGAACCTGTACTCCAGTTACTTCTTACATATTGTTCTCCTCCATCTAACCAGATAAGGACATAATTTCCTTTTCTCTCCTTATCCAAGCTGTTTCTTACTCCCTGTCCTTGTGATACAACCTCCACTTCTGTGACAGGACGTGCTGTGCTACTGCTTGGGTCTGGATGTCAAGGAGGTCATCTCTACTTATGACAAATATGAAGATGATCAGCTACTCATCAAGAACATAATTCTTCTATAACTTATAGGCAAAGACTCTTCCTCTTCAGGCAGGAATATCCAAGGCATATCATGACCATTGATTTCTCCACCAACCCTTGATAGTGAATTAAACCTGTATCTAGAAAGCAAGACCACTAATCTTTCTCCCATTAATTCCCATGTAAAATCCATTAACTAAAGAGATGTTATTTCTTTCCATAGCCCCTTATGTCCTTCAGCAGGGAGAGACTGGGCAAAAATGTTAAATACTCTCTTTCTTTCAAAGATAACTGAAGAAAACTACCATGTTTCAGTCCTAAAGCAAAATGTAGCTCTTCAAGAAGGTTAGCTGAGTTTGTTTCACTAAAATATTCATTACTTCCAGAAATCCAGACAGGCAAATTACCCATTTTCTCTCAGTTCAGCTGGGATGTATTTTGTAAATATTATCAAGCAGAAGACTATATTTGAGTATACTTTAGCATCTATATAAACAACGTACACTGGGGGACAAGAGATGGAAAAGCACTCTGATTTCCATTTAAGATTCAATCCTACCATCCTTGCATACACAAAACTTCATGTATTTTCAGCATATGGATGCGGGATCAAAAGACAGAGTGCACAGTAAAACTTCCTACCAAAAAATGTAATGTCAAAAGCTGTCTACTGAGTCTCCCATTCTTTTGTGTAAATTGCAGATCATTAAAATGTCGCAAACAGAGATCTGCTTCTCAAATCTGGACTTCTGAAATGAGAAAAGGGAGATGCAGAATCTAGGTCATGTAATTTCAGAGCCTGCAAGTGTCAACAAAACTTCATAGTCTGGGGTGATTAACATTCAACTGCAGAAACGGCTACAAGTAAAATCTTTTCTTTTGTTCCAAAGCCTTAAGGCTGTAGCCATAAAACTGTCTGTTTAGCAATTATTGATGCTGGACTGGGTTTCTCTTGATTGTTTGGGGGGTTCTCCACACAGTTTTCAAAATAGTGCAATTCATACATTGATTTTCCACACCTAGTTTATAAAATATTGGAGAAGGATGAAATGAGCAGTAAAGAGCCTATTTGTGTGCATCGTTGAGTCCATCTGAGTCTTGGGTGAAGGCATCAGGCTCCTGCAGTCTTAGGTCTTTTTAAGTGTCTGCACCATCAGATTTCTGTGCTCCTCTGTCAGGATGAGGGCACACAGGACGGCAGTGAATTTTACTGTACCTCAAAACCTTGAGCCCTTGATTTAGCCTCCATGATAAGTGGGAGGGAAAGGGATGAAATCTCCTCCTGCCTGGATTAGCTGGGAAGGGCAGGCTACTCCAGTTCCCCAACAGCCATTTTCTAGAATAGGAGGTCAGGTACACAGCCATGGGCCACTAAATAGGTTAGGTGGCACTGTAATTATTTCAGTGTATGTATGGAAGGAGAGATGGATCTAAAACTCCTCCAGGGCCATCATGTGTTTCAGTGCTTTCATCAGCCAGAGTGAGCCACCTCAGTCACTGGTAGATCAATGCACCGTGCTGGAAAGGCACCAGCATAGCAAAGGGGCTGCAAGGCAAGAACAAGTCTGGCCCTGTTTGTTCAGTTGTCTGTAGACATTTTGAGCATGGAGCACCTCCAAGAATGGACCCTAAATCAGCAGGTTATTGCTTGGCAGGCTCTGCCATGTGCAATTTACTCTTCCTTGGAATTCCTCTGTGTCTCTTTTGCCCTGCATTGAAGAAGTATATACAGTTAATTTATTACAGCACCTGCTGTCTCCAAGGTGTGTTTCAGAGTGACCTCTCTTTGACTCTGCGTTATTACCATTCCCTCCCATCACCATTTGAATCATATGCCTTTCCTGCATTTTTCCCATCTGAATTTCAAGGGGCTGGAGAAGCAGAGTTTAATTACAGTTTCACTCGTTTTATTATGTTATGGCACTGGACCCCAAGGCTTGGCTATAAGGGAAGCTTTATAATAAGCTATAATGATCCATCTTTTCTTATGTACCCTCCCCCCCCCCCCCCCCCCGATTATTTATTATTTCAACCAGGTATATGAATTATTTAATTCTCCCAAGCTCTAGCTTGTATGAAAAAATGCTGTGAAGCAATAAAAATCTAGACTTGCTTCCACTGAAGACAAAAACCCAGCCCCTGGCAATTTCAGTGGAAGCTGCATTAATTTCTAAGATTGTTTAAATGGAAATTGCTTCATTACCATGGTGATTTACAATGTTATCTACAGTTGGCTTTCAGGACCCATGTAGACACACAAATAACATCCTGGTGCAACTCCTAAAATCATGTCCTGACACTGCAGGGTCTTGTAGCTCTTCTGGAACCTCACCTTCTCTAGTCCTCTCTGATTTGGTCTAGCTAAGCTAGAGTCTGGGGTCTGAAAGAGGGTATTGGTATGATATTTATGGTCTAAGTATAGAAACTACATGCTGTGAAGCTCTGTTTTGGCTTTAAGCCTGGAGTAGGTATCATTCCTCAGGACTGGCATAGACAGTACTCTTCCAGGAAGCAGTCACTGTTTGGGAAGGGTCCAAGCTCTGCCAAAGAAAAAGAGTGAGTGCCAGAAGGGACATTTATGCACCTCCTGGAAGACATCTGCATCTAAGGGAACAGATTCCAACCTTCTAGGCAAAGGATCCAAAAAAAACCAAAAACGTCTGCAAAGCTCATCTCAGAAGCTCGCTTCCCTTCAGCAACAGCTGTCTTTGAGGGGGATAGAGATGCTGCCCATGCCATGCTCCTGTCTTCTGTTGCTATGGTAATGCTGAAGTTTTTTTAGGACAGAGCTTTATAAGTTTCATTATTTACATTAGGTTACTCTCATTGTTTCTTTCCACTTTTCTTGCTTATTTCCCACTCTCCCCATTCCCGTGGACTGCCTGTACACATCGTTAAATAATTAACACTCCTTTGTATTATGCACCGGGGAGAGCATTGCAAACATCAACTGTAAAATACAATTTAAAGTACAGAATTTCCTCTCTGATTTGATATTAAGCAGGGGAAATGTTCAACCCTGAGATCATATTTTTCAGTGCATTTACATTTCTATGTCGCTTACAGCAAATAATTTTAAAAACTTAATTTGCATTTCAATTTTTGTCATTGCATAGTTGCTTTCTGTATTTTGCTCCACATAAAGAATGAAAATAGACTGTGAAACTTACTGGAAGCTAACAAATCTGGCTCTTCTTTTCTAGCAAAATGATGCAGTGTTTGGCTTACAAACCCAGCAAGGGAATAATTCCAATCAAAATTGTTTTCATTGGAATGCTTAAATATGGAAACATTTCTATTGGTTTGAATCTTCATTTCACAGAACTTAAATTCAGCTCTAACCTGACTTGTTGGTGTACTTCCTAAAAAATACTTCTGCATATACTTTCTTCCCAGTCTGCAGTTAACTAACCCTTAAACAGAAGTTTTTAAGTAAACTTATTGAGGCTTGTCTGGGGACAGCAGGATCCCATATTATTTTTGAACCTAGTGATAGGCTTTAACACTTCTACAAGGAAATAAATTCAAGCAAGAAAAATATCCCAAAATAGATGAGAAAACAAGAATTTGAGAAATGTATTAGGAACATACCTGAAACAAGGCAGCCCTATTTTCTCTGAGTTAGTTGGAATTGGAATAAGAATTTTTCAGGTTTTTCATGTCCTCTGGGCTGGAGTTATCCCGCATTTCGAAGTTCTTTAAATCTAAAAAAAATGTAGGAGAAAATCCAAAATTGGCTCCATGGACTGATTTCCTTCCATTAGACTTTATTTTTCTGTAAAACAGAAAGCTTAACTTCATTATTTTCATGTCCAAAAACAACAGAGCATGGTTCCAAATGTAGACATACGGATTTAGTGTACTTCCACTGAAAACATGTGTAAATCTCCAGCTACCTTTCTTTGCCTGGAGGAAAATTCCTTACTCTTCTCAGCCCTTGAAATCAACTGCAACAACAAAAAAAGGATGATTTCTGACAATTAGGAATCGCTTGTGATGGAAGAAGGTAACTAGGAGGTCATGTCAAAGGAATATCTTTAACTACTTTTGTGATGCTTTCTCAGCTCCAGAATGACTCTCAGTTAGACCCCCACAGAAACATTACTTGTCCCTTGTGACATTGAACATATCTCTGAAACACGTTGCTTCAAAGGCTTGGTTTTGTTTGGGGCTTTTTTAAACTCTCCCAGGACAACTTCCAATGACAGTCCTTGTGCTGGAGAAATGGGTCAGGGCTGAGCGCTGGATCTCTGGAACTCACTGTTGCTACTAATTAGTATATATCCTTGGAGGATTTGAAACAGTAACACCAGTTCTGTCACTAGCATGAAAACAGAGTCTTGTTCAGCAGAGAAAAATCTCTTTTTCTGACTACCTATCAGTAATTAATGACAGTACCTTTCAGAGGAAGAGAAGGTGGCAAGTGGAACAGTTTCCCCTGTCACCCTGTTTTGAATAAGCAGGGGATCTTGACTCAACACTTCTTGGTATCTTCTACCAGAGATCAAGCCACAGTCTGAGATTTTTATCTCAAAACTTCTGTGCACCATGTTAATCATTATTATGCATGTATACACTCCAGTGGTACGGTACGGTAGTTCGTCTGCTGGACCTGAACTCAGGGAGCTCTGATGGGATGCACAAGGGGATCTGGTCACTCATGAGACATGAGTGAGATCAATTCATTATTGCTGGCCACCTGGAGGCAAGGTGGGAAGACTAATCCCCTCTCCCTGCTCCCAAAGTGCAGGAAGAAGGTGCCACGTGGCTGGGGTTGGCTGGCATCCACGGGGCTGCTGAAAGGCTTTGGAGCCCACTTGCTTGGCAGCCATCTCCTAAACTGAGTGCCAGCTCAGTGCTCTGTAATGCAGCCCAGAGCAAATCTCCAAGCCTGAGCTCTGCTGTGAAAACACTGATTGAGAAACAGAAGCAAGAGATGAGGTCCCCGTAGGCTTGCAGGAGGTAGCTGTAGAGATGAAGAGGTCATCCAGCGGTGAGACCGCTTGCTTCCAAGGGGGGAATTTGAGCTAAGCTCTTGACCTCCCACAGACTTCCAGCGTGGAATCGAAGACAAATTATATGGTCTGGTTATGTTTTAGGTCCCCATGTACAGCATGGGTGTAATTCTGTTTTCCCTGCTTCACAAAAGTGTTGGGAGGATGAAATTGGAAGGTGCTCCCATAGTGCAGCGGTGACAGCTACGAAAGCGTGTAGGAGCTGAAGCCCTTGGATGGGACACAAGTCTGGATCTTCTGTGAAACTGGGGAGAGCTAGCGTGAGTCAGCGGTCTGCCAGGCCCACGCTTACCAGAGGAGAGGAACTGGGATGCAGAATGACTTTTTACATTCCCACAGCAACTTCAGAAAATGATAATAATATTAATAATAACTATTCACTGCACTGTTACACCCAAATAACCAATGCAAAGCTCAGCTAAATGTCAGATCTCCTCTACTGTCATAAAAGAGATTGTGCAATGCTGACAGTCAGAAACAAACCGTTTAGGGGAATGAGGAAGATTGTAATAAGAAATGTCAGGAAGACAGTAATAACTGGTCCCCTCGCAATTTCACCCTCAAGAAACACTTTTTTTTATGGGATGAGACTAGGGATGGAAGGGGGTGAAGGAAGGTTGTGAATCATGCCATAGAAAGTCCTTGTTAGAGAGAGATCTATATAAATATAAATCTTGTAAAGAGGATTTTTTGCTCAGCATCAGCAAAAAGGCAACACTGTTCTGTGAAGAATGTCACAAGGAACGATGCCGTAACTGAGGAGAAATTCAAAGTTTAATTGTTTGTTTATATGTACTAGGGGGAACAGTATGGACATTTTCCATCATGTTCACACTTGCATCTGAGATGCTAGTGTCAAGTGTTAGTGTGTTTAACCTTATGAAATCCTTCAGTAGGCATAGGTACAGTTGGAGGACACAGTTTCTAGGACAGCCAACTGCCAAGAACAACAAACATGCCCAGTTAAAAGGCAACCATGGCTTAGCTGCCTTCCGTGCTTATTCCAAGATGCAGTATAGCCAGCCAAGGGTAGGGTAGATGGAGGGGAAACATGATGGCTGCAAGGAGCTGTGGGTAATACTTTCCCCTGCTTAAGACACCAGCTTCAAAGCACACAAAGAAGGAGGAGCAGAAAAGGAGGATGGTGCATGTTCTTCAGCCATACCTGGGGGCCCTCACCCAACCCAGTTTAGACCTTAGATAGACCTCCACATCTTAGACCTGAATTTCATCACCACGTATATCCACCTATTGCTCATCCTGTCCGAGGCTGCTAGGCAGCTGAGAGCAACATCCCCCATGACAACTTAGACCGCGAGCAGTCCCAGATGTTAGCATTCAGCCTTCCAGCTTCATTAGAGAGTCATTCAGTGAGAGTTTAAGGGGGTTGTTGAAAACTTGGAGTGTAGAGGGAGAAAAGAAGCCACAACACAGAAGGCCACGCGTTATACTTGCCCTGCAGCTGCCTTTCATCAACTGTTCTGCAGGAACGTGCACTAACTCAAGAGGGAGCAGCCGGGGTGGTCACGCTGAGGGTGTAAAAGGACGGGGCTGAAGCGTGGTTGAGCAGCCAGGCCCCATGCCCTGTCATCTCAGGGGCTTCCTGGCATCCCCTGCAACACTAGTGAGGGTTTTCTCCAGGGCTTAGCAGCTTTCTTATTTTAAATAATTTACACAAAAGCATCTTCCTTCCCTAAGTCTGGTTATTTTTAGGCAGAGAAAAATACATACGCTTATCTATATAAATAATCAGAACCATATGGCCCAAGCATTCCAAACAGATCAGTGAAACCAGCTTTCTGAGAGAGGGACTTTATGTGTGCGTGTGTGTCCGTTGAGCACAGAGGAACTGTGTACTAGCCTGGCAGCCTCAGAGACCTGAGTGCAGGATTGATCCACTACAGACTGACAGCAGGCTTTACAGCCAAAGAAGCTTCCTACAGCACCGTTGCAAAGGTACCTCAGGCTCTATAAAGGAGGAGACAGGTCATTGCTGCGGTTTATTCATGCATGGCTGCGTTTTATGCCTGACCCAACGTGGCCGGTAAGTGCCAAGATGAGTACAGAAATGAAGACAAATGCAGTTTGACTTGGAGCTGCTAAAAAATCTGAGACAGTCCAGGCCACCAAGGTGATCAGAGGGTTGGAGAACTTGACATATGAAGAAAGGCTGAAGGAACTGGGTTTGTTCAGCCTTGAAAAGGGAACGCTAGGGGGAAACTAATCAGAATCTTCCAATATCTAAAGGTAGTTATAGAGAAGGTGAAGGTACTTTCTTCACAAGGATGCACAGTGACAGGACAAGAAGCAATGGACATAATTGGCTTCAAGAGAAATTCCACCTGGATATAAAAAATAGGCTTCACTGTGAGAACAATTAACATTGGAACAGGTTGCCTAAAGAAGCAGTGGAGACTTCCTCGCTGGAAATGTTCAAGGCTTAGCTTGGCAAGGCCCTGAATAACCTAATCTAAAGCCTGCTTTCAACAGAAGGTTGGACTACGTGATCTCCAGAGGTCTCTTCCAGCCTAGACTTTTTTGTGATTCTGTGATTCAGAGTTCTTCATACAGGGCAACTCTCTAAGTGCAGTAATTAAAAAAATTAAATCCCCTAAATCCATCAGCTGGGCTCAGATGGTGAAGTAGAGCTCATAGCCTGTTTCCTAATGCTCTGAGTACTGCAGGCCCAAAGGGTTTGACAGTCTGAAGGAACTGAAGGTGCATGCAAAAAGGAATGAGTTTCCATATTTAAGACAGGTGCACACAAAGTGACTCAGGTCCGTTTATTTTTCACCATGTTTTGCAATAGAGCCGGTCCTGAGGCCCCAGCTGTCAGGGGAGTCCCAGTGTAGAAGGCCCTGTACCCAACAACAGACTGACCATGTCACTATGAAATGCAAAAGGATAAGCAAGATCTGTCCCCATGTTTCTATGGAAGGCAGCGTCCCTTTTGCTGCAAATACCCAGCAACTTCCATAACTCATCTGTTGGCTTCCACTCCCATTCTTCCACATGGCAGGTCTGCACAGAGCTCTGGGATATAAATCTCCGTACAGCCAGCAGGAATCATGCAGCAACCTGCACATGGGAGCTGAGGAGACAAACATACACCCCAGGAGAGCTTGTTTATTTTTAAAGCTGAAGAACCCACTAAAAATCTGTTGAAGAAAATAAAGACAGAGTCCCGTGGTGACAGCTAATACTGTAAGTAAGAAGACAGATGCATGTATGTGCAGAGTAGATTAGTTGAGAGAGCACTGCCAAAATCAGTTGGCGTATAATTTTCAGGTCATAAAACTGTTTTTAATAGTAGGGCAGAAGCAGTCTAACATTGCTTCTCTGTTTACTTGTTTGTTTTAATTCCTAATCCCAGGAAGTAGTCACTTTGAGCGTTTCGCACTGTATATGTGCAGTCAGCAAGTCTAAAAATTAAGAGCCTCCACTGAGAAGTGAACGAAGGTCTTTGTACTGCCCAGCCTCCAGCTCTCCTTGGCCATCTGAGCATTTCCCTCATGCGGGGAGCTCTTTGACAGATGGCATAATGGGGCTCAGAGGGGTACAAATCCCCTAGGGTTTAGGAGGGTTGTGCGGAGGGTACGAAAGGCCACGCCGAAGCAGACTCCAGCAGCTCTCAGCCAACAGCCACTTTGGCACCGTTCCCAGCCAGCGTAGGTTCCTGCAGTCTCTGGAGTATTTCTAGCTCTGGTGGGGGTAGGAGTGTAAGAGGGGAAGAGAGAGAGAGTGAGTAGGCTGCAGCATCTGTAACTCCCTCAGTAAAAAGTACAGTCCCAGCCTTCCCTTTATAAACACACATATATGCACACGCACTCTCATCCTTGGCCTCACATGGCCAGGAGAAACTGAGCCCTGGATGAGGGACACTGCCAGCAAACGCAGCCATGATAAGCAGATTCCCAATGGCTGTTGCATCCCCAAACTCAAGACAAGATTTGTGCTTACAGTGGGGGCTATAAAGCCAATCAAAGTGTGGTGAACAGCAGAGGTGGGATGGCCCTGGAGTAGTTCTCTTAGGGATGAGGAAGATTGCAGAGACTTGATCATTGCTGCCAGCAAGGGGCAGTGGTATATTTATAGACACCAAAAGTTAATGGATGAGCAGACATCAGTATTGCTCGTGCAGCTGTACAGAGTGGCAAAACAGCGAAACAAGACTACGTGGCTCATCACTGTTTTCCCTCACCTCACAGTAAATTAGACACAGAACATTTCTCCTCTCCCTAGTTCTCTTCTGGTCTTTTCGTTTCCATCAACATGATTGCAAACTCCCGTCCTTTTGACCTGTACTGAAGGAGAGAGAAAATCAAACACACACATCCCTTAAATTCATCACTTTAAAGTTATTTACCTCTGTTATCTCTATCCAACCAGAGTACTGTAGGGGCTTTCTGTCACAGCAATATTTGTCACTGATCTGGCTTCAGCCTCTTGCTTTTTGTTGGTACTTTAAAAGGATTGGTTTTCCTTCTAAACAGGTGCTTAATTTTAAATCAGTGTTTAGCCCCATTACTCATCTAAGTATTCATTATTTCTCAGTTCACTGATATTTATTCATCCACATTTGATCAAACTGAGTTCTTCTTCATCTGCTCTTCACAGCTTCCACGCTTTGACTCTGGTCCCTGGTGTACCCAGCTGTTTTTCTGCCTGTAAAATTTCTCTATAGGCATTTTATTTTTTGCTTCATGCGTAGTTAGGAGCAGGAGATGAATCCTTCCTTTGAGTGATTGCTTTAATATTCATCCCTTTTTGTGCCTTTTCGTGTGCATTACTTGCTTTTTTGTACACGTGGGATTTGTGTCAGGAGGTGTTAATTTCTTCCTCTGACGTGGGTGTCGTAAGTGACAGGTGTTAATAAGGTTTGATCTATGACTTTCACTTTATTCAACTTAAGGATTTTTTTTCTCACTTTAGCTGTCTCTTTAACACCTTTGATAGATGGTGTACAACTGCGTATCAAGGCATATTAGAGAGGTCTCATTGATATTTATATGTTTAGGATGTACTCCACTCACTCTCGCTGTGAACTAATCCCTTGACTGAAGAGCTTTTCATCTTCTGCTCGTACTTTCACGTTTCTGCCCTGACTTCCAAGGAAAATACATCCAGTCCTTCCCAAGGGAGCCTTGGAAAGGGCAGGAAAAATTAAGAGTCACAAAGACAGCAGTGTGACAAAGAAATATCCACATGTTTGTTTAACCCTTGCTCTTCTCCCAGAAATTAGATTTGATTTTTGCTGAGACAGAGGATTTTCAGTAGTTACTAATAAGGATAGCCTTCCCCAAAAAACCTTTCCTCAGGTTGAGACTTAGCCCTGGCAGCAGTGACTCAACTGCTACAAATTCCTAACTGGGAATAAGCCAACCATTAACCTGGTTTGGAGTCTTTCCAGAAAATGATGGGCAGAAAGCGACTTTGCACTTGCCTCTGGGAGCCCCACAGACTCCAGCCTTTCCTGCATTTGATGTGTTATCCACATATCATTGCAGGGAGCTACTGTGAGATTTCACCTACAAGAGTGGTGCATTTTTCTGCATCAAGTTCTTGCACTGAAAAATGATATTTCCTTTGGAAGGGGCAGCATGGTCTTATTGAGGAGTTGGTGCTAATAGCGTTAACTTAGATCCTGTTCCCATCTCCATAAGCTGCTGCTTCTGCTAGCTTACTTGTTATGTTAAATGCTACCTTGGCTAGTACCAGGGCTGCAGTATAGATGTCTGCAGCTGAACTGTTTAGCCTCTCTCTCTCTAGTCAGTGAAGAGAAATGGGAATTTCCACGGGGCAGTTCATTGCATCCGGGAATAGATATCAAAGCTGGAAAGGAAGCCTGTCAAGACACAAGGACTAACCCAGATGTTGACCTCTGTGTGGTGTAAGAGAAGTGCCACACTCAAAGTTCAGATGACATTAACCCCAACCTTGCCTTCTCTTCAATGACCTTTTGCAATGCTTTTTACCTTCCCATGATGCTTCCTTGGTACAGAAGAGCACAGGGATCTTCTCAGCCTCACAGTTGTCTGCAGACATGCTACTCTGGGCTCACTTTATTGGCTTACTGCTGAATATTGGCCCAAATTTAGACATACTGGCAAAGCTTCGGAAAAAATCTTTTAAAATCTCCCGTCTACCAACACCCCTTAATCCTGTTGGTTTCTGTGGTAAAGTTTATGAATAGGAGTTGAGTAGTTCAGTGTTTATCCTATTTGGGCAGAAAAGGCCCATATTATCTACCAGACCTCAACTCCTGCATTTTGGGATGCCCCTGAAAACTTCCGAGAGAATGAGAAACTTGCCTACCATGAAAGTCTACCAGCATAAGGGTTTTCTCAACAGCCAAACCATGTCTCTGCAGCATCCAGCATCTGAGGTGGACTGGACCGTTGCCATTTGCCAGTACCAATATAAATCTCCTCACAGTACTCTCCTCACCGAGCAACAGGTCATTAAGTTAATAACAGTAATTTAAAACTATAATTATCCCACCAGCAGGGAGAGAGAGAACAAGCTATGGAAGAGCCATTCGTTTATTTCTTGATCGGTGGGGTGTCCTAACGCTACAGAATATGCCACCCTGAAGAGAAGAGTCCCATTTCCAGTGAATAGGAACCCACATCACAAGAAGTCACATTAACAGCCATAGCACGAGAGGTCAATGAATTTACATTGATCCAGGGTACCAGCTGGAAATGGCAGGGGTTCTTTCCACAGCACCACGTCCTGCTGTGCCATTGCTTATCTTCCATATGCTGTGGGAATAAATAGAAAATGTTAGCCTCTAACTGCCCTACAGCCAATAAATGTCACACAGGATTATGTTTTTTTTAAATAACCATTTACATTTAATTTGTAGATGTTGAAATGGGAGAGGGGAGGAAGGAAATTCACCTGTATTTATGTATCTTATGATTTCTTGATGATTTTGTCAGACCTGCCCCGAGTTAGTCACGCGTTTTCCTGTCAAAGAGAATGTTTCTCTCAGAGTTTCATTGGGTTAAGTACACGTTTTGATTGACTGTTAGAAATTCCTTGCTGTAGCTCTGCACTGAGGGGAGAAAAGAACTGCAGTCAAAGAGAATAAAACTCCTGAGGACTCGGTTCTCTGTCACCCTGTACTAAATTTGGCCATTCACAGCTGTGCTAAGCAGATGTAAAACTCACAACAGGAGTAAGCATCCACTTTGCAGTCATGTAAGTAACCCTACAGGGTGCCAGGCATCAAGGAGTTGAGTCTTTGTAGTGGAGAGTCTTCAGATTATGGAAGAAAATGGACTTTCAGCATGCATGTATTTTAAGTAGCTCTGTGTGTATGTGTGTGCATAAACAGATAGAAAATAAGCATTTCAGACTAGCCGTGCCTCATCCCTTTGAAGCTATGCCATCTGAGTCATCAAGAAACTTGTTAAGAGCTCCATGGCACAAACGTTAACATGACTGTGAAGAGATGTTGTTTTCTACTTCCAACACTTGGACAAGGATTCATCTGTAATGGTCAGGCGGGAAGTAATCAACAGAATCAACATTGCCTGGGGTGCCTTTCATCTCATCCCAAAGTAGTCATCTCAGGTAGCTGAGATGAATCATGCCCGATCATTAGTTATGTAAAGACATTAGATACATAAAATTAGAATTAATCTCACTGTTGAGGTTTACATCTGAGTAAGAAATCTTCATGATCTCTGAAGAAAACAAGAAAATATCCTTAGGGATTTTCTATTTCTGTCCTACCACAAGCAAACATAATTTGGTTTGGTTCTTACTGAAGGGCTAGAAAACAGAATAACTTTAGAGACTATAACTCCTGAAGTCAGTAAAAGGGAATTCTGTGGAGATTAATGGGTTTTGAATCAAGCCTGCAAGAAGAGGCTGAAACACATCTTTACATCAAATACCTACTTGAGGTAGGAGCAATGTCACACCTATTATCTTCGGTTTTCTGCCCCACAGACTTGCTGGCGGCCTCCACCCAGGAGGTCCCCATTAGTCTGCTTTGCCCTTTTTCACACCTTCATTTGTTCCTGACCTGTTGCTGGACTTTCTTAGCTGTGTGGGCAGAACTGTCTGTGAAGCTGTGGTGGATGAAGCCCACTTTCACAGAAACGTGTTGGACTTTTTTCTAAAACCAGTTTAAATTCCCTAGTACAGTTCATCACAAGGGGGTGTGCAGACACATGTGAAGGGTTATGTGAGTGTGAGAGCAGAAAGGGACAGATATACCTTGGGCAGGAATTGCTGCCAATGCTTCATCTTGGGCAACCAAAGCCTGAGGGTTTTGATCATGCAGTGGGTGTCTCACACGCTTCATGATCTGATCACCTCTGAGCTTTCACCTTTCTCAGAGTGCTCTTTGGTACTACAAGAGAGAGACTCTCAGCAAAAATTCCCCTCTGATATAGCTGCCTTTTTTCCAAGTGTCATATGATGAAAAATGCTATGGTGTTCCATGGTAATGTGAACCACTTGATTCAATATTTAGCAACTTAAACAGGTGCCAAGCAGTAGAGTTATTTGGGTATTTTCCAGAAACATAGTTTATCATTGGAAAATGCCAGTTTGTTGAAATCAAGACTTTTCTTGGGAATATGCCAGTTTTGATGAAATTTTCATAAGAAAGGTTTCCATGGTAGGATAGGATTTCTGGTCAAAATGCCAAAGAGAAAAAAAGATGCTTTTCCTTCCGCTAGGAAAGCCAACATGCTATTGTTAGGGCACCTGCTGAGGTCAGGGCATCCAGGCCCAAATCCATACCCAGACCACAACGTTGGACCTGCCTGCCCGGTTACCTGGTCGACTAGCTTAGCAGCCCATTTGCTATTCTCAGTTGACTGTGTTTCAGCATCTCCTATAAAAGCTATTCTGCATTCTCTGAACAATTATTGGTGTAGGAATTTGAACCCTAGTCCAAACAGCAAGGCTTGAGTCTCAGCCAAGCTCTTTTTCCTTTCTTGGCCAAATATTATTTATTCATTAGAAATGTAGTCATTGGAACAAGTAGCTATTCCTCACTTAGCCTTACTGTGTGCCCCCAAGTCTCATTAGTTGTGTCTATGGAACAACAAAGTGTGGTGTCCATGTTTATATCCGTATCTAGTTTGCATTCCACCCACATATCAACCTTGTGGATAGCCCCCAGTTTGTGTGTTGATGAAAAAGTGCTGAGCAGCAACGTGTGAGCCAAAAAGTTGCCTGAGTGGTCCCACATGCTCTGGTGGGCACATCCCAGCTACACCTAAATCCAACAGAGGACCTTAGTGAATGTCTGGTGAGTGGGTCCGGTCTGGGCTGCAGACTAAGGGCCATCTCAATAAAGAGAGTAAATGCAGACATTGACCTCAACAGGAGTTAAGGACGTGGAGCACAGTGCAAGACGCCTGTTAGGGTTGTTTGGATCCACGTACTTAAATGGATTAGTTGAAATAAGGAGAAGTCTTATTTGTTTGAATTCAGTGAGGGGTGCTGCATATCAGCTTTTGGTTTTGGCATCTCTCTGATGTCTCCAGCTGAGTGAACTTCTGACTTTTTTTGCTGGTAAATTTCCACAGTTTCATGTCCTTAATGTCATCCGAGCAGACAAAAACAGCAGATTATTTTTTTTTTTTTTAACCAAGAACCATTTCATTATACTCAGAGCTGGTGAAATAACCTCATTGTGGATAATAATGAGTGAGAAGTTTTCTAAGTTTTCTCCATGGAGTAAACATTATTTGCAAGTACAGGATCCCTTAGGGTTCTCTGAGGTACAGTAGTGAACAGCAGCATAACCAAGGTCTTTCTTATCTACAGACTCAATGCTGTAGATTATGTAGGAAAGGGCATAGGAACCTTATAGTGTCTGAAACTTTTCCATTCTATATCCCACTGCCCCGTGTGTTGAATCAAGGCAGAAAAAGTGTATTTGTGTACTTAGTTATGGGGAGGGGCAGGTTCTCACTGTTGCTGAGTCAGAAAGAGTAGGTTTAGTGCGGGAGGAAGGGGAAGTGTAAAGACTGCAACAGTTGTTTATCCAGTCTAATTTCCAGTTACACCACTTGACATCCCCCCCAAGTCATGAGATGATAGTGTGAGAAAGAAGCCTCTGCCCCGCCGCAGCAGGCACCCGTTTCTGGAGAGCTGAGATGTGGGCAGAGCTTTGGGTTTGCTTAGTCAAACTGGTAGCTGTGGGAGCAAAGGGTACTACTGATAAGGGCGAAGGAAAGGACAGAAAACAACCGGAGGGAAAGTCTTTGTGGGAAAACTTCTACGCTTCCTTTACTAACAGCTGCCAAAGACACCCACCATGACCCTGAAGGTAAAGACAAACTAAGGCGCTTGTTACTACCACAGTCATTTCTCACTTTCACAGTGCCACCGGTTTGTTGGTCTTTCCTTAAAGGGTGAGTTATAGGTTGCGTACACGGTGCAAGTGACACTCAGCTGGCACTTGGCAGTTCTGAAATCTCACATACACACAACCCTCACTCCCTGAGGCACCCAGGCGAACATGCATTTCCTTCTAATGTAACAAAGGGGTCATCAGGAAAGTAATAGATTATTGATTTTTTTCTGCTGGTAATTTTAATACAGGACAGACAGATGGAGCTTTGAAGATGAAAAGAGTAACATTGTCAAAACAAACAGATGATAAAGAAGATTCATCTAGCAAACAGCTCACTTTATGGCATTAGTTTGGGGCAATCTATGGAGCGTAAGGTGAACATCTATCCTCAACATGCCATCGGTTTCTAGACAGTCTGTACTGAAATAAAAATTGACTGCAATTCCACCATCATGACAAATGTCTTCTACAGTATGAGCATTTTAAATATTTATGTTTTCAATCATTATGGTATAGTCCTATGCTTCATTACATTTACATAGACTTGCAAACATCTAATAAACAAAAAGAAAGATTAAAATCCCACTCCTAGAGAAATCTGGACATTTGTTACTTCCTTTAGTCATTTGGGAGGGAGCATGGCAAGAGTCTCAAAGGGCTGGGCCTCTGTTGCATAGCTTATAGACAACGTCTTATCAACGACAACCAAAAGATCTTAGGCACTAGTTTAGCAATGCATGCAGTGAAATCCAATCTCGGTTAACAAAACACCTAAGTACATGCCTAAGTTACACATTTAACAGCAGAGAGTTAAATGTGTTCTCGAGTCCCTCACTGGCCAGGGAGCTATGGCAGGTAAGTGGCTGCAAGACACTATTAGCTGCCACATCATGCCTGACCCATGCGTCACTCTGCCATCTGGCTTGGACCCAAAATGCAAGCAAAAGCATTTTCATCTCTTCTCAGCAGACTGCAGCCACACCTGGAGCCCCAGGATCTCACCTGGGAATGTGACAGCTCAGTGGAAGGGCAACAGCCACAGATTATTGTCATAGGAGGTACCAATTTCCATGCACTGCATTTCTTCAGAAAACTGAGTCTTTCTCTTTCGCTCTTTCTCTGAAAAGTCGTAACACAAAGGAAAAAGTGTTTCTTAGATGAGGCTATTGAGATGTAGCCAAGTGTTTGGGATGAAGGTAATATAGCATTCAAATTGTGGTTAATCAATTTGCACATTGGAGTAGAGATGGAAGTTCATTGCAGACATTACAGAGGTGGTCATAATGCAGAGTCTTACTTGGGTCTAAATCAATTGCTTCCTTCAAATCATAAAAGGGTCTTAAATATGCATAGATGAGAGACCATCAGTAAATTTTTATTTATTCATGAACCTCTGTCTCTACTAATTGCTGCATTTTCAAGGATAACAGAAAATGCAACACAGTCCTTCCTTCCCTGACTTCCTTCTTGATTATAGCAAGATCTGATGAAATAATTAATTGCTGCAAAGATTGTACAATTAAATGCCTGTCTATTATTTCACAGGTATGAAAATAAATCAGGATTCATTTTATTGTATTCAAACATGGCTATAAAATTTAAAATGGGTGGCATGAGGACCAGACCTCATATACAGTTCATTCAATTGCTATGTCAGTAAGCTTTGAGGAAATTAGAGCTTTGAAGCAGTTTATCTGGCAGAATGTACAAATTCCACCAGAGATCCCAGCAGCAATTACAAACTCCACAAGTACTGAGCTATGAAAAAGTTTGTAAATACTGAGTTTTTAAGAAGTTCTCCAAGGTCCAAGCATTTGGTGCAGATTGTATCAAAATGAATCAATCAGCTTCTTGGGTAAATAGTCAAAGATTTTAGCCAGGAATGGAGTAAATATTATATATATATAGAGAGAGAGTATATATATAATATTTAGGCTAGGTTATTCTAGTTCTGAGACCGAGACATTGAATTTCTTACTTTTTCCCCTCTCCCTCAAAATCAAAAAGAGAATAAAAACCTCTCATTTTTCATAACCCTGCCTCAAAAACATCTACTCTGATTTAGCTAAAACCTCCTGGAGAACAAACATGCTTCTCACAGAAGGCCATGCACCAGAGAGCAGAGGAGAAACAGAGGGGTTCCAGGAAACATTTCTAAGTCAAGCTAGTAGTGTGGAGTAAACTTTAGACAGAGGTGACTGAGGAGTTCTGGTGCCCCTTTTTTTTTTTTTTTTTTCCTCATTGTGGTAAAAAAAGTCATTTCATCAAAATGTAAACTGAACAAAGAAGCCTACTGACTTTTTTCTGGAAGGACTTTGGGGCCTTTATATGGGCAAAACTGGAACAAAAGCAATTACTGCGGTGTTCTGAGGCCCTATAGCTGGGGCAAAGGTTTGGAATAAAAGTGATAATCAGTAGGTTCAGTATTTCCTAACTTTTGCAATAAAACCAACCCCCATTTGCCTGCCTTGTTTATTTTGGCAGTAAACTTTCTAAAATAAAAAGATTATCTACCCCTGTATATGCAGCAAAACAGGAGCCAGATTTGGACTGGGGCTTCAGACCTGTGTTATTTTATAAACAGTCATGTCCTTGTGCATTTATTTCTAACTAACCGTTGCCAACCAGCTATAGAGACTCTGACCATGTACTGCGTGGTGTGTTTGATGGAGAGACTCTGAGTGTCTCTGCTGCTGTGGGAGCCACATTGGCGACCGATGGAGCAGGGACTGGAAACATCCCCAACCAGACAATGCTGCAGGTCCCATTTCATCACAAAGACTCGCTGCAGGGAAAGGCTAAGGATGCTGCTTCTCTGTTTCAAGGATAAAGATGAGGGCTGGAGTTGACCTTAATGAATCTGCTCTTCATAAGACACTCTGAGCATGTAATGTTAAGCTGGGTGCTGGCTATGCTAGGATTACCATAGTCGCTCCTAGGTATTTAAAACCCTAAACCCCAGCCTGTTCCTGATTTTCTCCCTCTAGGCACAGACTCTATGTCCTTTTATCGGTGCAGTAAAATCTTATGCAGTGTTTCTTTATCAACCTCCAAACACAGTCCGTGTCAGGCTGAAAAGCTTTCATTGAGAATACTTTGGCAGATAACTACTAACTTTGGCGTCGTATGCAGCAGGGCAAGTGGCAGCGAGAGTGGATCTGAGGACGGGTGCTGTTATCCTTGGATTCACAGCTCACTTCTGCTGCAGCTTTTAAAACCTGCCTTGCTTCTGTTCTCCAGTCCCCAGCCTTCACCTACTTTAAGCACTGTAGTGTCAGCTCAAAGTCACACAGTGACTTCAGTTCCCAGATCCATATTTAAGCTAGTTTCTATAATCTGACTACAGCGAACCTGGGGGTTTTGGCTCAACATGAAATTGCAGAATGTGACACAGAGAGTTAAACCTAGCCAAGGAGGATTTGGGTTTGTTTTCTCTCCTAAAAAGAAGCTGTAATCCATTCGAAGAATTACTGAGGTATTTTGGAATCAAGCTAGCTCATTTCTGAAGTTCGCACCGAGGTAATGTGTTATTAACCTCAATTGTTCTGTTTTAATCTTCTCTGTCCATGTGAACAGAGTTCGGTTTTGGCTCTAGCTTAATTAAGAAAATATTCAACTACCATCCTGACAAAACTTACAAGTGAAGGGAGCTGTGTGAAGGAGAGGACGGTAAAAGGCATGGCAGTACTATATTCTGCTGAGGCAAAAAAAAGAAGGATAGACCCTGTTTTCCAGACCATTTAATACCATGGGTTTATATATCACAGGCTTACTCAAGTGAGCAGAGGTTGCGTCTCTCACCAAGAGTGTCTGAGCCCCGGGGTGCTCCCAGTTTCTGAAGAAGGGAGGCAGCCCAGAAGGAGGGGAGCTGCTAGGCTCTCCCATTTTTCAGACATGAACCAACCGAGAAGCTTCAAGTCCTTCACAAATACCACCCACTAATCCCCTGCTTTATTCAAAGCACCAGGGACCATGACAAACCAATAGTGACTGTGGCTGAAGAAGTTCTCCAGAAGCCATCAGTTGGCACTTTTCAGCCGTAACTGTAATCTGGGTTTACTGGCCAATTCCTTCTGAGCTGATTTTTTGCTATGTAAGACGGGTCTGCCTGCTCCACTGTACTGATAGGCAGAAGTAAACAGGAGCCAGAAAGCCTGGAAGTGGAGCTAATGGGAAATGCCAGCTAGCACGGTGAGACACGATGTGCTTAGTGCAGAAGTGGTCGTGTTTCATGGCCTGTAGTATGCCCCAGGTCAGGCTAGAGAATCTTAAAGACCTTCCCATCTAGGAAATATGGATGACTACTTTGCTATTTCTTAAAAAAATCATTAGTTGATTATTTGTCCTAGAAAAAGCAGAAGCAGTGTCACAACCTGGGAATAGCTTCACCAGTTTGCCAGCCCTGCTCGTAGCCAGAAGGAAAGGGTGGTTAGGGCAGATGGCAATAGGAAAACATCTGGCACAACACCTGGCAGGGCTACAAGGTGGGGATGTGGGTGGCTCCATCTTCCTGAAGGGGGCCTCAGCTTTCAAAAGACTAGAAAACACTTCTCAGGACTGTGCAAAAGCCGTTCTACAATAGCAGTGCAATATAGTCTATGTAGTGTCTCCAAATAGCTGCTCCTGTCTCTTCTCTCTGTCCTCTTGGCAAAGAGATCCAGATGTTGATTTCACCAAAGTCAGCAGATTTCACACTCCTTTTTGCTGTTTCCTGTGAAATGGTTTCTGTCTTCGTCTTTCTCTTTAATTCTGCATCATCCAACTGCCCCTTCTGGCATTCCTGATTTTTAACATTCCCAGGTTTATATGGTTTTCAATGATTATCCTTAAAAATAAAGTATATAGGTATCTATTCAATCCATTTTTCTGCCTCCCTTCCTTTTCATCTGGGTAATATGATTCTCTCCCTCCTTTTTTTTTCTGCAGGATGCCAGTGCCAAAACAAAGCTAGTCTTATTACTCTGGTCATACATTTTTAATGAATTTTTGTTTCATGCTAGCTATTCCATTTTTGTGAATAGATTTCTATCTTTCTTTCATGTACTATTGTTTATAAAGCTTTCTCACAGGTCTCCCTGCTGAGACTCTTTGACAGTATGTCTCAGAGAAGCAGAAAGATGCACATTAGCCGGCCAGAGACAAGCCGGTTCCAGCACACAAATTGGCTGGTTTCACTGAGGTTGTTGGGAGCCCAAGCACTCAATACTGCATGTTCACTCAGGCTCAGCACAGCACGAAACAGAGCTCCACAGCTTCTTGCTGGAGGTAGCTCAGGTGCAGCCAGCTCAGAAGGGTGTCAGAGCGAGCGTGTGACTCTGCACCCATCGCACAACTACACCCCCATGGCATTCGTCTCCGAGGTAGACTCCTCTAGGAAACGGCTGTCCTTGCAGCCACCTCCTGCAGGATCCTCGGTCCTAATCCCGAGGGTCTGTGGTGTCAGCAAAGATGGAAATCCCCATTGTCCTCTCAACCTCCACAACCGTATAGCACCTGGAGCTGCTTTTAGGACTAGATGCTTTTTTTCAAACAGCGTTGCACAGACTATCACTCTGTCAGCTTTTCTGCCTCTGTTAGCTTTGGTTACTCCAGGAACATTTTTTGCATACTGTCACTATACCTTCCGTTCAGGTCTAGTTTATGTCCTTTTAATATTTTGGGTTTGAACCTCTGGCTCTTTGGTTTGCTCTTTCCCAAGAAGCCTGCAAGGGCATTTGTCTTCAAAGTCCTTGGAAGGAGTAATTTTGCCATTATGATTCTGTGTGTCTTCATTTCCATAGTTGACTGCAATCAAGAAGGTGCAAAGTCTTTGGATTCTGGCTATTCTTGCATTTTAGACAAGATAAGTAGCAGTCTTCTCAGCCGGACAGAAGGCTTCACCTTCCCCTGCCAGAGAAGAACCTGATACAAAAGTTGGGTTTTTTTTTCTTCTCCCCCCACCACTTCTGTGCTCAAATATTCCACTGCACAGTGATCAAATGAATTGGTCAGAAAACTTCAGATATATCACCTTCATCAGGACATTTCTTTAGCAGCTAGGACCAAAAATACTGGTCTGTTAGTCCTTTTCATGACTCCAACACAGTACTATCTGAGCTAATTCAAAACCCCAAATCTAATTTTGAGGGTCCTCCATGGACCATGGTTAGCCTATATCACATCCCTGTCTCCAAAGCCCTTCTATCTTTAAAGTCTATCCAGATGGAAGGACTTATCCAAAAATTCACATTGAAGAGGCTGGAAAACCACTCCCTGGCTTCATGTTTCATCTCCATTGGACATGTGGTTCAAAATATCATCACTGTGAGCAACAAATCTCCCTGGTTTGCCTCAGAAGCCATTTGAAATAACAAGGCTTAGATGCTACATAACAAGAAAAAAAGAGAAGAGAAAAGATCTAAGGGTGTTCTGCAATAGCATACAAGAAAAGCAAGAATCTTCTAATACACAAATGTGGATATTTTTTATTTCACACAAAGTATTTAACCCATAATTTCTTAACTTCAAGTTTAAGCTCTCTAGGCTGTCTTCTTGAAATGCAATTTTACAAAATCCTATATCAATAAATACATTTTATGTGGGCAACCCATTTCCTGGAAGCCAAGCAAAAATGTGATAGGAAAAGAATACTCTCACAACATTTTTATTTTTTTAAAAGAAAACCAGAGTTTCTGGAAAATTCTGCAAGTACACTGTAAATCTGGCTGCTCTGTTGGCTTCCTCTTCCAAATTCCACAGTGATACGGAGGACTTTCTACACAATAGTGGCTGACATTTGAATAGCTTGCAAGAGGTTTTGCTGTTAGCATCCCAGCCTCAAACACCCGGCAGTATTTCCATTTCCCCAAAAAATGTTTAGAAGGAAAATAATTCAGAATTGAGTTGTCTGGAATTATTTTTGGCCTGAACTTGAATCACCTTTGGCATTAAACATGCCTTTCATTTTGGCACTTGAACTTTGCTCAAGGAGATGGGGAAGAGCACAGGCACAGTGCCATGTTTCAGAACAAAATACCCATTTCACATTACATTCCCACTGCCTGTATCTAATTGCATGTGAATATCTGACAGGAAATGGAACAGGATACTCAGCATTCAATGCTTTTAGGAAACAGATAATCGGTAAATTGCTCTTTGCTATAGTTAAAGAAGCAATTGTTTTACTGGACTGACCAAAACCAAATTGCACCAGGGATGCCAAAGAAGATTGACAATCTGTACCCTACTGGGTGAAAACGGGATAATTCTTTTCTTTTTTTCTCAGTTTTTGCTGCATTTCTTTCCTAGTCTAATGTACATGTATGATTTGTAAGGAAAAAAAAAAAAAGGTTAAATTCAAATGGTGTTGAGATAGCTGTTGTGTACAGTTTTTGCTTATTCCCCAGCCAGGATAATGTCATTTATAACAAATTATCAGAGTTGGCCCTACATTAAGGAAATGAGCTGTGTTCGTAATGATCATTTTCCAGCCTTTGAGACAGAAAGAGGTTCTGTGCTTTTTGAGAGTCTTGAGACAGTGATCTGTTTGAATAATGGTAATCAAGTGGTTCAAAGACATGTAAAATATTTTTTTCTTTCTTTTTTTTTTTTTTTTTAAAAAAAATACTTCCCTGATAAAGAAATGAGGGGAAAGAATCTTCCTGAAAAAGAAGCTTTCCAAGGAGACACAATACTCTTTACCTCCACCTAATAGTAACTGTTAATGATCTTCCTATGAAACTTTCCCCTAAGCAAGTTTCTGCTAGGCCATGACGAGTGCTCAGTAAATTTATATTCTCTCAGAGTCACATTTAAAAGTGCAATACTCAAGGGCACACTCCTCTCCTTTGAGTTTGCAGAATTACTCTTCAGCTCGCCTTAGCCAAGCTGTCCTATGTGCCTTTCCTCCTCAGTGACACGGGGGAGGAATGGGGATGTATCCGAAGATGGATCCTCCCTAGCCCCCACCATCCTGCTCTTTTTAAGCCCCAGATCCCAGGCTCTGGAGGAAGAAGGATCAAGTCAATTCCAAAACAGAGCAGGTGCTTCGGATAATGTTTACTCATTTCCAACTAAGAAATCCTAATTCTAGTGTGGTTGGTGACTCCACATTTGAATACAAGACTTCTTCTTATGTGGGCATGTTCAATCATTGCTCAGCACGATGGGATCTAAAAGGTCGTGGTTGGGTCCTCACAGGTCCATGATTGACCTACTTGATCTTCCCTTTCTCCTTTCACTAGAGATCATATTCCCGCCTAGTTCAATAAATTACAGAAACAATTGAAGTGATTTTTTGCTATTGTCTTTGCAGGGGATCAGGAAAAAGAGGTGGGATGGCAACTTTTCTTGTCTTCTTTACACAACGTGCTCTGCAATTGGCACAGATGTCATTGGAGCAAATGTGGTTTGTGTACCCACTGCAGTCCCAGCCTAGGAAATGTAGCACTGTTTTCTTGGAGAGTCATCAGAACTTGTCATTTTGCCCAGCATGGTTTTGTTAGTGTTCATCACATTAAAATATAGAACACCTATTAAGGAGCAAAATTCTAATTGAATGATACAGCTAGGTAGGAAAATTCAGAGATGAGCCCAGGGGACAATTTGAGTAGCTTTTGCAGTTCTAAATCATTTCCCTTATAATGAGAAAAGGAAACAGTGAGGAATAGAGTATGAATATCTAACAAATATATTATATATGACTTGAAATAGGGTTTGTGGGCAGCAAGATTATATTTTACTTTGTACATTTCTTCATGAGAGAAATATAATATTTTTTTTTTAGAAAGCAGAGGTGCAATTCAGATCAAACCATTTGAAGACTGATGTGCCAGATGACAATGAATTTAATGATACTTTACAGTCTTTGGCATCTCTAACAGTAGGATAGTGAAGCACTTCATTAAACTTTACAATGCCCCTGCCAGGTATTGCTATTAGAGACCACTAAAAGGAAGGTGACTTGCCCAAGGTACCACTACAGTGGCAATAAACCTCAGAAGTCTGAAGTTCGTTCCCTGGTTGAACTATAAAGCCTGAACTATGTCAGCCCACTTACCCCGTCCCTCACCCCGGGGTCTGGCAGCATCGTCAGACTTTCACATCATGGAGTGTCTGGTGGCTGAATCGTGCAATCACATCTTGTTGCCGTCTCTGTCTTCAGCCGACTTGGTGTGTCTGTCTGCTTCCTAAACACCATCTCAGCTGGCGATGAGCTAATTTTTTGTGGATTTTGTATGGAGAACACCAAGTTCAGCAGTTCCCGTCTGATGTATGATTGGATGGCAGCTAAGAGACGGTGTTGCTGTTACAGAGTGAGAACATTGGCTTTTTCTAGTAGGAGAAGCAAACACAAGCAGCTCTGAAAAGTGATATAGACAGCCATTTGTTTTTTAAAGATACATTAATCTTTCAGAAAAGTGTTTCTGAAGTTGCATTTGGACTTGGCTTTTGTTAACATCCCATACTGCTAATTGATTTTTCTGACCTTCCCAGCCCATATGAAAACAGGGCGGCTGGGACTGCTGAGGGAAAGTACTGTTTGCTACCACAAAAGCTGCATGGCCAGCAGCCAGCAGCACGATTACACCACGTGCCTGGAATGATAATTGAGATATTGCTCCCTTCTTTACTCGTAACCTTGATATTAGCACTGATGCAGCATTTGCTTGACAGAGTGACAGATAAGATGGGCCACAAAGATTTATTATGAAGGCACTATATAGAAGGTCCTCAGAAGGCAACACAGTGAGAGTCCACTTGGGTTCACTTGATGATGGATTGCCTCTGGAGAAAAGAAGATAAATCGTTGTTGTTGTTATTATTATTAATTATCACTATTGCTGTTACTGCTGTTGCTACTATTGCTATTACTATTATTACTTGCTGCATCCAAGAAGGATCTGGGAGGTGCTAAGGTGGTAGTTTGTACTAAGCAGGGAG